>NW_027507903.1:323490424-323830424 GCF_037356315.1 Lithobates pipiens | reverse complement strand
GGGGCTATTCCAATGCACCCTCCCCATGTTGAGGGCTTGTGGCCTGGTATGGTTCAGGAGGGGGGAGCTCACTCGCCCCCTCTTCTTTTCCTGCAGCCTGCCAGATTGCATGCTCGGAACTGGGTCTGGTATGGATTTTGGGGGGACCCCATGCCATTTTAAAAAAAAAAAATGGCGCAGGGTTCCCTTTAAAACCCATACCAAACCTGAAGGGCCTGGTATGGATTTTGGGGGGACCCCATGCAATTTAGTAAAAAATTTTGGTTCAGGGTTTCCCTTAATATTCATACCAGACCCATGCTGTTTTTTTCAATGAGTTTTAACTATATTGCCGAGACCTGACAATACATTACAGCCACGATCAGTTTTAAATTACTTTTTTTCCTTTAAAAATTTCATTTTGCTGTGGTATTGTTTGCATTGATACATGTCCCCTGGACCCGGGTCCCCAAACACTTTTTATGGCAATAACTTGCATATAAGCCTTTAAAATTAGCAGTTTTTTCATGTTCGTGTAATGCCCTGTACACGCAGTTGGACTTTCCGATGGAAAATGTGCGATCGGATTGTGTTGTCGGAAAATCCGATCATGTGTGGGTTCCATCAGACTTTTTCCGTAGGAATTTCTGACACACAAAGTTTGAGAGCTAAAATGTTCCGACAACAAAATCTGATTGTGTGTAGACAATTCCGACGGACAAAGTGCCACGCATGCCCAGAATAAATTACGAGACGAAAGCTGTTGGCTACTGGCCTCTTTATAGTTCCGACATACGTGTTGTATGTCACCTTGTTCTGAATGATCGGATTTTCAACAACTTTGTGCGACCGTGTGTATGCAAGACAAGTTTGGGCCGTAATCCGTCAAAAAAAATCCTACGGATTTTGTCATCGTAATGTCCGACCGTGTGTACAGGGCATTACAGTGTTCGTGTGTTCATCCGAATTTTTTGCCTGTTCGCAAGTTCTGGTGCAAACCGGTAAACCGGGGGGTGTTTGGCTCATCCTTACTCACAATGGTCCAGCTAAGTTTTGCAAGCAAGTGTGTGCTAGAGTTAAGAAGATGAGCTGTATATAGAGACTGTATGTAGAAAGAGTTGTCCCTACAGTTTATGTTGAAGTCAAGTGTGCATCCCATAACTTCCCATACTTATCCAAGGTATTACCCTCAATGAAACAAAATGTGCAGGGTGGGGGATCCCAGTATATTTTACGGATCCCTAGGGGGTGCACTACATATTGTAGAAAAAAATACTTTACAAACATCCCAAGCATAAAGGATCACACTGGCACTGATACCTCTGTCAATGCGTATATACAGTAGCTGAAAAGATCACAGGGCAAGTCTCTCCTGTAGCTAGCTCAAGAGAAAAGTCTACAAGTAACCGTACAGACTGAGAAAAAAGTCTCAAGACTTGTCTGTCCAGTGTGTTCCTGTGCATGTACAATAGCCCCAGATGTGTTTCAGAGCTGTTTTTATCAAAATGCCTATTCTGTTGGTCTTCGATAATAATAGTAAAATGATCTGAGATGGTAATTTGAAGTATTACAGTGAGGGAAGGTTTAAAGGTAGAGCATATTCTGTGTTAAAAAATGCACCCACCGAGTTAAAATTAAAATATTTGGAATAAAACTTGATTTCCCCATTGTTTTCATCAAATTAAAAAATGCAATGGGTAGTTTAAAGCGGGGTTCCACCCTAAAGTGGAACTTCCGCTGATTGGAACCCTCCCCCCCTCCGGTGTCACAATTGGCACCTTTCAGGGGGGAGGGGGGTGGAAATACCTGTCAAAGACAGGTATTTACACCCACTTCCGGGCATAGACTCCCGTGGGAGTCTATGCCTCTTCCTGTCCTGCCGCGCTGTCTGCTGGGTCCCAGAGACAGCGCGGACAATTCCTATTGCGCTACGCGACTCGCGCATGCGCAGTAGGGAACCGGGAAGTGAAGCCAATTCGCTTCACTTCCTGATTCCCTCACCTAGAATGGTGGCGGCAGCAGCCGAGAGCTGAGCGATCGATCGGCCTCGGCTGCCTGCATCGCTGGACCCCGGGACAGGTGAGTGTCCATTTATTAAAAGTCAGCAGCTGTAGTATTTATAGCTGCTGGCTTTTAATATTTTTTTCCCCAGTACAGTCCCGCTTTAAAAAAGAATATTTGTATTACAGTGTTTGTAAAAATAATATATCCCAATGTGAAGGAAAAGGAACAAAATTCCTCTTTTATATTTAAAGCAGAATTTAACTGTATCTGAGCACCACAAACTCAAAAACGCTATTTAATTCAGTTTTAATATTCAAAGCAAACAGAACTATCTATTTATGTCTCCATGCTATATTTTGTTGAGAAAACATTTTGAAAAACAACCCACTAGCATTTTTAGCTGCGGCCATTTTGAGTAAGTGCAGAAGATTCATGTAACATTCACTTCCTGGAATCCATCTGCTGCCCTTGGGTCAAATATACAAACATGAGGTTGGGATTAGCTTAGAAAGCCCCTCCTTCCCGCCTTCTGGTGAAAGCAAAAAATTATCCATGGAGACTCCTGGGATGTATGACATCTACTTGGCCTAGGCTAGGAAGCAACTGAAGTAATGTAAAAAAAAAAAGTTTAAAACAAGTACATATAATAAACATTCATATCCATTGATCAATGCTAATAGCATAATGATTAAAAATAGTTAATGCTTTTTTTTAAACTAAAATAAAAAAACGTTTAAGTAACATCACCTTGTTTACCTAAATGTGAAACACCTTCTTTAGAATTGCATCCATTATCTGATGTGTGTCCCTTTGCTCTTCTGCCCAGATTGTTGCTGTACATTACCCAGTCAACTAAATTAAACTCAACAGCATGGGTCTATCCTAAAAATAAATGTTATCCTTCAGCAAAAATCTGTCACCTTGGATTCCATTGTATTGTGTAGAAACATGGCCTGCTGACTAATTAAAACTGGCATTTGGTAGATAAAATAAAAAATCAGCAGGATGGTTCAGTCCATTAAGTCCACTTGGCTTTAGTCTGTAAAATAAAGTGCATTGGGCATTATCAATACGATGGAAAGGAGAATTTTAAAGGATCCTATGTTCTTTAATCATTTGGTATCCAAAAGCAGAGGTTACACTGCGTCATACTGCATAACATAAATTGTATCTGTTATATTTAGCCTTTATCAACATTTATTAAGGCAATGGTAGGCCTGGAGAATATGGTGTCAAATATCTTGTAACAACAGGGGAAACACACAAACCACGGGTGTGCCAGCCACAAAGCAGTGAGACTGGGATGATCTTTTCCAGTGAATGGATGGAATAGATGTAAAAAGGTAAAACATCTAAACCATGTCCCAGTACTAGGACCTGAAGGTAAATTGTAAGCACCAATTATACCAAAAACATCAGTAAGTAACATCTAGAGGGAAAACAATAACGTTCTGATAAGTATAGTAAAATGACCTTACTGGGCATATAGAAGTTCTTCTGAGCCTGTTGCATTAATTTGTGAAAGAATAGAAGTTCCATAAATGCATTTTTATATTTGATCATTTTCTGATTTCTGTCTGATTTTTTTAATCACATTCACTTTTATATTTGCTTGGTAAGAAGCTGAAAACAGGAATGCCACATGCTAATTTTCATTTTATATAAGCAAACAGACATCTCCATGGGTCATTAAGTGTTATAGTGTGGTGGAGCACATTATTAAACTTAAGCACAGTTACCCAGAAATGCAAGGAGGTGATCAATGCGAGATGGTTGAATAAAGCCGCTATATTGTATGTGGAGGACCATTCATGCATTAATGACCATTTATAATTTAATGGTCCTAGTAGTTTGGTAAGAGGCCTTTATAACGGTGTCTAGTGGTGGAAGTACTATTCTTTTCACTGGAAAGTAGAAGATACTTGTCAGAAGCACAAGATTGACTTGTCGTTTTTAGACTTATTTAAAAGACGATTTGGTTGTGGACATTACAAATTCTGTAGCCAGGACATTCTGTGTTTGTATTTGCACGATTCACTTTATTTGTTTGTTATGTGTAATATTTTATTAATCTTTTAAGGATTTATGATACTTTTGGTATTTCAATTATGGAGTAGCCGCTTTTCTCGAACTGCTACTGTATATATTATTACCTCAGCATGGTTTATTTTGAATTTTAATAATCTTGCAAACCTAACCTTTTTTTTTTTTTTTACAAATGTGAACAGCCAAATAAGAAGAGAGGATGGGTACCCCAACTGTCTAATTTTTAAACATTTTAGAAATAAGGGGACTATAGTTTGGCTGTTATAGTATAGAAGGGAGATTTCCCACATGTATCCCACAAATAAGTTTTAGGGGCCTTAGTCAGTGTCAGGATCTCAAAATTTTAGAACTAAAACAAAGAAAACAAAATTTTCAGTCAGCAATTTTTCTTTATACATTTTGGCCAAGCTTTATACTGCCACATATCTTTGGTAAAAATAACCAAAATAAGTGCATATTATTTGGTCTTTGTGAAAGTTATAGTCTACAAACTATGGTGCCAATCTCTGAAAATGTATCACACCTGATCACACTTGATGTACTGATGGCCTCATCTCATTTCTTGAGACACTCAGGGTCCGTTCACACAGGGGCAACTCCGATCCGACTTCAGGTCGCCCCTAGTCGCCTCAGGTTGGACAACATTTAAAAAGCAATGTAAGTGAATGAGAGGCGTCTTAATGCACACTACTGAAGTCGCTCCGACTTCAGAAAAGGTTCCTGTACTACTTGAATCCGACTTGTAGGCGACCGGTACCCATTGATTTCAATGGAGGTCGCCTCCAAGTCGGATCTCCGTTTATACGGAGGCGACTCTGACAGAATTATCAGCTCTCAAGAGGGCAGTTGAAAAAAATTTGGCGTGGGTTCCCCCTCCGAGAGCATACCAGGCCCTTAGGTCTGGTATGAATTCCAAGGGGAACTCCCTACGCCGAAAAAACGGCGTGGGGGTCCCCCCCAGATTCATACCAAACCCTTATCCGAGCACGCTACCCGGCCAGCCAGGAAAGGGGGTTGGGACGAGCGTGCGCCCCCCCCCCTCCTGAGCCGTACCAGGCCGCGTGCCCTCAACATGGGGGGGTGCCTTGAGGAAGGGGGAGCCGCGCGGCCCCCCCACCCCAAAGCACCTTGTCCCCATGTTGATGAGGACAAGGGCCTCTTCCCGACAACCCTGGCCATTGGTTGTCGGGGTCTGCGGGAGGGGGGCTTATCCAAATCCGGGAGCCCCCTTTAATAAGGGGGCCCCCGGATACCGGCCCCCCACCCTATGTGAATGAGTATGGGGTACAATGTACCCCTACCCATTCACCTGTAAAATAAAAGTACCAAAAAAAACACAACACAGGGTTAAAATATATTATTGCACAGCTCCGGGGGTCTTCCGTCTTCGGGGGTCTTCTCGCTGGACTCCTCCGCTATCTTTTTGTAGCTCTTTTGCTAGCGGAGAAGTCCAGCTTTCTTCCTCGCCGCCGGCCTCTTCTCCCGACTTCGGGGGTCTTGTCCCCCTCTTCGGTTCTTCTGCCGGGCCACCGCGCCTTCTTATAGCTCTTTTACAGGCGGTGGCCCGGTCTTCTGTCGCCGCCGTCGCCGTCGCCGCCGCCTTCCGTTCTTCTTCTTCTTCTTCTCCAGGAGATGTTGCCTCGACGCTCTCTCCGGCCGGAATGCCAGGGACGCGCTCCGCTGCCACTTATATAGGGACAATGGGGCGGTGTCACATGGCTTTATGTCACATGGGTTGGTCACATGGGTTGATGTCACATGGGGACTATGACATCGTAAGGGGGCGGGGTCACCATGTGACCAACCCATGTGACATAAAACCATGTGACACCGCCCCATTGTCCCTATATAAGTGGCAGCGGAGCGCGTCCCTGGCATTCCGGCCGGAGAGAGCGTCCAAGTTGCCTCCAAAAGTCGTGTTGAAAGTCGTGTTGCCCCTGTGTGAACAGACCCTAACAAGCCAGGAAAGTACAAACACCCCCCAAATGACCTCTTTTTGGAAAGTAGACATTGGTGGGTTTTTTGCAGTTGTATTTTTTTTTTGCACAATTCTTTGCAAAAAATATTTTCACAAAATTGTCATAATAAGTTATTTCTCACACATAGCATATGCATACCACAAATTACACCCCAAAATACATTCTACTACTGCTCCTGAGTATGTCCATACCACATGTGTGAGACTTACAGAGGCTCAATATGCAGGGAGCACCATCAGCAGCATCCCTGCACAAGGATAAATGGAAACGCACAAAAAATTACCCCATTTTGTAAAGCAAACACCCCAATGTATAATCTATGAGGCATCATGAGTCTTTTGAACACGTCATTTTTTTCCATAAGTTTTTGGAAAACGTGGAAAGAAAATGAAAACTCATTTGTGTTTATTTTTACACAGTTGTCCATGTATAAGATATTTCTAACACATAGCATGTACATAGCAAAAATTACATCCCAAAACACATTTTGCTTCTCCTCCTGAGAATGGCGATACCACATGTGTGAGACTTATGCACATCCAGGCCACATAAAGAGGCCCAACATGCAGGCAGGACCATCAGGTGTTCTAGGAGCATAAATGACACATATAATTTGACTATCTATTATATTTTTGTGAGACACTGATGGACACTGTAGTAACATACATATGGCATAGATGAGAACTGATGTGGCACAGATTTGGCATGGATGAGTGCTGATGTGGCATGAATGTGGCACGAATGAGTACTGATGTGGCATGGATGTGGCATGGATGAGCACTGATATGGCATGGATGTTGCACGGATGATCACTGATGTTGCATGGATGATCACTGATGTGGCATGGGTGAGGCATGGTTGAGCACAGATGAGCCATGGATGGATATGGATGAGCATAGATGAGCCATAGATGGGCATGGATGGGCGCGGATGAGCCATGGATGGGGATGGATGATCCATGGATGGGCATGGATGAGCATGGCTGGGCATGGATGGAGCATGGATGATCATGGCTTGGGATGCATGAAGCATGGATGAGCCATGGATGGAGCATGAATGGGCAGAGATCAGCACTGTGGGCACTTCAGATCCAGCCCACAGCTCTGCTGCACCTGGCTCCTTCCTCTCCTTGCACACTATACACACTGTACAGAACCATGATAAATGGTCAAGATGGCTTCCCACAGAATAGATGAAGGAACAATCTCTTCTGTGACACATGAATCCAGAAGTATTAGTAGCGAAACTGGTTTAAGGGGCTTTAAGTGAAGGTATGGCCTGGTAAGGCCAGTTCTTCCATCCCTTGGGACTTTAAATGAAATTGTGGCCCGGTAAGGTCACACATTTCCATCCCTATTATGATCAAGAATGGGGGGAGAGCAAGTACTACCCCTGCCCATATTTACATTTATTTTACTAAGTAAGTTAATGCCAATATTCTTATTTTTAGAAACATCAAGTGCTGGCTCCTGACGAGTGGCCCCCAGCCACGAAACGCATAGAGCTGCCATACACCATGTTATTTATCAATATCCTTTCAACTTTGCCAGTCAACTCTATATTTTATTCAAGATCCAAGAGGCCCGAGTCTTTGCAGGCATTATCCAAATTTTATAATTTTACTCTTATCATGGTTTTGGTGCACTTTGGAAAGCTGTTGCTTGCTGTTTTATGTGACATTCATGTTTTGACTGAGATGTACTGTATTACCTATGCATCACCTCAATATGTCTATATTCAATGTATCCAACTTGTATTTTATGGAAACCAATAAATTCCAATTATGTTCACCAAATTACTCTTTTGCTACCACATGCTTCATTTAAAGTACTGCCCCCTTGCTCTCCCCCCATTCTTGATCATAATAGGGATGGAAATGTGTGACCTTACCGGACCACAATTTCATTTAAAGTCCCAAGGGATGGAAGAACTGGCCTTACCATGCCATACCTTCACTTAAAGTCCCTTAAACCAGTTTTGCTACTGATACTAGAATTAGGGATGGAAGCACGTGGTAATGCTCTATTTTTTAGTTCATGTTACTCCTTCTGCTATATTTTTGACTTTAGGACAGCTTCTTGGATCTACTGATTTACTGTTTTATAAGTAGTAATTATTTTATCAATTCACTTTTAATACCCCTCTATTTCTGTACAATGTACTTTCGATATGGCTCGGGTCGATTATGGTGGTGATGTGAGTTGTGGCCAGGCTAGTTGGCAGTCTGGGCTTGTCTTTCTTCATCTGGGAGCTGTGATGTGCCTGGTGGGCCTCCTCCCACTCCCTGCTTTCCTGCGCCTGGGGGGTGTGGGCACCGCCACAGCGCATCAGCGTCACGCATCCCGTGCCTGACGCGCGGCGCCCTTCTGAGCGCCGCTACGCCTAGGCATGTGGTAGTTACACTCGCGAGCGGACTGAGGTATTATTGGTGCAGGCCGGCCGGACATTCTATGTCCGGATCGTCTTGCCCCTCCCCATGTTGTGCTACGTGGCATGACGCTGGGGGGTGGTCTTGTGGTGGCGCTTCTTTGGGCGCCTTCCGGGCGGTGTTCGGCACACAAGGCTCCTATTTACACTGGTCTACACACAACTCAGACTTTCTTTCCTCTTGAATCATTTGGTCTCCATTTCAGGTATTCAGTCACCTTTTTATCTGCATCTCTTTTACCTTTCGCCTTCCTTTTTCACTGGTGCTATCTTGTCTCCATTCCATTCCTCCACCCCACCCCTTCTTTTCTAGTGTTAGTTTTCACCATCACTTCCCCCCTTTCACTACAAATCCCTTCTTCACTCCCCTCCACACCTTTCACCTTTCCTATGTGAATATCTTGGTTCACCTTATATTTCACTTTACACTTAGGTTGCCACAGTTCCATGCCTGCCCTGGTTGGTGCCTATGGGGTACCTCCGCTGGACTGCCCTCCGTGGCTCCCGGTGGGGATTGCAGCTCGGATGGCTAGTGTCGCCTGGCACCACACCACCATCTTTTGAACTCGAGTAAGTTTAATTGTATGTGGTACGGGGGTGGTTTTCAGTACTACCCCTGCCCATATTTACATTTGGTGCACTTTGGAAAGCTGTTGCTTGCTGTTTTATGTGACATTCATGTTTTGACTGAGATGTACTGTATTACCTATGCATCACCTTAATATGTCTATATTCAATGTATCCAACTTGTATTTTATGGCAACCAATAAATTCCAATTATGTTCACCAAATTACTCTTTTGCTACCACATGCTTTATTTAAAGTCCCGCCCCCTTGCATTCCCCCCATTCATGAATCCAGAAGTGATGAGGATTTTGTCACTTCTAGTTTCAGAGCTGTCATTCCCTGGCTGTTACAGGCAGGGAAGCAGCTGATCAAATACAATCTGTGTTTGATAAACTGTTTTGAAGGGCAGTAGAGACATCAGTGGTCTAATAGACTCCAATGTCTCCATAAAGAGCACCGGTCACTGTCCCCTTGTGATAGCAATAAAATTATGGTAAATAAAAAAAATGAAACTAAATAAAAATAATTTTAAAAATGTTAAGCAACACACAAACTTAAACATGCAAACTTGTAAATGCAAATGCAACATAGGTCAGACACGAAAAGTTAATAGTGTGTCACTGTGAACATCGGAGTGAGAGCAATAATTCTAGGGCTATAATGATAATCTCTTAGGTGACAACCTGTAAAGGCTTTTTAAAGCATCACCTATGGAGAGGTTTAGGCACCTGTCTGCTGGACCCTGTTCCCTCACAACTACTATGATCACCCTCTTCTTCTATCCTATTAGGTGGGGAGTTGTCCCTCACTAACCTCTTTAATCTCCCATTCTACCTCTCTCCCTCTCTACCTCTCTCCCTCTCTACTACCCCCCCCCCTCTAAAACACATGCTGATCACCCCCATATCACTGGATCTCACCAGCCTGAACAATTTAAGACCAGTCGGCAGGCAGTCAAAATGTTTCTATCCTGAACACTAATCTTCCACATTCAGGAGAGGGAGGTTGAAAGAGGTTGAACCTCCCTTAACCACAGTAGATTCTAAACTCTTGTAAAAGCCTACCTGTGCATGGGCACATAAGTTTTTATGGAGTTGTGTTTAGGAGCTTTGGCAAAAAAAAAAAAAACGCCAAAAGCTCTTAAACTTAAGTTTAGAAGCTGTAGTGTACATAAGCCCTTACAGTCCGACTTTTGCTTATTACACTCTACTAAAACTGCCATATTAAAAATCACTAATGATTTACTAACTGCTAAAACCAATGTCCTCTACTCCATATTCTTACTACTAGACTTCTCTGTGGCCTTTGATACTGTTGACCATCCTTTCCTCTCAAAAAACTCCACTCTCTTGGCCTTCAGTACTCTGCTCTCTCCTGGTTCTCCTCCTACCTATCACAGCATGCTTTCAGTGTTACCTATAATGCTGTCTTCTCCTCTCCACTTCCTCTTTCTGTAAGGGTCCCTCAAGTTTCTGTCATCAGACTCCTCCTCTTCCCCATCTACACTTCTTCCCTTGGTCACTTGATAAACTCACAGCACCATCTCTATATGCTGATGACACACAAATCTATCTCACTACTTCTCACCTCATTCATTCAGTCTCCTCTCACATTACTAACTTACTAACTGACATATCAGCGTGGATGTCACACCAGTTCCTCAAACTCAATCTTTATAAAACTGAGCTCATGCCCCGTCCCCTGACTTCTCCAACAAGATCAATAAAACAACAATCAGTCCCTCCCCTCATGCCAGGGTGCTAGGTGTAACCCTGGACTCTGATCTGTCCTTTCAGCGCCAAATCCAATCTCTGTCCATATCTTGTAGACTTCACCTCCTTAACATCTCCAAAATACGCCGGTTTTTACTTGTTGAAACCTCTAAGAAACCTATTCACGTTAAATTAAAATTACTAAAGCATTGATATGGATAAAACTCAGAAAAATGTGTGAAAATATTTATATATATAAATGAGAAGCATCTGCAGATATTCAAAATGTGTTCTGGTACCACATATATAATTAATAAGACAAATAATATTGCGCTAAACCTCTAATTAATAATTAATAATAAACTCCAGTGAATATTGAAAAATATACGGTATAGCAAAAAAGTACAGCCCTATAAATTGATCAATATGTGTATGCCACAGCTAAATATTAAAGTGCAAAAGTATATCCATGATTTTGAACCATAGATCATGAAAATCATTAGGAATCAATACAGTGCACAAAAAATTGATGAAACAAGTGTCCAAGGGTTTAATAGTGCACAAAGTACGAATATCCATATTCTATTATAGTTGATAAATGATCTTGATATGTTTGTTTTCTATTTACTAATAGGTATGAATGTATGTATGAATGTGAGTTAGGGACCTTAGATTGTAAGCTCCTTGAGGGTAGGGACTGATGTGAATGTACAATGTATATGTAAAGCGCTGCGTAAATTGATGGCGCTATATAAGTAACTGAAATAATGAAATAATAATATTTACTCAATGGAACATCACACTTCATCATTTATACTTCACCATAAAATATTGGGTATTATATTGTGTTTGATTGTCAAATTCAAGTTTTAGAAAATTTGAAATCGGTAAATGGCTTTACAAACATTGTGTGGCATAAAAAATTGCAACAGCCACCATTTTATTCTCCATTCCATCTACTTTTAGAAAATGTATAATGCTTAGGGGGTTCTAAGTACTTTTCTAGCAAAAAAATGCTGATTTTCACATGTATGTGAAAATTTCAAATTTGCCTGGATGGCAAGCAGTTAAAGCTGAACTCTAGGCAGCATAACCTGTTTTTTTTTTTTTTTAACATCAAAGTTTATTGAGAAAAATCAGTAAGTACAAAATTGGAGTCGCAGCTCCAAGCAATAAAAAATTGAGAACAGTTAGATTCAGTTTGATAATTGAATTATGAAGTAACACGTTATAAATAACCGGAGTAAACAATTCAGGGTAAATAATCCACAGGAGTATCTCAGGAGGACATGTATGTCTTATACCTCAGGAATAAAATGCATTGTGATCCTGGTGAGGTCTTGGTGGAAATCTAACCAGTAGTAGAATTAGTTAGCTTAGAAAGCTGGAGGTGAAGAGAAAGAAAGAAGGAAGTCTAGGAAGAGTCTGAGTAGCAGGGAAGCATCTTGGAAAAGTTACATGCTCAGGGAGAGCATTGTTCTTATCTGCACTAAGCAAGAAGTGTCGTTGTGAAGCCGGTATGTTAATGGACATATTCAGGTAAGAAACCTTATAAGACCATTTAACGCTCCTGGAGGAGATCAGCGTATGTCTGAGAATATGTGAATTCAAACCAAGGAGACCATGTTACATGAAAGCGATCAACTTTTTCCGTGGACTGGGCTACAGTCTCCTCCATTTCACAGATCTCTGAAACTTTGCGCAGCCACTCCTAAACAGTTGGTGTCCGTGATGACTTCCAATGAAGTGGAATCAGTGCTTTTGCCGCATTCAAAAGGTGCTTAGAGAGTGAGAATTTGTATCTTCTAACAGGGGAAATTGGTGATGTGAAGAAGACAGTTGATTGCATCAAGTTTTAGTTTTGTCTCCGTGATTTGAAACACTAGTTTCCTGACTAAGGATGAGCCGAACACCCCGCTGTTCGGTTCGCACCAAAACCTGCGAACAGACCTAAACTTCGTGTGAACTTTAGAACCGTATTAAAGTCTATGGGACTCGAACGTTCAAAATCTAAAGTGCTAATTTTAAAGGCTATTATGCAAGTTACTGTCCTAAAAAGTGTTTGGGGACCTGGGTCCTGCCCCAGGGGACATGGATCAATGCAAAAAAAAGTTTTAAAAACTGCAGTTTTTTCAGAGGCAGTGATTTTAATAATGATTAAAGTGAAACAATAAAAGTGTAATATTCCTTTAAATTTCATACCTGGGGGGTGTCTATAGTATGCCTGTGAAGGGGCGCATGTTTCCCGTGCTTAGAACTGTCCCTGCACAAAGTGTAATTTCGCAAGGAAAAAAAGTCTTTTAAAATCACTTTGAATTGTCGGCTCCCGTAATACAGAGAACACTCAATGAGTGTTCTCTGTATTACGGAGCCAACAATTCATTCATTGATAAAAAAAAAAGCGTGGGGTTCCCCTAAATTCAATTACCAGGCCCTTCAGGTCTGGTATGGATATTAAGGGGAACAACACGTCAAATAAAAAAAAAAATTGATGTGGGGGTCCCCCTAAAAATCCATACCAGACCCTTTATCCGAGCATGCAACCTGGCAGGCCGAAGGAAAAGAGGGGGGACGAGAGAGCGCCCCCCCTCCTGAACCATACCAGACCACATGCCCTCAACATTGGGAGGATGCTTTGGGGGTCTGTGACCCCTCAAAGCACCATGTCCCCATGTTGATGGGGACAAGGGCCTCATCCCCACAACCCTGGCCGTTGGTTGTGGGGTCTGTGGGCGGGGGGTTTATCAGAATCTGGAGGCTCCCTTTAACAAGGGGACCCCAGATTCCGCCCCCCCCCCTGTTTGAAAAGGTAAAGGGGGAACAAAAGTACCCCTACCATTTCACAAAGAAAGTGTAAAAAATTGTTAAATAAGACAAACACACTTTTGAAAAATTTCTTTATTAAAAATAAACAAAAAAAACATTCCAGCGGTGCTAATCCACTCTTGCTATCCAGCGATGGATGATCATCTCTCCGGGGTCCAGCAATGGCTGATCTGATCCAGCAACGGGTGATTTTCTGATGCTGGTGAGGGAAGCCAGGGGTTTCCCAATGAGGTATGGATGACCTCGCCCCCCTCTGATGTAACACAGGTTTCCGTTACATCAGAGGGGGGCGGGGTCACCCATACATCATTGGGAAACCCCTGGCTTCCCTCACTAGCGTCAGAGGGGCAGGGTCAGGTGACAGGTGCCCCGCCCTCCTAATATAAGAAACGTCAGCGCTGGGATCCCCGCAGTGTCTCCTCAGTGGAGACAGAAGATGGATGGATGGACTGCGCTGGACTAAAAATCACCTGTCGCTGGATCAGATCAGCCATTGCTAGACCCCGGAGAGATGATCATCCATCGCTGGATAGTAAGAGTGGATTAGCACCACTGGAATCTTTTTAAAAAAAAAATTATTTTTAATAAAGGAATTTTTCAAAAGTGTGTTTGTTTTATTTAACCATTTTTTACACTTTCTTTGTGAAATGGTAGGGGTACCATTTCAAACGGGGGGCGGGATCTGGGGGTCCCCTTGTTAAAGGGGGCTTCCAGATTCTTATAAGCCCCCCTCCCGCAGACCCCCACAACCAATGGCCAGGGTTGTGGGGATGAGGCCATCAACATGGGGACATAGTGCTTTGAGGGGTCACAGACCCCCAAAGCATCCTCCCAATGTTGAGGGCATGTGGCCTGGTACGGTTCAGGAGGGGGGGGCGCTCTCTCATCCCCCCCTCTTTTCCTGTGGCCTGCCAGGTTGCATGCTTGGATAAAGAGTCTGATATGGATTTTTAGGGGGACCCTCACGTAAATTTTTTCTTAAATTTGACGCGGGGTTCCCCTTAATATCCATACCAGACCTGAAGGGCCTGGTAATTGAATTTAGGGGAAACCCACGCTTTTTTTTTTTTATCAATGAATGAATTGTCAGCTCCGTAATACAGAGAACAGTCCTTGAGTGTTCTCTGTATTATGGGAGCCGACAATTCAAAGTGATTTTAAAAGACTTTTTTCACTTGAAAATGACACTTTGTGCAGGGACAGTTATAAGCACAGGAAACATGCGCCCCTTCACAGGCATACTATAGACACCCCCCCTAGGTACGAAATTTAAAGGAATATTATACTTTTATTGTTTCACTTTAATCATTATTAAAATCACTGCTCCTGAAAAAACAGCCGTTTTTAAAACTTTTTTTTTGCATTGATCCATGTCCCCTGGGGCCAGGCCCAGGTCCCCAAATACTTTTTAGGACAGTAACTTGCATATTATCCTTTAAAATTAGCACTTTAGATTTCTCCCATAGACTTGTACAGGGTGTTCTGGCTTTTCGAATTTGCCGCGAACAGCCCAAATTGTTCACTGTTCGCTGAACAGGCGAACAGGCAATGTTCGAGTCGAACATGAGTTCGACTCGAACTCGAAGCTTATCCCTATTCCTGACAATGGACCAAAAGGGTTGTATCATTGGGCAGTGCCACCATATGTGTATCATAGAGCCTTGTCCTTGTGGCAGTGCCAGCAATTGTCTGGGGTCAATGGAAACCATGAGTGTAGCTTCACGGGAGTAATGTACCAATGGGTTAACAGTTTGTATGCGGTTTCTTGCGTTTTGGTACTAATAGAGCATTTGTGAGCAAATATACAAGCTTTCTTCCATTGTTTATTTGTAAATGAGATGTTCAATACTTTAGACCATCGCTCTCGGGGTCCATCCCCCCCTGGGGCACCACCCTCCTGAATCCATCTGTATGTAAGTGATGTCGCTTTAGGGATCGGTTCGTCTGCCAAACAAACTGTCTCTAGCTCAGTCAATTGTCTACTGAAGTTCATCCTTGCTGGTGCGTTGTTAAGGTAGCTACGAATCTGAAAATAAGTCCATAGGGGTAGGTCAGGTGTATGATTTTCTTAAGAGCTGAAAAGCCTTTGAACCCATCATTGCTAAAGCACTGCTTAGCTAGGAGTGGTTTTCCTGTGGTTGGTGAGTAAAGGAATTTATTTCCGAAGCCTGGGGAAAAATCAGGGTTGTTGTATAACGGGGTTAGTGGGTTTAAGTGAGAGGAAAAGTTGTTGAGTCTTGTTAGTTCATGAAAAATTTCTAATGTGGTGCCTATGCAAGGGTGTGACTTTAAGGCAGTGGATTGGATTGCCCAAGGAATCCAGGGAGAGAATCTAAGTGAAGTCGGGTGCACTGCATCTTCTAGGTCCACCCAAAGTTTGTAGTGACAATTCCAGTCTATAATCCTGGTGACGTGAGAGGCAAAATAGTAGTGTTGGTAATTAGGAATGCTCATTCCTCCCCTTTCTTTGGAAAGTGATAATAGCGCAAATTTTACTCTAGGGCGATGTGCGCCCACACAAAAGTCATCTGAATGGAGTGGAGAGTTCTGAAAAGTCTGTGGGATTCTAATTGGAATGTTCCTAAGTAGATAAAGGACTCTTGGTAATATGACCATCTTACATATTGCCGCCCTTCCAAACCAGGAGAAGTATCTCGGGCACCAATTTTGGAGGTCTGTGGTAATTGCCTTCAATAAAGGTATGAAATTGTGCTCATATATTTGTGACAACCTTGGAGTTAGCCAAACTCCTAGATATCTAAGAGCCGAATCTACCCATTTTGAAGGGGCATATTAATTTTATTGAGTTAATGGTGTCAGCAGGGATGGAGACATTCATTGCTTCAGATTTGGTGAAATTGATTTTCAAATTGGAGATCCATCCAAACAGGGAGAACTCCTCTATCAAAGGGGATAGTGAGGTGATTGCATTAGTTATAAAAAACGGTAGGTCGTCTGCGTAGGCCGCTACCTTGTGCTCCTTTTTTACCGTTGTAAACCCCTGTATTCTGCTCTCTGCGACGACAAAGGGCTCCAGTGTTAGGATAAATAGTAAGGGGCGAGAGAGAACAGCCCTGTCTCGCTCCATTGTGAATTTGGACTGGTTCTGATAGGGAGCCTTTAATCTTATATAAACCCCACAGCATGGCGGTTTCTATACAGGGAGGCAATCCAGGTCATCATATGTTCCCCCAAGCCAATGAATCTGCACGTTTTGAGCATAAAATCCCAGGAAACTCGATCAAAGGCCTTCTCTGCGTCAGTAGACAGGAGAAGACCCTCGATCCCACCCGGCTTGGTCGCATGGATCAAGCTCAATGCCTTAATAACATTATCCCTTGTCTCTCTGCCAGGCATAAATCCAGCTTGTTCAGAGCCTATCAGGCTATGGAGCAAGCGCTTCAATCTGTTGGCAATAATTTTTGACATAAGTTTCACATCTAAATTGAGCAATGATATGGGCCTGTAGATTGCACAATCCGCTGGGTCCTTTTTCGGCTTGGGGAGGACTGTGATATATGCTGAAAGAAAAGCTGTGGGGTCTCCTTAGATTGTGACATGGAGTTTAGAGCATTCAGCAGCGGCCCCAGCAGAGTGGTGAGGAAGGTTTTATAGTATATGGCAGTGAAGCCGTCTGGGCCTGGGCTCTTCTCCTCCTTGAGTCCCTTAATAGCTTGTTGGAGTTTTATGTCCTCTATGGGCTTCTCTAACAAATCTATGTCTGAGGCTGTCAGAGTTGGCATTTTAGATTGCTTTAACCACTTCCCACCCGGCCAATGCATATATACGGCCGGGTGGGAGCCGTCTACTCCTGATAGGACGTTCAGGAACGTCCTTCAGAAGTAGCGGGATCGCGCGCGCGTGTGCCCGCGCAGCGGCGCGATCCCGATGTGCTCGTGTCACCCGGACACGGCACATCTCAGATTGGCAGGAGGGCTCTGTGATTGGCCCTCCTGATCACATGACGGCCGTGTCCAATCACGGCCGTCATGTGATGTAAACAAACAGCCGGTTGCTAGGCAATCGGCTCTCTTCTCCTCAAACGGAAGTCATCGCTGAGGAGAGGAGAGCAGAACACTGCAGCCGGCTGATGATCAGTGAGTATGAGCTGTTTTTTACAGCTTTTTACTCACTGATCATCAGTCTAGTGTCAACACACAACACACCACACAGTACAAACACAGTCCCCACATATGTCCCCAAAACACACATGTCCCCAAAACATACATGTCCCCAAATAATAAAAACACATGTCCCTAATAATAAAAACAAGTCCCCCACATATGACCCACTAAAATCACATGTCCCAATGATTACCTGCACACATATGTACGTGATCACCTGCACACATATGTACATGATCATTTGCGTACATATGTCCTTGATCACACAAACCAATTATTATACACTTAACGGAATTTTTTTTTACCAAAAACATGTAGCAGAATACATTTTGGCTTAAATTTATGACAAAATTTGATTTTATTGGATTTCTTTTCAAATAGAAAAAAGAAAATATAGTTTTTTTCCAAATTTCTGCTTTTTTTGCGCTTATATCGCAAAAAATAAAAAACGGAGTCGTGAATAAATAACACCAAAATAAAGCTCTATTTGTGCAAACAAAATGATAACAATTTCATTTGGGTAAAGTGTAGCATGACCGTGCAATTGTCATTGAAAGCGCTAGAGCGATGAAAGCTGAAAATTGGGCTGGGAAGGAAGGGGGTGAAAGTGCCCTGTATTGTAGTGGTTAAGTAATTTAGTATGGCTTGTTGTCTGTTACCATGGACATGGCCTGGTTTCTGCTGTTCGGGGTGGTTATAAAGAGTGGAATAATACGCATAGAAGCAGTTAGATATTTGTCTAATGTTTACCTCGAGTTTTCCTGTCTTGTAACGGATGCCTAAGATATTTTGGCTTGAACTGGCTGCCTTCGAGGCTTTTGCTAGGGGTCTGCCCGTCTTGTCCCCGTGTTCGTAATACTTTTTATTTTTAAATAAAAAACGTTGGTCTTGGCATCGATTGTCTTCTGGAGAGCCCTCCTTATTTATAGGAGCTCCACAACAGATTGCTCAGTCAAGGATTGTTTGTGTCTCGATTCTAATTCCCAAATCCTCCCAACCAAGTGTCTAATTTCTTGTTCTTTTTCTTTTTTACACTGGGCTCCTAATCTGATGAGGAGCCCAGTGGAGTAAAAAGTGAAATCTCTGTCTTCTGGATGGAGGAATCTCCAGAAGTCTATGAGTTGCAATGAATTCAGTAGCATTTTGAGTTTTTTAAGAATCTTATATGTAATATAAGTTTTGCCCGTGGAAGTGTCTGTAAAGGGGTTCAGAGGCAGCTTAAAGTCTCCCCCCAGTATCAAACAACCAGAGCAGAATCCTTTAAGTGCATCAAGCATTCGGTTGCAGAAGGTCAGATGGGACGCATTAGGGAAGTAAACATTGGTTAGTGTAATGGGGGTTCCGCCACATTTCCCTTTCAAGAAGATGTATCTGCCTTCCGGGTCAACTAATTTGTCTGTGAGTTCAAAGGAGGCAACCCTACTAATAAGTATGGACACTCCCTTTGATTTGGCTAAATCATTTGTTGCGTGATGAATCTGTGTGAAGAATGTGTCGGTAAGTCTAGGGACTTGGTGGGTTTTGAAGTGAGTTTCTTGTAGGAAGACAAAGCAAGGCCTACCTTTTTTAAGTTCCCTGAGGAGGGCGGTGTGTTTTTCAGGGATGTTTAGCCCTTTCACATTGTGAGATATCACTATGGGACTCCAGCCCAATGAGGAGTAGGTGTCATGGTTATGCAATAGAGTTGGTCTGCTTACCTGTTTCCATGTGTTCATCTCTGGAGATCAGCCGACCCTCACCTGACTGCTTTTGTAATCCATCCTCTGGCATGACTCCACCCTAGCTCCTATCAGAGAACTCTATATTAACCTGTGCACTGCAGGCCAACTCTGCTGATCAACCTTTGTGTGTTAGCTTCCTGTTACCTGCCGTGTGCTCTTCTGTTGTTTTCTGTTACCGACTTTGGCGTGTCCTTGACTATCCCTGTTTGCCTGTGATCCTGACCTTTTGGCGTGTCCCTGACTATTCCTGTCTGCTTGTGGCCCTGACCTTGGCTTTCTCCCTCACTATCCCTATCCTCCTGTTGCCTACTGTGGGTGTGAGCTGGGGGACCCTGGGGGTTGCGACCTGGAGCCAGTTGCAGCCAAGTCCATCCTCACCACTAGAGGCGCTGGTGAACACCTGCTGGCTCTTAGACTCCGCGCCCCAGGGAATCTTGCGCTCTAACCCCAGTGGGATCTGTCTCCCGTCTGCAGCAGTCAGCCGTAGGGTCCACAACCTTGCGGTGCACTCCTGATCCCTACGGTGTGCATCTGTCACCTCGCCTCAAGGTGACCTGACAGTTTGATCAGCCATGGACCCGGCTGACGTGCCGCTTCCTAAAGTCGATCCGTTGCAGGGCTTAGTTCGCAGACTTGAGACCCAAGAATCGCATCAGACCCAGGTGATGAGATTCCTTCAAGATCTGGCTTCCCACTTCGAGCAGCTATAGGCTTCCTTGGGAACCCCGAACCTGCAGCCTCAAGTACAGTCAGCAGCTGCTCCTATCGCACCAGTTGCATCCACGCATGCATTATTACTGCCAGCTCCGGGGAGGCACTAGCTTGGGCTGCCCCTCTGTGGGAACTGAATGATCCAGTTGTTTTTAGCCTGTCTGATTTCTTTAAACTTTTTTGGAATATCTTGGAGGAACCAGGTCGTGTCTCCTCAGCGGCTAGCGCTCTTTTCGTCTCCGTCAAGAGTCCGCATCTGTGGGACAGTATGCTCTTCAGTTCCGTATCCTCACAGCTGAATTGAGCTGGAATAATGAGGCCCTAGTTGCAACCTTTTTACATGGCCTCTCTGATAGAGTGAAGGATGAATTAGCAGGAAGATCCCTTCCTGCTGATCTGGACAGTGTCATCACCTTGTGTAACCAGATCGATATTGGCTTTCAGGAGAGGGCACTGGAAAAAAGACACCAGCACTCCCCGTTCTTTAGGCAGCCTGAGCCCCCAGTCCCTTCTCTTCGATCTGAGGAGCACCCCCTGCCTACTGAGGAACCTATGCAGTTGGACTGGACTAAGTTATCTCCCGAAGAACGTGCTAGGCGCAGAACTCTGGGCCTATGCCTCTATTGTGGGGCCAAAGGTCATTTCCGTGACACTTGTTCTCTTCGTCCGGAAAAACGCTCAGGACTAATACATCTGGAAGGTAGAGTATTAGACCCTGAAATATCACCTTCACCTTCTCGTCTTCTCCTTTCTGTGTTGCTTCATGTCGGTGCTTCCTCTCGTTCGGTCTCAGCACATCTGGATTCCGGAGCCGCTGCCAATTTCATGGATTGGGAAACTGCATCCTCCATGAGACTTACCCTTTTGCCCCTTACAACGCCATTGGTGGTCTTGGCGATTGATGGCACGGTTCTCCCAAGGGGCCCTATCCGCTTCCAGACTCTTCCTGTTAAGATGTCAGTAGGGACACTCCACCAGGAGTGGATATCCTTCCTTGTCTTACCTAAGGCTTCATCTCCTATCATATTAGGTCTTCCTTGGTTACAGCTCCATTCTCCACACGTTGACTGGTCTGCTGGACAGATCCTGGCTTGGGGTTCCTCCTGTTCCTCTTCCTGTCTACTCAAGGGTACCCTAAAAGAGAAACTTCCTGTTACCACCATCCCAGTATCTTCTGCTCTTCCCGCTGTATATAGCGATCTCTGGGATGCGTCCTGCAATAGTCGGACTGATGCACTCTCTAGGTCATGTGGTACTCTGGATAAGGGGCCCACCTATGAACCTGAGTCGATCATTCACTCCAGTTCGCATAACCATTTACCTTTGCCTGTCCCTAATCTCATCGCACAGCCAGGCTAACTTGTCTGCAAGTTCCACAGTTGCTATGCCCTATGATGCAATTTAGATGGTTGCTACCCCTGACAATACTATTCAGTCGGCCTCTGCACCAGTTATGCCAGTCCAGCCCATGCCCAATGAGCTTCCTGCTTCTTGTTCAGGACCTTCTGTGACCTGGCCTCACCCTACTGCTACTATGTCTGTTCAAACCCGTTTAAGAGGCTCAATCCATCCTTTGGATAGAATACCTCATTCAGCCAGGTGGGGTTTTCAATCTTTTTCTCAGGGTTCTCTGCATTCTGTTTGTGTTTCAGCTATCCAGCTTGACTCTTGTGACATATCACCTTCTAACCAACCTGACCTCAGGGATCCACTGACCTCTGCCCAGTCTGGTGGTCCTGTTATGGATGCCCAGCTCATCTTTAAGGGTCTGGGGGACCCTGCTCAGGCTCCTGATCTTCTCATGCCCTTACCCATTCCTAAAAAGCCTTTAGTCCTCAAGTCCTCTCGTCCTCTTCCTACCTCAGTTCCAGTCTCTGAGGATAATCTAAAATACGAGGTTAGTCAGGTTTTGGATTCCCGGCTCCGTAAATGCATTCTTCAGTACCTCCTACATTGGAAAGGGTTTGGCCCTGAGGAGAGGTCTTGGATCACTGAGGAGGTTCCATCTGGAGTTTCCCTTTAAGCCTGGACCCAGGCAGGGGAGGGGGGTCTCGTAAGAGGGAGGGTAATGTCATGGTTATGCAATAGAGTTGGTCTGCTTACCTGTTTCCATGTGTTCATCTCTAGAGACCAGCCGACCCTCACCTGACTGCTTTTGTAATCCATTCTCTGGCATGACTCCACCCCAGCTCCTATCAGAGAACTCTATATTAACCTGTGCACTGCAGGCCAACCCTGCTGATCAACCTTTGTGTGTTAGCTTCCTGTTACCTGCCGTGTGCTCTACTGTTGTTTTCCGTTACCGACTTTGGCGTGTCCTTGACTATCCCTGTTTGCCTGTGATCCTGACCTTTTGGCGTGTCCCTGACTATTCCTGTCTGCTTGTGGCCCCGACCTTGGCTTTGTCCCTCACTATCCCTATTCTCCTGTTGCCTACTGTGGGTGTGAGCTGGGGGACCCTGGGGGTCGCAACCTGGAGCCAGTTGCAGCCAAGTCCATCCTTACCACTAGAGGCACTGGTGAACACCTGCCGGCTCTTAGACTCTGCGCCCCAGGGAATCTTACGCTCTAACCCCAGTGGGATCTGTCTCCCGCCTGCAGCAGTCAGCTGTAGGGTCCACAACCTTGCGGTGCACTCCTGATCCCTACGGTGTGCATCTGTCACCTCGCCTCAAGGTGACCTGACAGTAGGCCATGGTATGGACTCAAAGAGTGATGGTGTGCTTACGTCAGCAATCAGACTTAAAAAAAAAAAAAAAAAAAAAAGGTTTGTAAGACAACAACGTTGCGTTATACAAGAATGATTTATCCTTTACCTTTCCAAAGTTATAGATAGATAAAAGGGTAGGAAAGTAGATAAAGAAAGAAGAGAGATGAGAGATGCTGATTTCCCCTGGGACCTAAAGGGTCCCAGGTTAGCAAATTAGTGTTTCCTATGGGGTTAACAATCCCCCGTAGGGATCACTCTGGGGGGTAGTGCGCTGTGGCCTGTGTGGACAAGCCCACTATCCTGTGGTCTGAAAAGGAACAAGTCAAGGTAGTGAGCCTGGACATGCCACAGCCTGTTACAGTATATGCAAGGTTGAGAGAGCCATTTCTGCACCACTCGCGCCCAAAATAGCACAACAGTTTAAAACAGGAGAAAACCCAAAAAATTAAATAACACTTTTTCTATTTTCAATTTTCAATTCTAGGAACCTTGTGCTAGTTGGAGAAATGAAAGCCTTCCTTCTCCGGCATGCAAATAGTCCCTGCTTCTATGAACTCACATGGATGGCAATGAGTGCAGCCAGTTGCCAATAAGACATGTTAAATCAAGTTATCCCTTCTAGCAGCTAAAACCTGCATAAAGAGGCCACATTAAGGCATCTAATGTGGGCAGTTCTCATGCACTTATGCAATGTGGAGTATAACCTGTTAAGCAAAAAGGGGTTATAGCCCTACCAGCTCAGGTGTACAGTTCTAATTCACCCATTGATAGAAGGTGGTCCTTCTGCACCTGTTTGGTAACTGTCACGGTACTACCTCGGTTGGGTAAAAGGGAAGAAAGCTGGTGGTTAACCCATCTCAAACTGCGTTAAATGACAGGTGAGTACGAGGAAGTCAGAGAGATAATAGTTGACTACTTAGTGCGATAATAGTCTTCGGGATGAGAACAGTTCCTTAAAGCATCAGGGAAATATGAACTAAAATGTTGCCTACTCAGGGATAAGATATAAGCCGCTCCAAAAACAGCCAACAAGTCAGATCTTGTGTATTTGGTTCCGTTGTAGTAGAGACATGTGAATGTAGGGTTGGTGAGGGTTTGGGGATAAAGATTACTTATGATCCAACGTGTTCTGCATGAGAGAACTGATCTATTTCCCCTCCTTGTGATCAAGCATCTTCAAATCCTCTTGAGGAATGAGATCTGTTGCTTGGGGTGCCAGCTTGTGAGCCGCCAGGTCGAGATGACCTCGATTTCTTAGCAAGGTGTTTATCCGGGGAGGCAGAGGGGGAGTCAGGTTGATACCTGCTCATAGGTGGTAGAGTTGTGCGGGGTGTGCCGTGGGTTTTCCTGCTCATGATAGAGCAGTCTGGGTGCAGAAAGGTGAGCTAAGGCTGCAGTGCTGTCGGAGCTGTTGTGTTAGGCATCCATCTCCATCGCACGCCAAGCCACGCCCCTATTTTTTTTTTATAGTTTAATGAACTATTCATTTTATCTTAATATTTCCAGCTAAAGCATTTCTTTAGTAATGTGTTTGTTTAAAATGCATTTTACTACTAGTTCCATAGTGATTCTACAGTGCTGTCGCTTCAGAATTTACACACTGTGATATCTCTTTCAGGTTATTTGCAGCCCAGGATCAATCAACCCATTTCTGATGAGCCCAGGGCATTATGTGCCCACCACTGGGGGTATGTTATCAATCTACTCTAGGCTCTAATGCTATAAGTAAATATGCAATGTCATTATATAAGCAAATTTTAAGCATTCCAGGACAAATAAAGAGGAAAATATCACAGTGCATTACATGACCTTAATAATAAAGAGCATTATTATTAAAGTAAACTTGTGAGGAGAGAAATTTGGATGGTGTCATTGTCGACTTGCTTTTTAATGGTGCAGATTCTAGGCCTTTCATGTCATTGTCACACTTTAAGTTGTGCAGGAAGGATCATGGTGACTAGGGATGAGCTTGGTGTTCGGCAAAGCCAGAACACTGTGGGACGCGAGCGCCACACGAATTTGACATGAATTTGGCACCATCGCAGTGCATTGCTGGCTCATGATTGGCCAAGTATGCACTGTGACCCCGCATGCTTGGCCAATCACAGCGTCGGCAGCGAGGAGAGCCATGATTGGCCACATGCAGGATGACTGTGGCCAATTATAGCTCAGGCTGTATAGTACACGCCCCACAATATTTAAGGCCGCCAGCACGGCGGCCTTGTGTAGTGTTCCGGCATCGGCAGGAGTTAGCGGGTATAGGAAAAAACTGGGCATATAGCTCAGAACAACCAAGAGGAAACAACCTCAAAGAGATGAGTTTCCAATTGGTTCAGTGGGAACAGGGACTATTGCGGTATCAGAAATTATTGTGAAACAATCGTTAAAACACAATTACATTTTATTATAATTTGATCCATATAACAGATAATCTGTTATCTGTTATATGGATCAAATTATAATAAAATGTAATTGTGTTTTAACGATTGTTTCACAATAATTTCTGATACCGCAATAGTCCCTGTTCCCACTGAACCAATTGGAAACTCATCTCTTTGAGGTTGTTTCCTCTTGGTTGTTCTGAGCTATATGCCCAGTTTTTTCCTATATACGTATTGGGACGATGGTATCCTATTGATTTTGGAGGCTTTTGATTAACTAGGAGTTAGCGGGTGTTGCCTATGTGCCTTCAGCGCAGTATACACCTGTATCTACCTATATTGCTCTTCTCTAATTGAGCCATCTGCCATCTGCAGGAGTTAGTTGGTGTTGTGTGCCTCCAGCGCAGTATACACCTGTATCTACCTATATTGCTCTTCTGTAATTGAGCCATATGCCATCTGCAGGAGTTAGTGGGTGTTGTGTGCCTCCAGCACAGCACAATATACACTTGTATCTACCCTTTATTGCTGGTGTTCTATAATAAAGGCATCTGCAGGAGTTAGTTGGTGTTGTGTGCCTCCAGCACAGCACAATATACACCTGTATCTACCCTTTATTGCTGGTGTTATATAATAAAGAGATCTGCAGGAGTTAGTCGGTGTTGTGGGCCTCCAGCACAGCACAGTATACATCTGTATCTACCCTTTATTGCTGGTGTTATATAATAAAGACATCTGCAGGAGTTAGTCGGTGTTGTGGGCCTCCAGCACAGCACAGTATACACCTGTATCTACCCTTTATTGCTAGTGTTCTATAATAAAGGCATCTGCAGGAGTTGGTGGGTGTTTTGTGCCTCCAGCACAGCACACTATACACCGGTATCTACCCTTTAATTGCTGGTGTTCTATAATAAAGGCATCTGCAGGAGTTAGTGGGTGTTGTGTGCCTCCAGCACAGCACAATATACACCTGTATCTACCCTTTATTGCTGGTGTTCTATCATACAGCCATCTGCAGGAGTTAGTGGGTGTTGTGTGCATCCAGCACAGCACAATATACACCTGTATCTACCCTTTATTGCTGGTGTTCTGTAATAAAGGCATCTGCAGGAGTTAGTTGGTGTTGTGCCTCCAGCCCAGTATACACCTGAAGCTACCCTTTATTGCTCATACAGGATTATACAGGCATCTGCAGGAGTTAGTGGGTGTTGTGTGCTTCCAGCACAATATACACTACCCAATTGCTGGGTTTTTTTTCATCTCCCTGCAGGCCATTACCATGTCTGGAAGGCCAACAAGGAGAGGCAGACAGGCACGAGCCAATAAAAGAGGGCAAGCAGGCTCTGTGTCTAGAGACAACAGTGCTGGTCGTGGACGCGATACATCATCATCAGCATGTGGCCATGGGACACGCTTGTCCTTATTTTCAGCAGCTGGACGTGTTGAGCCGCATCATGCCGAAGACTTGGTAGAGTGGATGACCAAGCCCTCTTCATCCTCCTCATCCTCTCTCACCCAGGCTTAGGGTACTAGCAAAACAGCTGCCAATGCATCCTCTTCCCTCGTCTCAATGTCATCATCAGTGACTCCTTCCCTAGACCCACCACGTCCCCCGAACTCTTTGAGCACAGTGTTGGGTACATGATCCGGGAGGATGCCCAGTGTTTTGTAGGCTCTGATGATGATACTCAGCTAGAGGAAGGCAGTAGCGTGAGCGCAGAGAGAGGGGATGCTCAAGAAAGACAGCAATCTAGCAGTCATGTTCCACAAGCTGCAGCATACTGCCAGGTTTGCTCCAGTGATGAAGAGGTAGGGGATGATGAGGGCACTGACTCCACGTGGGTGCCTGGTAGGAGAGAGGAGGAGGAGGCACATCTCCAATGAGGCAGGATGCCCTCCAGGGGCCAGCTTAGGGGCAGCACACCGACTGAATCACACCGCAGAGCTCCACCTGTGCAGGGCGCTGCCTCTGTGCATTATTCTAAAAGTTCTTTGGTGTGGGCCTTTTTAGAGACAAGTGCATCAGATCGCACCGCTGCTATTTGCAACATATGTCTCAAGCGTATCTCGCGTGGCCAAAACATCAGCCGCTTGGGCACCACATGCTTGACCAGACATATGTTGACCTGTCATGCAGCTCATTGGGAAACTTACCTCAAAGACCCACACCAAAGAACAAAGCAGATCTCTCCTTGCTCCTCATCAGCTGGGCTCTCGAACCCCACTAGACCTTCAGTCCTCTCTGAAACCTGTATTGAGAGGAATGAAGGTATAGAATTAGGTGTGTCACAGCCAAGTACTTGCAGGCACTCTGCTAGCAGTACACCCATGTCCGATTGTAGCAGGCAAATTTCCCTGCCCCAGCTGCTGGACCATAGAAAGAAGTTCACTCCCAGCCATCCACAGTCCCAGCGGTTGAATGCTAGCTTGGCTAAATTGCTAGCACTTCAACTGCTGCCTTTTCAGTTGCTAGACTCTGTCCCCTTCGGTGAGTTTGTGCAATGTGCGGTTCCTCAGTGGCAGGTCCCCAAACGCCACTTTTTCTCACGAAAGGTGATTCTGGCTCTCTACTGGCATGTGGAAGGCAATGTCCTTGCCTCGCTGGACAGGGCGGCCAGCGGTAAGGTGCGTATTACCGCTGACTCATGGTCCAGCAGGCATGGACAGGGACGTTACCTGTCTTTCACGGCCCATTGGGTCACTCTTCTGGCAGCTGGGAAGGATGCAGGACAAGGTGCAGTAGTGTTGGAGGTTGTTCCACCACCATGCCTCCAAAATGCTACTACTGGTTGTGACACAACTCTCTCCTCCACCCCCTCCTCTTCTTCTTCCTCCATGGCCTCTTCCAGTGCTCTGTCCTCGGAACCAGCGGTGCTCCGTAGGCATTCAAGGGGCTACCCAAGTATGCAGGCAAAACGATGCCATGCGGTGCTTTCGCTGGTTTGTTTGGGGGACAGGAGCCACACTGGGCCAGATATTTTGGCAGCTCTGCAGGGGCAGGCCGAGAGGTGGTTGACGCCACGCCAGCCTAAGCCAGGATTGGTAGTTTGCGACAATGGCACCAACCTCCTCTCCGCCCTCCGACAGGGACAACTGACCTATGCGCCCTGTGTGGCTCACGTCCTTAACCTGTTGGTGCAGCGGTTCTTGGGCATGTACCCGGGCTTACAGGATGTCCTGAAGCAGGCCAGGAAAGTCTGTGTGCATTTCCGTTGATAATTTAATGCCAGTGCTTGGCTGGCTGAGCTCCAAAAGGAGTTGAACCTGCCCAAGAACCGCCTTATATGTGACATGCCCTCCAGGTGGAACTTAATGTTGGCCATGCTGCAGCGGCTGCACACGGAGCAGAGGGCCATCAATGAGTACCTGTGTGACTACGGCACCAGGATAGGGTCAGGGGAGCTTGGTTTTTTCTCACCACGCCACTGGGGCATGATCAGGGATGCATGCACTATCCTGTCACCGTTTGAGGAGGCCACAAGGATGGTGAGCAGTGACAATGCATGCATCGGTGCCACTGTACCTCTTGTCCACCTGTTGGAGCATACGCTGCGTGGAATAATGGACAGGGCATTTGAGGCAGAACAGAGGCAGGAAGAGGAAGACTTCCTTGCCTCTCAAGGCCGCCTTTATCCAGACAGTGTTCCTGCTGTCCCACCTAATACACAGGAAGAGGAGGAGGAGGAGGATGATTGTGTCAGCATGGAGGTGGAGCCTGGCACTCAGCAGCAACAGTCATGTAGGGATGATTTACAGTCCCAAGAAACCAGTGGACTTGTATGTGGTTGGGAGGAGGTAGCTGCGGATCATGTTGTCCTTAATGACCCAGAGGACTCAGCTAACTTATGCTGCATTGCCTCCCTGATCCCGCAAAGCCTGCGGAAGGATCCTCGTATTCTTCGGATCAAGCTGAGGGACCATTACTGGCTGGCTACTCGCCTTCATCCACGGTACAAGGGTAAGGTTGCCGACCTTATCTTGCCGTCGCAGAGGGAGCAGAGGATGAGACATCTCCGGGAGGCCTTGCAGAAAGCTCTGTGCAACGCGTTCCCAGAGACTGGGAGGTTACAAACTCCTGGTCCTGGACAACGTGTTGCTGAGGCATCGGTCAGAAGGAGCGGTGGAAAAGGTGGCCGTCTGACCGATGCGTTCAAACTATTTTTTAGTCCGCAGCCCCAAGGTATGATTGGTTCCAGCAACCATCGCCAGCGTCTGATTTACATGGTGCAGGAATACCTAGGGGCAAGGTCAGACTTAGACACCATTCCCACCGAAAATCCTCTGGCTTACTGGGCCTTGAGGATGGATCACTGGCCAGAGCTTGCACAGTATGCAATTGAGATACTGGCCTGTCCTGCATCCAGCGTTCTTTCGGAAAGCACCTTCAGTGCTGCTGGCGGCTTTGTAACCGATCACAGGGTGCGCCTGTCCACCGACTCGGTTGATCGACTGATCTTCATAGAGATTAATCAGTCTTGGATCACCACCAGGCCAAGCACCGGAAGCTGATGTAACCGAATATTTTTTTTTAAAATATCACATCCCTTCAAGACTGCCTATGCTGATGCTGAGTGACTATCCTGTTATGTTGACTGTCTATCCTCTTCCTCCTCCGCTGATATCTTAGAAGAACATTTTTGGTTCTGGGTGATGCCTAAGGCCCAATTTTTCAGCCCCTGTTTAACAGGGGCGTGTAATTACAATTTTTGATGCAATGCTTTGGAGCAGGGCTCATTCCTGCACTCCAGCTAGAGTATATGGGAGAGGTTGCAGTGTCGTGGCACCAGTGCCTAAGGCCCAATTTTTCAGCCCCTGTTTAACAGGGGCGTGTAATTACAATTTTTGATGCAATGCTTTGCAGCAGTGCTCATTCCTGCACTACAAATAGAGTATATGGGAGAGGTTGCAGTGTCGTGGCACCAGCACCAGTGCCTAAGGCCCGATTTTTCAGCCCCTGTTTAACAGGGGAGTATAATTACAATTTTTGATGCAATGCTTTGCAGCAGGGCTCATTCCTGCACTCCAATTAGAGTATCTGGGAGTGGCAGCTCCACGCTCTGGTGTGCAGTGTGTCATCCTGTCGGCCGGGGGTTCCTGCACATGCGCAGCACGAGCACGTACTGTAGCCACCTTAGTATGGCGTTAGGGGTGTGGCCCAACGCTCCTACTTGGGGATTTAGGCTGGGGGCTCTGACACAGCGAATTCCCTTTTCTCCCTTTACTCGGACTGTCCTGTCACACCTGAGAGGTCCCATATAGGGGTAAGCACACCATAGATATTGAATATGTCATCCCACTTTATCTTAACTCATTTACACAGATTCTGTGCGAATTGTTCTACCCACTACTAATTAATAGTACACATTCTCTACTTTTTTCCTCTCTCTATTATTCTGATTTGTTGCTTTCACCCTATGTATCTTCTTTCTACTTATCCTTGCTTGTGCTCCTTTCCCATATCAGCATATTATATGGACATTATAAAGATATCTATATATTTTTTATACTTTTACTCCACCACTTTGGTGATTACTTTAAGATCTATAAACAATCTCTTGCTAATATTTTCTCTATGCTGTGTATGGTCAATGAGGCACACCAAGGAATAGTATCCCTTCCTTCTTTTTCTGTAGTCACCTGTTTATCCCGCTCATTCATTTGCATTTCACATTTAGCCCCTTGCACACTCCCCCATCCACTTCCTTCTCTTTCCTGTCTGCATCCATGCCCATAATATCATAGTTTTCACTACATAATAGTGATACTACATGAAATATACTCTTAAGTTATCATTTTTATCCTATTTAGATATATACATAATTTTATTACAGCTACTGCTACATATGTGGCCTATGGAGCATTTGAGGATACACCACATTTCCACCCTCCTTTCTCACCGAGTCTGCCCCCTGCCGGGCCCCAGTTTGGTTGCTGCTGGTTACGCCTCTTCATCTCCTGGCTGGAGTGCTTTCTGCCACTGCCTATATGGATCGGTGCCTTGGACCAATTGTCCATAACGTATGTGGTGCCTCTTAGAGGCCACATGCTTCTTTTTTAACCCCATGACCATTGAATGTTATATCTTACTGTTACCTACTATCTTTTAGATACCCTGCATATACACCAACTCCTGAGGAAGTGAGCTGAGCTCGCAAAACGCGTTGAGTACAAAGTTGTATATGTATATGATTTATTTCACTACTGTAATTAACATGTCAATGGTTAAATCATGCCTGATGACGCCTTTATGTTCATTTAACCATGTTTTTTGGAATCTGAATACATTTTTATACCTATTTGAGATGACCTATATGACCAACTCATTTAAAGTCCCGTGGGCGAATTTGTTTCTTATTATAAGAGTACCGTATATACTCGAGTATAAGCCGAGATTTTCAGCCTCTTTTTTGAGGCTGAAAGTGCCCCCCTCGGCTTATACTCGAGTCATCGCTGTCTGCCCGCTCGATCAGCGTGTCGAGCAGACAGACAGCGGCCATTCTATGATTCAAAAGCCGCGCCTCCGGCTCCGCCTTCGCCTGTGATAGGCGGAACACTGAATTTCCCAGCAGCCTGTGTTCCGCCTATCACGGGCGTCGTCTCATCCTCGTACTACGGACGAGGATGATACGACGTCCGTGATAGGCGGAACACAGCCTGCTGGGAAATTCAGTGTTCCGCCTATCACAGGCGAAGGAGGAGGCGCGGCTTTTGAATTTTACAATGGCCGCCGACGAAGAGGGCACGGGACGGAGGCAAGGCAAGGCACGGCACGGGACAGGACGGGACGGGACGGGACGAAGGCAAGGCACGACACGGGACGGAGGCTCGGGACAAAGGCTCGGGACACAGGTAGGCTGGACACACACACACACACACACACACACACACACACACGGATGGAGACACACACACACGGATGGATGGATGGATGGAGACACACACACACACACACACACACACACACAGGGATGGATGGATACACACACACACAGGGATGGATGGATGGATGGATGGATGGAGACACACACACACAGGGATGAATGGATGGATGGATGGAGACACACACACACAGGGATGGATGGATGGATGGATGGAGACACACACACACAGGGATGGATGGATGGATGGACACACACACACACAGGGATGGATGGACGGACACACAGGGATGGACGGACACACAGGGATGGACGGACACACAGGGATGGACGGACACACACACAGGGATGGACAGGCATGTCTCACCCTCGGCTTATACACGAGTCAATAAGTTTGCCAGTTTTTTTGGGGGTAAATTGGGGGCCTCGGCTTATATTCGGGTCGGCCTATACTCGAGTATATACGGTATCTGGGAGAGGTTGCAGTGTTGTGGCACCAGCAAGCAGTACCTAAGGCACAATTTTTCAGCCCCTGTTTAACAAGGGCATGTAATTACAATTCTTGATATATATAAATATTTCACAGCAGGGCCTGTTCCTGTGCCCACCGAGAGTAACTGTGAGGACTTATAGTGTTATGGCACCAGCACCACCACCACAACCCACAACCACCAAAGGCCCAATTTTTCTACCACTGTTCAACAATGGCATGTAATTACAATTCTTGATATTATCGTTCACAGCAGGGCGCTACAGCGCCCACCAAGAGTCACTTTGAGGGCTTACATTGTTGTGGCAACACCAACACCTTGATCCGCCATTTATGCAGAGCATATAGGGCAGGCCCCTACTTTCAAACATCCAACTTACAAACGTCTCCTACTTGCAAATGGAAGGAGACAACAGGAAGTGAGATGAAAAAAAACGGATGGCAAAAAAAAAATTATAGAGGGGTGATAACCCTTCCCTATGTTTTCCAAAAAGCTTAAAAATTTATTTTTTGACTGGAGCTACACTTTAAAAATGTACCAGTTCAAAATTACAAACAGATCCTACTTAACACAACAAACCTACACAGTTCCTGTCTTGTTTGCACCGCCTGTATACTCCTGTTCTGAGTATACAGGGCCTGGGGGCCCCACACCTTTCCTTTATTTAATATGGGTACGGGGTTCCCCTTAATATCCGTACATGCCCCCAAGGGGCTGGTAATGGGCAGGGGGGGCTACCTATGCCATTTTTCTCAATGATTTACATCCATATTGCCGGAACCAGATATTACATTAAAACCGCAAGCAGTTTTAAATGACTTTTTTTCCGTTAAATGTCATTTTGTGCAGGGACTGTTCTAAACACGGGAAACATGTGGCACTTCACAGGCATACTATAGACACCCCCCAGGCATGATATTTAAAGGAATATTTAACTTTTTTTTCACTTTAATAGTCATTAAAATCAGTGCTCCTGAAAAAACGTCAATTTTTAAAAACATTTTAGGCATTGACCATGTCCCCTGAGGCAGGAGCCAGGTCCCCAAACCCTTTTTAGGACAATATCTTGCATATTAGCCATTAAAATTAGCACTTTTTAATTTCAAAGGTTCGAGTCCCATAGACTTAAATGGGGTTCAAAAGTTCTGGTGCGAACTGAACCGGGGGGTGTTCGGCTCATCCCTTATTACCGACACCAGTCAAAGCAAGCTCGCAAAGGGTTGTCTTATATATCTATCCCCCTAACCCATCATGGTTCCATATATATATATATATATATATATATATATATATATATATATATATATATATATATATTATATATATATATATTAAGTACAGTATGTTTTCTCTTAATCCATCCAGCAATAAAAGCTACAATATGCCGCATCTAATGTTTCTGAGCTTCTTATCTCTAAAAATGGAAGGGCCAGATATGGTCTGGGTAAAATGACAGATGCGCACATTTGCATTGCTTGTGTTAGTTATAGATTAGAAATTTCCTTAATCTTTAATGCCCTTCTGACAGTGTGATCCTGGCAGAAGCTGTTTAACAAACACATTTGTGGTCTCTTATACCTGCTTGGCACCATGTATTTAAATTGACCTGTCACGCAACATGTGAGAAAATAATCTCTGCCGAGCTGAGGGAAAAAGCCTGACCGGACAACTAATGATAAGGCAAGTGCATGAACAGAGTGCATCAGATCAAACTACTGTTGTAGGTTAAACACATTCTGTTAGCCATGATATCAGTTACCTTCAACACTTAAACACAAGCTTTTGAATAAAATTAACAAAATCAATAGTTCTGCCTCCTGCTACACACTTACAAAGTAATAATACTGTGAAATATCTGATGAATTCTTAGAATTGTAATAACGCAGTGCTTTAAACAGAGCAATTAACTGCTGGGTCAGAAATTCATATTGTGTTATACCATGCTGCATTTTCTCAAATACTTATCTTTCTAAGTGGTGCTGTGTGTATTTTGGTCTTCTAGTTGCTTATATTGTAATAATATATAATTTATTACCCACCCAAGAAGGATTTTTATCTGCAGATGTTCACTTCTACAAATCAGACGCATTTCTAGTGACAAACATTGCTAACAACCAACCTCTGAAACTTTAAACTTTGATTAAAATTAGCAACGAAGCACAAGAATAAAAGTGAAGTATTCATTTTATTAAAGGACAGACTATGGTTTCAACCAAAGCTTTGCGGCCTTTATATCTTTCATCGAGGTTCATACATTCACTCCTTCTAGCTGCAGTACTGCAACAGTTCATTTTTGGAAGATAAATACCATGTAATGTGGTGTTTTTCAAAAATGTGCTGGTTCTGGAAGCCTTGGGATGTCAGGTCATTTGAGACATTTACAAAAAAATTGATTGAGAATGTTTTAAGCACCTTCTGACTCCTGCACACAGCCCTTGGTGCTAGTCCTATTACTGAGCCCATCTCTGCTATTGAATAGCAATACAAACAGTAGCAATCTCTACACAACAATGTAATTTTCTCAATTAATTTTATTTAAAGGGGTTGTAAAGACAGAAGGTTTTTATCTTAATGTATTCTATGCATTAGGATAAAAAATAAAAAATCTTCTGTGTGGTGCAGCCCCCCCCCCCCCCCCCCACACACACAGCCCCATAAAACTTATCTGAGGTCCCTCTCTATCCAGCGATGTCCAGGAATGTCTCAGCCATCCAAGATTCTCCTTCCTGATTAGTTGAGACACAGCATCGGTACCATTGACTCCCGCTGCTGTCAATCAAATTCAGCTAGCCAATCAGGGGAGAGAGGGGAGGAGCTGGATCAGGACTCCATGTCTAAATGGACACGGGCAACTGTGACTCAGCTTGGGTGACACTCAACAGGAGGGAGGGGCCAGAAGCACAGAAGAGGGACCCGAGAAGAGGAGGATCCAGGTTGCTCTGTGCAAATCCACTACAACAGAGCAGGCAAGTATAACATAAGTATAACATATTTATTATTTTTATAGGAAAAAAAAATGAGCCTTTACAATTAAGGATGATCAAATCACACTGATTGACAAGGTCTATAACTCTGATATTTTATGTATTAAGGTAAGGTATTAAGGTATTTCAGTTAAGCCCCATACACATTATCAGGTTTTCTGCTGAGTTTTTCCTTCAGATTTACCAAAACCATGTAGTGCAAGGGCCTGCCTGATTGCATACACATTGAAACTCCTAAGGTTTGACCTCATATTATATGGTTTCGGTAAATCTGAAGGAAAAACTCAGCAGATCTGATAGTGTGTATGGGGCTTTACTGTTCCTCCATCCCCCCATACATACCTGAGTCCTGTATTGATTCAGCACTGTTCCCATATGCAGGTCTTCTGTCCTTTCTCCCCTTTCTCACAAGCTTGGCTGATAGCAGCGGGAGCCATTGACATAGACACACACAGCCTGGCTCAGGAGTGAGCCCAGAGATGCACCAACAAATAGAGGAGGTACCTACAGCGCTGGTGCAGGACCTCAGGAGAAAAAGTCCAGGGCCATGCTGTGCAATACCATTGAGCAGAGCAGACAAGTATAACATGTTATTTTTTTTAGAATAAAAATTGTAAGCTTTACAACCATTTTAAGTTTCTTAACCTCCTTGACGGTATTCCTGAGTGTGGCTTGGGGTGGATTTTCAGCACCAAAAGTGGTAACCCCGAGCCACATCTGGGATCACATCGCAGGATCCAGGTACAGCTCACTTACCTTGTCCCCAGGATCCTGCGATGTCCTCCCCACTCTGTGCACAAGCCGTCCTCCGCTCAATTCATCACAGAGCCAAGCTCCGTTCCCTGCGAGCATTGCGACGCATGGTGACGGAGAACGGCGCCAAATTCAAAAAGTAAAAAACACAATCCATATACAGATTACATTACTGTATCAATTTATTTCACATCCCTTTTGTCCCTAGTGATTTGTCCAATGCTCTGATTAGAATCACTTGCAGAATTGAGTGATAGTAATTTGTGGGGAAATCCGTCATAAAACACTGAAAGTAATCACAGAGACAATTCTGCAACAAATTTCAGTGTTTTTTTGATTTGATTACATTATTGAATAACTTTTATTATTATTCGATTATTATTTGTTATAATTATATTATTTATAGTTATTTATTATATTATAATTTATGATTTCGTGTTTCAAACATTATCATACCCGGGATGTATACTAGACTCTTGTTTGGACAGATTTAAGTTAGTTATTCCTAAGAATTACAGGCCTATAATATAAAACGCCAAATGTCCATGCAAAATAATTGTACCGCTTTCAGCATCAGAAATCTGACATAACCAGGGAGGTTAAATGTGGAAACAAATGTAGCAAACTTTTAGTTTACCTGACTAAAGGTAGGAGAACCCCTCTCAAATACATAAGATTTTCATCACCATAGGACATCCAGTTACTAAACCTAAAAGAGTAAACATACAATATTACCAAACACTATACTCTATTGATGGAGGGAGGGAGTATGGTGAAAGGGACATATTGTAAGTTCCTTGACGGTTTACAACTTCAAAAACTACAGTTATAAGCTTTAAACACAGACATTACAGTGGCCATATTGAGCAGAATCATATATGATCAAGAAATTCTACAAAATTCTGAATGACCACATAATGTCCAACACTACATGTGGTTTATCGCAGCATATAGGGGGGACTTATTTGGTGATGGGTAGTAAGGCTTATATAACAGTGCTACAAAAAAAAAAAACAGAGACCCCCACTAGGTCAGGATCATATCAACTGTTCTTCCTTATCAATGTTGATGTAAAAATTTACTCAAACTAATAGCAAATAAAATTGTCTTTTTGATGTCATCTTTGCTGCATCCTGCATAAGAAGGCTTTACACAAGGGAGATCCACAGCTACAAACATGCAAAAACTCTTCAATCTAAAGAAGCAATGTGGGGAAACACAAAGTATGGAACGGTCATTACAACTCTATACACCAAAAAAAGCCTTTGACAATGTACAACATGGATGGCTGCTCACTGTTTTGGACAATATCGGATTTAGAGAACCATTTTCTGCATACCATGAATGCCTTACCCACTGTGCAGTAAATACCCCTGGTTTCCTGTCTCCATTCATGCAGCTACATAACGACACATGCCATGGTCCTGTCTCCATTACTCTTTAATCTTTCAAATGAACACAAGATATTTGTTTGGCACACCACTAAATCATGGTATTCAAGTGTGCAGGGAGGAGTTTCATACAGCGTTATTCGCAGACAATATTTTACTGTTCTCATTCGAAGTTCAGGCAAATGAAACACATTAAAATATTTTTAAATTTTTAACCAGTTGCTGACCGGGTCTTAGCCTAATGATGGCAACAGCATGGATGAATAACTCTGGGAGAGCATACTATAAAATCCTCCCAGAATAATGCTCCCGCACGCTCCCTGGGGCACGCACCCGGGAATGTCTGTGATCGTCCACACCTGGCTCATCACGGAACAGGGAAAGGGGCCAATGACAGCAGCCCTTTACCACATGATTGCCCCATCCAATAATGAAGCGATCAGTTGTCAACAGATTGGAGCATGTCCAGTTCAGCTCCTCCCCTCTCCTCGCACCGATCTGTACAGATCAGATTAGGATGTTTATATAAGTGCATTGAACGGCAAGTATTTAATTGCCTTCCAAATGCAAAAAAAAACCTTACTTTTCTCTTTTCTCTGTCTATCAGATGCAGCTCTAAACAGGGACCAGGTAGCCATATATTACTCAGCAGGGGTGTCACTGACCACAAGTCCTTCTCAGATCAATGTCAGAATGGTGAGATATTTCATTTAAGGGCCACCACCAGAAAATACCTTATTAGTACTGATACAAGGGCTAAATGCTCACCACACCTTCAATATATTCCTTCTCTGTATTAGACAATATTTAGTGTAGTTTTACATTCTGTTAGTAATTAAGTGGCAAAAATAGCACTCGACAACAACGACACTGGATATTATCTGCATTTGTGAGTAGGCCCTTGTACACACGGTCGGATATTCCGATGGACAATGTCCGATAGGACCGTGTTGTCGGATAATTCGAACGTGTGTGGGCTCCATCGGACTGTTTCCGTCGGAGTATCCGACGGACCAAGTTTTCCAGCTGGGCTATAAAATTTTCCGACAACATGATCCGATCGGACTTTGTCCGATTGTGTGTAGAGAATTCCGATTAGACAAAGTGCCACGTATGCTCAGATCAAATTCCTAGACCAAAGCTATTGGCTACTAGCCTGAACGTAGTCCCATTGTAACAAAATTACTTCATCACGTTCTGAACGATCAAATTTTCCGACAACTTTGTCCGACCGTGTGTATGCAACAGTTTGGACAAAATCCGTTGGACAAAATCCAACGGATTTGGTTGTCAGAATGTCCGACCGTGTGTACAAGGGCTAGGACATTTTTGTTTAGCTTCCTGCTTGTCTTGTATGCAGTGCAAAATCTTTATCCACCACACACAGAGTCTAACATCCAAAAATGTTCTTGTAAAGTGTCTAGTCACAATGAAGCCCTTTTTCTAAACTCTCTTAGTGTGGAGAGTATAACCTTTGGAAATGGGTGCTACGAGTGAAATGAGGCTCAAGGAGAAGTTGGTAGTGAAGAGACTAAAGCTTTTTATGTTGTTGTTCACATCCCTGAAACGAAAAACCAAAATTACTGTTGACTGAAAAATAAAAGCATGTTAAAACACCGAAAGAGCACTTCTGTGAGTGGTGTTGCCTCCTTAAATTAAATATGAAAAAACAGATATATGTTACCTGCCATTGTAGAATTGTTTTTGAAAGGGACTGTTATTCTTCTCTTATCTTTTCCACCTAGTAAGTCAGGAACAAACAATTATGAATCCAGTAAAGTCTAAACCTCTGTCCTTTATACTTGCTCTAGGTCAGTGATTCTTTTGTGGCAGACACAAGGATCAGAATGACAGCCTCAGGAAGAACAGTGTTTAAAGTTAACACAGACATTTCCCATCAATTGAACTTTCAAAAATCCATACATTTAACAAGTGAAACTTCAACTTTGCTGTTTAATTGCTGCAAATTGCTGCAAATGCTTAATTGCCTCCATTAAGAATTATGATCAGCGAACAAATATCACAGGCACCATGTTTAGCTGTTGTGGCACTTCCTTGAGTCCAGCCAGGACAGGGAAACCAACAGCAGCTCCTATGCCACTAGTTGAGTTTATTCAGCTGTTGCTGCTCCTCAACTGTCCAGTCACAGCCTGGAGGAAAGAATGTACCCAGGCTGTGTTGATAAAATACATGGCCATGGCATCTATCTGGACTGTGTGAATGGAAATCCATCAGTAATACATCAATATCAGGACTGGGTGAATGGAAATACAAATTATCTTCAAAAATATATATTTAAACAGTGTATTTAGTCATTTGCCTGGAGTTCAGCTTTAAAAGATAGGACACATGCCATGAAAACACTGTGGGCTCAGATAATGTTGTTTAATTTTCTTCAAATGAAATAATATAGCGTAGATTACATTGAGAAAGCTAAGTAAGCAACAGATATCAGTAAAGTGGTTGTAAAGGCTCAAGATTTTTTACCTTCGCACATTCCATGCAGGAAGGTAAAAAACCTTTTGTGTGCAGCAGAGCCCCCTAAAACTTACCTGAGCCTGATCTCGATCCAGTGATGTGCACCAGAGCCTCGGCTCTCTTGGGTCTCTCCCTCCTCATTGGCTTGGACAGTAGCCATTGGCTCCTGTTACTGTCAATCACAACCAGTGAGCCAATGAGGAGTGGGGGTGGGGCCAAGTTACGCTTCGTGTGTGAATGGACACATGGAGCAGCGGCTCGGGAACAAGACTTCTTGGGTACCCCCATAGAAAGCTGCTTGCTGTGTCTGCAATAGGGAGGATGGAGCGTCCAGGAGGGTCAGCAGGGGATTTGACAAGAGGAGCAGAGCAGGTAAGTATGACATGTTTATTATTTGAAAAAAACAAGCCTTTAATTTCACTTTAACATTTTACCTGTAATTTATCATTAAATTGTAACTAAACCCAAAACATGTTTTTTTCGTTTTACATAAAGTGGAGAGGAATTAGAACACCAGTCAGGTTTTTATTGTCATCTGTGTCCCCATTAGGGTGAATCACCCTCTCTATTTCTCATATTTACCATTATCATTAAAAGTAAAAATAAAGGAAAATACCACATTTTGGGTTGGTGTCCGAACAGTAATAGAGTAGAAATTATCCAATGGGGACACTCTGGAATTTCCTCACTTTTGAGGAAATTACTCTCACTTCCTAATTTGGGAAATCTCCCCTATAGGACACAGATGGAAAAAGTGGAAAAAAAAAAAAAAAGTTTTGCCTTTAGGCACACTTTACTGTTGACTGTAAATCAGATACATAACATTGTAGATGTATGACTAGTAAGAACTGTAACAAAACATGTAGGCGTCTATACTTTTATTCTATTATTAGATCCTTATATCTAGGAAATCAAGGTTTTGTATTTTTTTAGATCTGTGGGAAAATGTGTTTGCTAGGATTTCATTCTTTATAAGAGTATTTGTTTGTCTCCCTGGAGATACAACTCAGTTTGCTGTGTTCTATCTTCCATTTAAAAAGCAGTTTTAGGTATATCAACACACCACAAAGTCCTGCAAAACATATTCCCCAGGCCACTCATGCTCTACTTCTAAATTACACTTCTTATTTAAATCCCTATTTCTTGCTGTAGAAGAAAAAGTCCAATATCCATGCTTATTTTCAAAAATGGGCCAGCTATATGTATGCTAGAGCAAACAGCAGAAAAATTGTTTGGAATTTATAGTGAAAAAAGTAATATATATATATATATATATATATATATATATATATATATATATATATATATATATTATAATAACATTACGTAAAAAACAAACACACATGAGAATATTTTTAGTTTCAAAAGCATTAGGCTATAAGACACCAGTCCAACCCTAAAAGACCTAAGTGGTGTAAAGTTTCCCCACATTCTTTTTTGGCAACAGGCAATGGACAAATATGATGAAAGCTTCTTTCCATTTCATTATATATGAATTCATCAGCACTAGAGCAGAGATGTTTAAAAAAAATTGGGAAAATGTGTGTATTTGATGGTTAGCGCTTCCAATCATGGTGCTCTCGTTTACTCCTTTGTTGCAGTGGAAATTTGACCAGCTCACAAATATACTCAAACGTAGTAAAACATGGTGGCAATTCAAATGTGTTCCCCTTGTTTCTTCTTCTTTGCTCCAATTACACATGCATGTGCCTCTTTTTCCCCAGAATCTACTGATAATGCTTTCCTTTTTATATATATATATATTTTATTAAAGATAACAAAGAGTACAAGTAACAGAAGAATCTACATACAGTTCCAAACTTTTTATAAAGGAATGAATTCGCAATACTTGGTATAAGATTTTCTATATCGGGTAAGGAGGGGCGGAGGAATAGGGGGGGGAGGGTATGGAGTAAAAGGGCAAATGTCTTGGCGCTGGTTAGGTGTAGAGCCTGACGCTGGTCCTTTAACTTGTAATTGCCATCAGGATAAGAGAGGGAGGTGAAGCATTATGCAAGCAAGTTACAGGTTATAGAAAGTACAAATGTTGCACCTATGTACAATCACAAGGTTTGGAGTGTAACTGGACAATGTTCTCAAAATGTCGTAGCCATGCTGAAGTTGACATTGGGTTGTGAGTGCGCGGGGGAACCCAGCAGGTCTGGGCAAGGAAGTCATTAATTGGTAATGGCAGAACTCAGGGCGCTCGAGAGCCAACTTTGTTCCTTGGCTGTCAGGCAGTGGGAAAGGAAGTGAGTCCACTTCTTGTGCGGTTGTTTTATGCATCGTTGTCCGAGGGTGTTGACGTCCAATTGCTCCGGGTAGAGAGCAGACTTGAGCCCGTTTATGGTTTCAGATAACCCGTGAGGTGAGTTTGAGATCCAATGGTGGAAGATGTTTCTTCAGGCTATAAGTAACGTGAGAAGTATTCACTCAAGATGTTCCTTTGGGATTGCGTTAGTGGCCGTCATATTGACACTTCTACGAGGTGGGAAGCTGAATAGCAAAAGCATGGGTTCTTTAATGAGTGTGAAGGCTGTTACATCCTGGATGAATTGAAGGATGGAGGACCAGTAAGTGGCTATTCGTGGGCAGGACCATAGACGGTGTAGCAACTAAGGTTTGTGGTGTAGGTACCATGGGCAGAAGGAACCTGCCGTGGGAGGGTGAGTCGTGGAGAAGGGAAAATAGGCTCTATGCATTAAACGGAACTGAGTTTCCCTCCAAGTCTCATACCTGGTGAGTCTCCTGGTTATCTGATATCCTTTGAGGATGTCGGTTAAGTCTACTTGACCCGGGAAGTCCGACAGCCAGGACGACAGTGAGGTGGTGTGTAGAGGTCTGATATATTGTTTGTTGAGAGAACGATATACATCAGAAATTGAGTATCATTTTTCAGTAATCAAGAAGTCAAGGAAGGAAGACTTGAACCTGATCGTTTTATTTGGGCATGTCTTGTTGATGAAGTCCGCTTATTGCATTACATGGAAGGAGTGGCGGGGAGGCAGGTTGAACTCTGCGGCCAAGCGAGCAAAATGTTTTAAAGTTGAGTGGGCTGCCCCCCGGTAGAGAAAGGGAGCCGTGGTTAGACCTTTGTCTCTCCATTTAGAAATTGGTTCAAATGGCAGACTCAATTTGAGCATGGGATTGTTCTGAATCGGTAGGAACTTTGAGACATATGGAGAAATACCTAGTTTCTTCCTCGTTTCTCTCCAGGCCACAATCGTGTCTCTGAGTAGGAGGCTCTGTTTGATATGGATTGGAATGTTCCGGAAATTGCTGTGAAGGAGAGCGGCTAGATCAAAAGGGTGGGCTACTGCTGATTCCAGGACATAGTTGGAGTACCGTGATGATTTGAGAATCCAGTCCACCCCATTCCTTAGCAGAAACGCTATTTTGTACGCCCTAATATCTGGAAGGTTGGCTGCGGAGCCCTTCACCCTTCAGGAGATATAGTTTGGACAAGGCTATTCTTGGTTTGCCTCCTTTCCATAGGAAATTTGTTAGGGCCCTGTTAATAATTTGGATGTCTTCATGTTTCAATAGTAATGGTCGCGTTTGAAGTGGATAAAGAAGTTGTGCAAAACTAACCATTTTAAATAATACGCATCTCCCAAAGAGTGATAGCAGTAACTTTGCCCAAGCCTTCAATTCTCCCAGTATCATGGCAATCAGTGGAGGGTAGTTTGAAGAATAGAGAGAGGAAGGTTCTTTGCCGATATGAATGCTTAAATAGGTAATGTGTGTATTGTTTATGCGGAAGGGGGATAAAGGTAACCACGACTCGGGGGGTTTGTTCCCTAGAGGGAGCAGCTCACTCTTTGTGAAGTTTATTTTTAGTCCCGAGCATTGATGGTATGAGTCAAAGATTTCCTCAATGACTGGTATGTCTGAGAGTGGTGACGAGGTAAAGATTATGATGTCGTCGGCAAATAGTGCAACGCGCAAATTTTCTGATCCGAGGGGAATCCCGTGGATGTTGGGTGTACTGCTGAGGTGTCGAGATAGGAGTTCGATGGCGAGGTTGAAGAGCAGGGGGAAGAGAGGGCAGCCCTGCCTCGTACCTTTGTGGAGATGTATATGATTGGACTGCACGCCTGCGGCAATCACCGTGGAGGTGGAGGTTTAAACAATTCTGCACATATCTGCTGGAATTCCTTCCTTTTGCGTGACACCTCCACAGAGTAGTCAGCGAATAGCAGCAGCTTGTGCCCATCCAAGATGACAGAGCGAGACTTCCTAAAGCTCTGGAGAATGTCCGTGCGGTCAATGTAGTTGAGATATTTAACAATTACTTGCCGTGGACGTTTGTTGTCATTAGATGGAGCTCCGATTCAGTGCGCCCTTTCCACCATGCAGTGCCGATTTAAGCCAAAGGCTTCCAGTATTATGGTGGTACACAAAGTGAGTAGCATGTCCTGTTTGTGCGATTCTGGGAGGCCTAAAAATCTCAGATTGTTCCTCCTGGAGCGATTCTCAAGGTCTTCCAAGCGATCGTTTAGATGTTGTTGATCCTGGAAGAATTTTTAAAGTGCTGCGTACATGTTGTAATGATCATCCTCTATGGACAATATTTGCTGTTCTGTCACATTCAGCCACTTTGTATGCTCCCCAGCTCCTTCCGCATTTGCACTATGCCCTCTGCCACCGCTTTATCCACTGCAGCAGTGAGTGTAGGTAAGAGCAGTGCAGCTACCACCTGTGCTATCTTGTCAGGGGAATCTAGTTGCGTTTGGCTGTCTGGGCTGGAAGTGTCCATCCCCTCGTTCGCCTGAACAGCGTCCCGCATGCTGCTGTGTGGAGCGGGCAGCTGCGAGCTCAGAGTGGTAGTGAGAGCCTGATGGGATGTGAGGGATCTGCAGAACGTTGTCTCCACCAAACGGGGACTGCGCCAGGGCTTTTTATGCCGATGTTCGCCGCGGCTTAGCGGAGCCTCCGGGCTTGCCTCCTCTTACATACGGCGCCAGAACGGGAAGTTGATAATGCTTTCTAAGGAGTACATTAATCAATAAACCAAAATTTGCCTAAAATTCGCCCAAAATGTACTGGTGAATAGTGATGAACAGAATGTACTGGAGTTCGGTCAAAAGCCCTTGGATAAATTCTCTGAACATTAGTAAAGTTCAGGTGCTGAATCTGAGCCCCATTAAATTTAATGTGAGCCAAATGTTAAAAACTAGTAAGGCCAATTTTCTAGACTAGCAGGCAAGGAATTGTCAAACAAATGGCATGAGGAGCTGAGCACTTCTCAGAGGAACATGTGCCAAAAGTAGAGAACAGTGGTTTTAATAATATTAGGAACTTTTCAAATATAGGACTTGTCAAAATGTTTGTGTTTTTATTAACTATTAACAACTTTCTTTTTGTGAATCAATAGAGGTGTTTTCTGCCCATTACTCATTCATTTATGAGGAGGTGGTATCTGGGAGTGAGCAGTCTGTTGAGAAGCCTGCTGGAAACAGACATATATAGCTGTAGTCTTTTTCCCACAGGGTCAGTGGTCATTTAGCATGATTGATGCGGATCTACATGACTGAATGATGAGACTAATCATAGGACATTTTTTTAAATAAAAGATTATGTCATCAGTTCCTATTAAGTGGTTTGCCGACCCACACAGTGTCCTCAGTTGCTATGGGGCATGCAGCCACTTGCATCCTTGGCAGTGGCCAGCACAGTGGGAAGTTGTCATTAACTTGTGCTAATTGTACTGGCACTAAATGGATGACTACCAGCTGCAGCCAGCAGTTTGATTCAATGGGTAGGTGAACACTCTATTTAGAATATGAGCCCCATAGTAGCCATTACATGCTCTCATGATACAGGGCAGAGCCTCAATCTAAGGCTACATATTCAGCTTGGTCTACTAATTATTTCACATCCTTTATTTTCAGAGAGGGCTTCCAGATTTTGATAAGCTCCTGGGGGCAGACTGCCACAAACACCATGCCAACATGTGGACAAGAGGCTCTTGTCCTCATTAGCACAGGGACATTGTAATTTGCCAGGGGGCTCCCCCTTGGCAAGGTACCCTCCCAAATTTGGCTAAGTATGGTTCAGTAAAGGAGGTGTATGCTCTTCCCTCCCCCAGCCAAGCTGGTATGGGAATACAGGATACCCTGTTTATATTTGTTTTTTAGGAGCCACCTTAAAATCCATGCCAGAACACTTTGGTGTAATATGAATCCCCTTTTCATCCTTCATATAGCCCAAAAGAAGTAAATGTTGGTTACCTGTGCTTCTTTGTTTGATTGCTAACCCCCCCTGACAGTAAGGACTATTCTGTAACTTATGAAGAATATTGTGCTGATTGTACTTTGCTTGAGTGTCAATCCATTTCTTAAAGTGGATGTTTAACTTCCGGTTCTGGTGCCACATGCACTGTATAACAGGGCAAAACAGTGGCTCTGACAGGGCTCCCTATAAAACCCGCTTCCAACAACCAGCCGGGGTTAGCTCCTGACCTAGCGATCCTTCTCCTCTCCTGTCAGTGTCTCGCCATATGTAGTGGTATCTGGTATCAAAGTCACTCCTGATCCACCTCTCAATCCCGCTTTGTCTCTGCTCTCCCCGCTAAACAGGAATCCATCATGGTCAATGGCATGGACACAGGGTATGCAGGGGACACCATCAGTACACGGAGGCACCTGTTGTGGACACAGATGAAACCCTTGGTAAGATCCCTCAAGCTGTGGTGGTATTATTACCTCCTACAATTACTGCAGCAGTTGACAGCGCAGTTTCTGTGGGTATAGAGCCTTAATGTAATAAGTATTGTCTCTTTAAAAGACACAGACAGCAGGACTCAGCTCCTCCCCCGGCTCCCGCATCATTGAATTTGATTGACAGCAGCGGAAGCCAATACTATCAATCTATCCAACCAGGACCTGAGACACCAGCTGGAGTGGGTGTGCTCGTCCTCATTGCAGGAACGATCTGCATCAGGTAATAAAAGGGAGGCTCTGGGGCGCTGGTGAACTACAAAAGGTTTTTCATCTCAATGCATAGAATGCATTAAGGTGAAAACTGTAAGGCCGCGTACACATGGGCGGACTATCCGTCCAACTAAGTCCGTCAGACAATCCGACAGACAGTCCGTCCTACTTTTGAATGAACGTACTTGACCACACACGACGAACAGACAGTCCGCTGAAAGCTTGCGCGATGACGTGTACGGCACGTACGACGGGACTAGAAATACGATGTCCAATACACTGCAATGCAACCTTCGGCCGTGTAAATCCTTTCTGAGCATGCGCCATACTTAGTCCGTCGAACTAGCCTACTCACGAGCGGACTGTCCGCTGAAACCAAGTTTGGACGGACAATATTACGGAAATTCCGAAAGACTTAGTCCGCCAGACTGTCCGCTGAAAAAGTCCGCTGAAGCCCACACACAAGCGGATTGTCCGCTGAAACACGTTTCAGCGGACCAAGTCCGTCAGACAGTCCGCCCGTGTGTACGCGGCCTAAGGGTTTATAACCCCTTTAAGACGGACCAACTGTATGTTTCGTGCCACCGCATCAAAGCATAATTTTTCTTTTTATGTTCTGTATGCGTTTAAACTTAATAAAAATGATTGAAATTAAAAGAATTACATACCAGATTGTGATTAAAAATACATGCCTTCCAGGCACCCAATATGACAGACCACTTTTACTAGGATGCACCAGGCACTCCACTCTACGTGAAGTCAGCATGCATTTCAACTATCATCAGGTAGAACAGGGATAACACTTTTGGAGTGGCAGCTGGGGTTCACTAAACAATAGCTTCCAGATTGTATTGCCAAAGCTAATTGGCTACCATGCACAGCTGCATCAGTTTGTGAGTCCTAAAGTCTTAGTAAATCTCCCCCATGGTGTCTACAAACAGGATTAACCGTTCAAGACACTGGTGATAGGTCTCCAACATCCACAACACTCCAGAAGGAAACAAACAGCCTACCAAACCTACTATATTACCCTTCCTGTTTCTGTCAGGTTTACTGTGGCTAAACCTAACCAAATGCACAGGCCCAGATGAGGATATGGATACTGAATCAAAAGATTGTGAAGCCTGTTCGGAAAATATGGGATCCTGTCCGTTTAACAGGCAGACCTGGCAATTAACACCTTAGAGGGAGTAGTGAGAAGTTTATTCCTACACCCGCAGGCAAAAGTTCAGGATTCCCTGGATAAGATAGTTAACCACCTGTAAACAGTTTACAACCATGTGGTGGCGTTAAGAGACCCTAGGGCTCTCTTCATCTGAAAGAAACAGAGCGCGTGAGTCTATTACGCAACATTAGCTGAAAATACAAAGTATAGCAGCGTAGATAAACTGAAGGGAAAAGTTTCACGCATCATGGCCTGACTGGGGTGACACAGATGAATGGTTGAAGGAACAATTTGTGGATTTGTTGCCAGGTACCTAGTCCTCCACCATTTTATCAAGCATGCAAGCAGCTTGTTAGGGGAATAATAGAACACAGCCTTAGGAAAAGTCACTGCCAAGGATACTGCTTTAAATTTCTCCAGAGTGCTAAGCAGTGGGGTTGTCCTGCAACTACAGTCATTCACTTTGGTGTCCAGAACAGAGACTCTTCATTCCACTTGTCTCTACATTACACTGCCATACTGTAACGTTACGCTACCAATGGCCTGGGGGTATCCTGGGACTGTCTATGTAAGTTCCTGACACACCTTTGAAATCTTTGGTTTCATCCCTACACAGGCTTAAAGAATTTAAGACAGAGCTAAATTCAATTGGATTGGGGGCCTAATTTTTTTTTCTTTTTTATTCAATCCAGATCAACCAATCAAATCCGTATTTCAATGGAAGAAGTGAAAGAACATATAAAAGGTGGAAAAAGGATGAAAAGAAACGAGAATTAACCTGGTATACAAAGCATGGTGCATGACAAAACACCTTTGTATCGCATTATATGCCCAGAGCATGAATTGGGAAACAGATTATTATCAAGGCACATATCTTAAGGCACGAAATAAAACAGAACATACTTGACAGCTCTATGAGCAAATTCCCTATACAAAGAAAGTTTGCTAAAACCTTACATCTTATTGAGTGTAATTTAGAAAGAACACATTAAAAAGTTCTAGAGGGAGTTAGTGCTGTACACTGATAGTTATATTTAAAAGAAAATTAACTAGGTACAAAAAAGAAAGATAAAAGCATGTTATAGTCTCCAGAATCCCTGATTATGTAAGATTAAATTATATACAGTATATCTAAAAAAGAATGAAGGCATAATTCCACATTCTTTACAGTATGCTCATTTAAGTGAGGACGCAAACAATCAAACCACAAGGTGAGAAATTTGCAGGTGTTCAAGGAATTAGCAAAAACATACTTTTTGAGCATAGTCTGTTTTTTGTTTTTTAAAAGTAAAATACTTAAAGCAAAGTCTTATTGAAGAGTTGTTGATATCAGAAATGTTGTACCTTAGATTATTATTATTATTATTATACACGATTTATATAGCGCCAACAGTTTACGCAGCGCTTTACAATGTATAGGGGGAACACATATTAAATATTAAATATTAAAGCCCAACTATTAATTGAAGCTTTACTATAAGACCCAGTACTGATATATAGTGGCTAATGGGAGAAACCACAGCACACAGAAGGGTATATGGCATCTGACAAACCCAGATGTGTCAAATATGAGCAGCTTCCATAGCTCTGGAAGACAAAAAGGTTTGAAGTCACCACCCACCATATTTTATTTAACTTTAAATAGTTTGGTTGGTCCAAGATGGCCCAAACAAACAATTTAAAGTAAAATAAACTAAAATAGATGCAGCCTTTAAAAGATGATTACTAAAACCAGTATGGTGGGTGGTGACTTCAAACCTCTTTTGAACGGGTTTCTCCCGGTAGCCAATACATATCACTACTGTGTCATATAGTAATGCGGTGGCTATGAGGTAGAACCACAGCTTGCAGCATACCCAAATGTGTTCCATTCTAGGTACAGCCAAAGCTCTAATATAGGAGCTGTAAATATTAGTAATGCACATGCTGCTTCTATTTCAGTTTTTTCCTTGGGAAAAGATCACTTTAAGGAAGGACTTCTTGTATGCCTACTTGCAAGTCACATACAGTACATAACGGCATTATTACTGATATAAAAACAGCTATATTCTTTTTGTGAAAAAGTACTTTTTTATTTGTCTTGCATACGTGGATATGGACTTTTATTATTATTCCCCCTAATTTAAAATGATATGAAATGTTCACTTTATCCGCAAAAGTAAAGCTTAGTTCAATCTCTTTTATCATTTTTAGGCCTCTTTATTGGTCCTTTATAGCTTGCAGACTCAATTATCAACAAGGCCATTTTTACAGGAATAATTCAGATTTCCATAAAAGGTTGAGCGGTGATATATTGTTTTATCCTATGCTCAGTTTGATTTGTTCAGGTCTGTGACAGAGTTAGTGTACTAAAAAAAATGAACGAGCATGTGTTTGCAGTAATCTATCATATGTTCATTTAAAAAAAAAAAAAATGAACGAGCATGTGTTTGCAGTAATCTATCATATGTTCATTTTTTTTAATAGTTTAAAATGATGGTTCATATTTGATAGATCACAAAATATTAGTGTTTCTTGCATGTTTTTTTATTATTAAAGAAAATCTGAAATCTTAAAGGCTGCCATCTATTTCCTAGTTCAATATTTCTTTATTGATTTTCAGTTCTTTAAACAAGATAAACAATTGTAACAGCATATCGGATGTTCCGACTAGAGCAAACAGAGGCAGAGCATACAAAGTAGAGTAAAGTAATGCAAAACCAGTCCACAATGCAGACTAACTAAAAGTGAATTGGGGTTAGCTATTAGAACAATAACATAGTAATGCAATAACTCCAGTCGGGGGGGGGGGGGGGGGGGGAAGGGTATGGATAGGAGAGCACCAGTTAGAAAATATAATGGTTACATCGGAGGGGATGGTTACAAAGGTATTTCCTATTGCCTGGTTGCACTGCTGATCTAAGGGATCCAGTACTCTCTCAGTAACTGACCATAAAAGAGAAGTATGACCAAAGCTTATTTTGGTCATAACACCAATGCTGTAGCATGGAGGTGAGTATGTTTGTTTGTTTTTTATCCGACCCAAACTTCTTCTTTAGGGCCGGTTCACACTGCGGGCGATGCGAGGCGACACAACTCGCCTCGCCGCAGTGTGACAAGTCGCCCCCGTTCTGTACAATGGAACCGTTCTGAGAGGAGCGACTCGAGTCGCTCCGACTCAGAAAAAAGGTTCCTGTACTACTTCTGGGCGACCTCGGGGCGACTTGCATTGACTTCTATACAGAAGTCATCTGCAAGTTGCCGCTGAGGTCGCGGCAGGTCGCGGCGAGGCAAGTCGGTGTCGCCTCGCCTCGCCTGCAGTGTGAACCGGCCCTTACACTAGTATTCACATAAAGTTTCTGACTTAATTCTCACATGACTTTACTGTATGCCTGTTCCAGGATTTAAGGGATCAGAATGGCAACCAGGTAACTAGCATTTTCATTATGAACTAAGCAATAGGGTTTAATATATTCTGTATCTCTCAGCATAGATTTACTTTTCTGAACTAATGCCAAAAAACTACAAAAAAGTGTTATGTTGCGTACACACGGTCAGATTTTCCAAAGGGAAATGTTGGATTTGAGCTTGTTGTCGGAAAGTGTATGTGTATGCTCCACTGAACATTTGCTGTCTGACTTTCCGCCAACAAATGTTTGATAGCAGGTTCTCAATTTTCCGCCAACAAAACGTTGTTGTCTGATTGTGTGTATGCGGCATTACACCAGGATGGTGTTTGGCTCACAGTGATATGTCTCTGTGAATTGACTATAGCAAACTAAAAAGCTATGTATTATATACTCTCTTTCACAATTTATTTTGTAAATAATATGTATTTTTTTTATTAAAGCCCTTTGATCCTTTTACTAAACTAAAGGTATGCTCTGCTTTTTCCCTTCCCTTGCTTTTACCTTTCTAAACTGAAATTAGGCAATTCTTCTGCAGTTGACCTGGTAACATTTTAATTTGTTCTACGTTTATACAGCTCAGTAATCACTTTAGAGGGAAAACCAAAATTTGCATACCTTTCCAAATATCTATTCTACATCCATTCTTAATGTCCTTGAGCTGGTTTAAAGCGGAGCTCCAACCAAAATTGGAAGCTGCGCTTTTTTGCACCCCCCCCCCCCTCCACTGCCACATTTGGCACTTTTTGGGGGGGGGGATTTTGATAGGTACCCACTCCCACTACGTGGTAATATCGCGGCATGATGATCTACGCCATGTCCGGCCCTTCCTACTTCCCCCACTGCCTTCCAGGACCTGTGTGTGTCCCAGAAAATGACGGGCCATTCAGAAATCGCAGCATGACTCGCGCATGCGCAGTAGGAAACTGGCTGTGAAGCCCGAAGGCTTCACTGCCAGTTTCCTTTACTTCCAATGTCGGCGCCTGCACCCAAAGCCATGGACGAATCAGCTTGGAGTCCTGAAATCGTGGGATCACTGGACAGGCGCCTTTACTTCCAATGTCGGCGCCTGCACCCAAAGCCATGGACGAATCAGCTTGGAGTCCTGAAATCGTGGGATCACTGGACAGGTAAGTATCCTTATATTAGGTTAGCAGCTACAGTATTTGTATTTTGTATTTTTTTTTCACAGGCTGGAACACTTTAAAGATTTCAATTGAAAGGGGTCTCCAGCTGCCAAACCCTATCCCTGCCACTAAAATACAGCAAATAATATATTGCACATTTTATCATGCATTATTGCAAAGCAATGCACACCAGTCTACACACAAGAACAGTGAAGGTTAATGGATCTGCACAGCAGTGTACCATGTGTTGCATTGCAATAAAAACCTGCATTGTTTTCCATTTTGATGTGTTGTGATTGGGCCATCCTGTTTATTTGTTCCTTATTGCAACACATTCATTCATGAAACACTGCACACTAACCGCTTGCCGACCAGCCACTGCAGTTGTACTGCGGCAACATGGCTTGGCTCTGTGAATCGCCATCATGTTACGTTGCTTCTATGTGTGGCCACTAGGGGCGCACGCCCGCTACTTTCCACTGGAGCCGATGCGAGTGCTCGTCCGGGGTCCCGCGATTGCTCATGACACAATGAGAACCAGGATCTCTGTGTGGAGAAGAGACAGATCGTGTGTTCATACAAATTATGAACACCGATCTGTCTCTTCCCCTAGCAAGTCCCCTCCCCCTTCAGTTAGAACACTTAGCAGGGAACACAGTTAACCCCTCGATCACCCCCTAGTGTTAATCCCTTCAATGCCAGTGACATTTTTACAGTAATTAATGCATTTTTATAACACCGATTGCTGTATAAATTCCAATGGTCCCAAAAATGTGTCAAATTTGTCCGATGTGTCCACCATAATGTCGCAGTCAACATAAAAATCTCAGATCACCGCATTTAATAATAATAGAAATGCTATAAATCTATCTCCTGTTTTGTAGATGCTATAACTTTTGCGCAATCAATACACGCTTATTGCAATTTTTATTACCAAAAATGTGTAGAAGAATACATATCTGCCTAAACTGTGAAAAAATTAGCTTTTTTTTTTTTTTAAATGGGGATATTTATTATAGCAAAATGTACAAAATATATATATTTTTTTCAAAATTGACGCTCTTTTTTTGTTATTAGTGCAAAAAATCAAAACCACAGACAAATGCCACCAAAAGAAAGATCTATTTATGGGAAAAAAAGGACGTCAATTTTATTTGGGTACAGCTTTGCAGGACCGCGCAACTGTCAGTTAAAGCAACGCAGTGCCGAATCGCAAAAAATGGCCTGGTCATTCAGCAGCCAAATCTTCTGAGACTGAAGCAGTTAACCTGTGTGCAGTAGTGTACATCAACACTAAATTGTAAAGGTAATTTTAAGGCTTTTTTTGTGGGATATAATGCTGTAAGCTGCAACTGTTGCTATAATTTTGATTACCAAAGTGCTGCAATATTTCCTTTTACCTTATACCTTTTCTCTTTTCCACTTCTCTTTTATATGCCCTCGAGGGAATCTTTTCCTTTCGTTCTTGGATTAGGGTCTCCTTCCTCACTCTTTTCTTATCTATTACTCTACCCTTGCTCCTACTTGGCTGTCCCTCACTCGTACCCCACTCTCCCCTCCTTCTCTCTTTCTACTCTCCCTCCCTTCCCCCTCGATTGCCCCCTCCCCCCTTTTTTATCTTTCTTTCTTTTTCTTTTTCTGAGAGTTTTTCAAATCCCAGAATTATTTAGCATAGGAGGAAGACAATGGCAAGATTGAATATAGATTTTGATCTTCTCAAAATTCATAAGTCCAGGAAGATCTAGACAGTTTAGATGCTTGCCCCTGGTGGTGCTTTGGATTGCAGTCATGGCTCACATTCCCACATTTCCCAATGATGTTCCCAGTGGGCTCTCAGCTCATTGCAATGCACCTCCAACACACAACTATACTGTTTGTAAGTAACATATTAGGACTTAGTTCATCTGACTACTTATAGTTTTTCCCTGATAGGTTATGATCCTCATGGCAATCGTTGCATTATTTTATTCCAGATCATGTGCTTGCTCCTGAAGAGTGGTAACTACCCAGCCACGAAATGCGTCAAGCTAACTATAAGCCGTGCTCTAATTTTATATTTATACAGTCCATTAAGACATATTGGTTTGCTATCATGTGGTTATAGGATCCTCATGTAATGTATTATGGGGTTCTATTCCATTGCAGTCTATGTGGAGGAGTTAGTCTGAAGGCTATACACAATCAACCAACTTGTTATTGGATTGTATCATCCTAAATGTGCATCTTTGTATATATATATATATATATATATATATATATATATATATATATATATATATATATATATATATATATATATATATATATATATATATATATATATATATATATATATATATATATATTAATTAAAACAAGTTATTATAATCATGTATTCTTGTCTATTTTCCTGTTATTTATAGATTTTTTTGTATCCTTCATTATGATTGTGCATATTAATTTTTTCTATGGGATTTATCATTATCATGCATTATTCATTACCATGTTATTAATTTCATAATTTAATAAATATGTTTGTCAACAACCATTGTACTGTTTTGCAGCTACGTGCTTAATTTAAAGTCCCAACATTTTGTTCTTCCCCCTTTTTTCACCATGAATAGGGATGGAGGCATATGACCTACATGGGTCACTGCTTCATATAAAGTCCCAAAACACAACAATTTTTATTTTATTAATATAGTATATCAACCGCCTTACTGAAGTAGATCCCTCTGCTAGTGACCATACATTTCCTTTCCAATCTGGGAGCGAGAAGCTATCAGCATTGTGTGCCTGTATGAGACCTATTATACCCCCTTTTTATAGGTTGTTTCATGATATTATATTATTTAACTGAGCCTCTGCTTGTTACTGTATTTGTTAAGATAGAGACCCCAAACCACTGTCTTGGTTTCTCTATTCTTGTTACCTCATTATATCCACCTTACTATGTAAATCATATCTCTGGCATTAACTGGGATGTTATCGGTCGTGAAAGTTTACCCGTCGTTACATTTCCTGATTTTTGGGTGAGTGTAAGGCCTCATGCACACGAGACGCAGATGAAACCTCTGTTAAAAAAAGCTGAAACGCGCGTTTAGAAACGCGCGTTTTGCCGTGTTTGCATGCCGCGTTTAGACGCGTTTAGACGCGTTTGCGTTTAAACGCGTTTATAAAGATAACATCATGTAGACCCTCCCCAAGCTCTCAAAGCATTTTTTTAACTATTTCTGCTATTTTGATCAGAGTGAGCAGCAGCAGCATAGAGAGCAGTTGTACACTTGCATTTGCCGTGTCACTTGCCACGGCACCTGCCACAAGTTGTGGATTGTCCACTTGCCACGTCACTTGCCACAAGTTGGGGATTGTCCACTTGCCACATCACCTGCCACGTCACCTGCCACAAATTGTGGATTGCCCACTTGCCACGTCACTTGCCACATCACCTGCCACGTCACTTGCCACGAGATGTGGATTGTCCACTTTCCACGTCATCTGTCATGCCACCTGCCACAAGCTGTGGATTGTCCACTTGCCACGTCACCAGCCACATCACCTGCCACAAGTTGTGGATTGTCCACTTGCCACGTGACTTGCCACATCACCTGCCACGTCACTTGCCACATCACCTGCCACAAGTTGTGGATTGTCTACTTGCCGCGTCACTGCCACATCACCTGCCACGTCACTTGCCACGTCACCTGCCACAAGTTGTGGATTGTTCACTTGCCACGTCACCTGCCACGTCACCTGCCACAAGTTGTGGATTGTCCACTTGCCACATCACTTGCCACAAGCTGTGGATTGTCCACTTGCCACATCACTTGCCACGTCACCTGCCACGTCACTTGCCACGTCACCTGCCACAAGTTGTGGATTGTCCACTTGCCACGTCTCTTGCCACAAGCTGTGGATTGTCCACTTGCCACATCACTTGCCACGTCACCTGCCACGTCACTTGCCACGTCACCTGCCACAAGTTTTGGATTGTCCACTTGCCACGTCACTTGCCACGTCAGCTGCCACGTCACTTGCCACGAGATGTGGATTGTCCACTTTCCATGTCATCTGCCATGCCACCTGCCACAAGCTGTGGATTGTCCACTTGCCACAAGCTGTGGATTGTCCACTTGCCACATCACTTGCCACGTCACCTGCCACGTCACTTGCCACGTCACCTGCCACAAGTTTTGGATTGTCCACTTGCCACGTCACTTGCCACGTCAGCTGCCACGTCACTTGCCACGAGATGTGGATTGTCCACTTTCCACGTCATCTGCCATGCCACCTGCCACAAGCTGTGGATTGTCCACTTGCCACGTCACCAGCCACATCACCTGCCACAAGTTGTGGATTGTCCACTTGCCACGTGACTTGCCACATCACCTGCCACGTCACTTGCCACATCACCTGCCACAAGTTGTGGATTGTCTACTTGCCGCGTCACTTGCCACATCACCTGCCACGTCACTTGCCACGTCACCTGCCACAAGTTGTGGATTGTTCACTTGCCACGTCACCTGCCACGTCACCTGCCACAAGTTGTAGATTGTCCACTTGCCACGTCACTTGCCACAAGCTGTGGATTGTCCACTTGCCACATCACTTGCCACGTCACCTGCCACGTCACCTGCCACGTCACTTGCCACGTCACCTGCCACAAGTTTTGGATTGTCCACTTGCCATGTCACGTGCCACGTCAGCTGCCACGTCACTTGCCACATCACCTGCCACGTCACCTGCCACAAGTTGTGGATTGTCCACTTGCCACGTCACTTGCCACATCACCTGCCACGTCACTTGCCACGAGATGTGGATTGTCCACTTGCCATGTCACTTGCCACGTCACCTGCCACGTCACTTGCCACGTCACCTGCCACGTCACTTGCCACAAGATGTGGATTGTCCACTTGTCACATCACCTGCCACATCACTTGCCACATCACCTGCCACGTCACCTGCCACAAGTTGTGGATTGTCCACTTGCCACGTCACTTGCCACGTCACCTGCCACAAGTTATGGATTGTCCACTTGCCACGTCACATGCCAGTCACCTGCCACAAGTTGTTGATTTTCCACTTGCCACGTCACCTGCCAAGTCACTTGCCGCGTCACCTGCCAGGTCACTTGCCACGTCACTTGCCACAAGTTGTGGATTGTCCACTTTCCACGTCACTTGCCACTTCACCTGCCACGTCACTTGCCACAAGTTGTGGATTGTCCACTTGCCACATCACTTGCCACCTGCCATGTCACTTGCCACAAGTTGTGGATTGTCCACTTGCCATGTCACTTGCCACAAGTTGTGGATTGTCCACTTGCAATTGCAATTGTTTAAAATATTTTTCTAATGGTTTTTCATCATTTGCAATCATTTTTGAGATTTTTAATGTAAAAAAAAAGGTCACCTTTAAAAACGCATATAAACGCAAACGCGGCTAAACGCGGGTGCCGCGTTTAGCCGCGTTTAGCCGCGTTTTGCGTCTGAAACGCAGAAATTTTTGTTTCTGAACGCATTTTTTTGCTTCTGGAAAAACGAGATTAAACGCAACTGCATATAAACGCAAAAAAACGAGACTGTGTGCATGGACACATAGGATAACATTGAATGAGTTCAGGTGCAGTTGAAAAAACTGTCCAACTGCATCTGAACGCGCGTTTAACTGCGTCTCGTGTGCATGAGGCCTAATACTGAATCTGTATTTGTTGTTTATCCTCAATAAAATCTATTTGGATAAAAATAAATAAAAGTAACTACATATATTCAAGCTACTGTCTTTTTTTTATTTATATTGGGGTAATCCTATCAGAGGGTTGGTGCCCTGAGCACCAAAAGCTGTGTGCCTAGAGGGTCCAGTAATAGAAATCTGTTGCTGATCATAAATGTAGGTTTTACAAATTCATATTTATTCAGTGCATTGGTTCAAAACTAGCTACGTTGTCTGGGAAAGATGGTGGCTTTTGTAGCAGTTCCAAAAATAAGAGAATGGGTTAATTGGTTTATTCAATTATGTATATTTCTCATTTAAAAAAATCTGTATTATTCATAATTTATTATGGCGACAAGACATCCCAAAGTCATTAGCTAAGTTGTTTACTTTCAAAGTAATTTTGACCAGCATCAACAGCATTCTTTCCAAAGCTAATTTGTATATGACATTTTTAGAAGAAAACAGAACTACAAAGTATTTGAATGAAATGCACTGAAATATTTCTTGATATATGAGATGATTCAAAGCCATTTAGTCATGGCCAAGTTTATACTGTTACTGTTTATACATTAAAAAAGTGATTCTAAAGTTCTTTTTTTAATAATAAGCATGTTATACATACCTGCTCTGTGCAGTGGTTTTGCACAGAGCAGCCCAATTCTCCTCTTCTTGGATCCCCTGCTGGCACTCCCCCTCTTTCTGAGTGCCCCCATAACAAGCAATGTGCTATGGGGGCACTCATGTGGGCTCACTCCCAAGCCAGGCTACGTGTGTGTCCATTGACACACAAAGTATGGTTTGGCCCCACCCCCTGCTCTCTCCTCACAGGATGTGATTGACAGCAGCATAAGCCAATTGCTCCTGCCTCCATGGCCAGTGAGGAGACAGAGAGTGGAGAGAGGCATTGCTCTCAGGCACAGCACTGGTCCAGGGTCAGGTTCAGGTAAGTATTTGGGGGCTTTCCCGGGTACTGAGGACAGGGGGCAGCAGTACTCACCCCCTCCACCAATGGAGGCTCTGGTGCCTTCAACTAAAAATGGAAACCTCTAGTCTCCCCTTTCCCCGCAGGAAAGAGTACGGTACCTTACTACCGCTGGTGAGGCACAGTCTGGGGCTGTGGGATTTACCACCCACCCAACTGGCAGGCAACCCTGTTTCTATGAGGCAGTCTGAGCCCTGGGACCACAGTTCCTCACAGTGTCTCTTCCCCCCTCCACCAGCCAGACCCGAAGGGACACCCCTGGAAAGCAAATAGAGCCCCCAAGTCCCATGTGCCTCCACCCCTCTGACCACCAAAGGTAACCCCACCTGTGGAGCTGCAGGTGACAGACAGGTAAGGGATGAAACCCCCCTGGTCCTCCTTACCTTATGATGGCCGATGTCAGCAATGCCAGGAGCTGCCAGGATGGCCCCTGCCTCTGACACACTGACACCATGAAAAGGATGGTATTGCCTCTGGAACCTCCAGCCGCCTGCGACCTTTCCGGCTCCCTATCTGCCAAAGCCTGGAACCGAAAGCAGCCGATAAAGAAGAGGTGCACACCCCCCGTCGGAAATGACGTCACCCCTGTTGTTAGCTCCATCATGGCTTGCAAACCAGAATGCAAGTGGGGGAACAGCATCTCCTCCTGAGTCTCCGCTGAGAACCTGAAAGCTTGCCCCTGGGGCATCTCATGACACAACTTTAGGAGAGCTTGGGTGGCCACAGAAAAACAATGTGGGTAACAAGTAACCTCCCCCCGAGGCATAGTACTGACACTAGTCCCCAGAGACATCTGTCTCCTTCCCAGACATACAGGTTTCAGCCTCCCTGGCTGTCTTTAGCCACGGTTGCTTGCAGTGTCTCCTGTCGGAGGAAACACCAGAACTGAGGAGCCAGTGGGGAAGCATGCCTTTTAAATCTAGGCTGGGTGGTGTTTCGTCAGAAGGGAGGAGCCAAGGTCTCTCATAGGTGGCTGTCCTGAAAGACACTATGGGAAAATAGTAATTAAATGAAGGGGAATAAGAAGATAATTAAGGCTGATTAGGGTAAATTAAAGGTTAATAAGAGGTTAAACAGAGGAACATTTAATAATAAAAAAATGAATACATTTATTTTTACTTGACAGGTCACTTTAACCACTTCAGCCCCGGAAAGGATTTCCCCCCTTACTGACCAGGCCATTTTTTGAGATCTGGCACTGTGACGTTTTAACGGACAATTGCATGGTCGTGCGACCGTGTACCCAAAACAAAATCGTCCTTTTATTCCCAAAAATAGAGCTTTCTTGTTGTGGTATTTGATCACCTCTGCAATTTCAATATTTACGCTATAAACAAAAAAAAGAATCAATTTTGAAAATAAAAAAATATTTTTTACTTTTTGCTATAATAAATATGCACAAATTAAAAAAAAAAACAAAAAAAAAACATGTATTCATCAGTTTAGACCAATATGTATTCTTCTACATATTTTTGGTAAAAAAATTAAATAAATCACAATAAGCGTATATTGATTGGTTTGCACAAAAGTTATAGCATCTATAAAATAGGGGATATATTTATGGCATTTTTTTTTTTTTTTTTTTTTTTTACTAGTAATGACAGCGATCTGCGATTTTTATCTGAACTGCAACATTGCGGCGGACAAATCAGAAACTTTTGACACATTTTTGAGACCATTGACATTTATACAGCAATCAATGCTATAAAAATGCATTGATTACTGTAAAAATTGCACTGGCAGTGAAGGGGTTAACACTAGGGGGCGATCAAGGGGTTAAATGTGTCCTAGGGAGGTGTTTATAACTGAGGAGGCAGTGTAATGACTGAGAGTAGAGAGACATAACTGTTTCTATTCACTAGAAAGAGCAGATCTCTCTCCTCTGCCTGACAGAACAGGGATCTGTCTGTTTACATTGACAGTTCCCCCGTTCTCTCTCTCTCAGGAACAATTTCGGACATCGTGGCATGCACGCCTGCAAAGATGGTTTAAAGGGCTGATGTACAGCTACGTCAATTTGCCCAGGAGAGCCAACCTGCCGCAGCATAATGATGGCGGCAGGATGGCTAGTGGTTAAATTGACTTCATCTGCAGACTGAAGTTCATCCCTCTGTAGATGAAGAAACAGAAAGATACAAAAAGAAACAATGTTTCTTTTTATCCTAGTGTTTTAGCAGCTGAGCAGTGTTGTTAATAAACAATTCCTGGCTTTTTTTTTGACAACTTCAATTGCTGGAATTTTTTAACACTTCAGCTGTCAACAGGGGAACCCCCCTGACAGTTGTATGAGTCATTGGTTGTTAAGGATGAGATGGCCCCACTCCTTAACAACCGATAATTCAGTTTTTTGTCTTTTTACTTTTCAGGTTCCATTTGAGTAATCCTGCTGCCAGCTGAAAGTATTAGTTTCAGGTATTGGTGCATTTGCATGAGTACCGATACTCATGCAAATGCTTAGTATAAGCACCAATACCCATATCGGTATCTCTGCAACCCTAATTATAACCCCTGTCAGATTTTCTTTTAGCCATCTGTGTCCCATTTCGGAGATTTCCCTTCACTTTCTGTCCCATAGCCAAACAGGAAATAAGAGGAAATCCCAGCAAATTAAGGGAATTCCTGTGAAACCCTCAGCTCACCAGAACGAGTGTCCCCATTGAAAGGTTTGCCCTTTATAACATTTCTGGGGGCAACCCAAAATTTGGAATTTTATTTTGCTTTCACTTTCAATGATAATGGTAAACAGGACAAATAGATAGGCTGAATCTCCTAAAGCAATGTTTTATTTACAATGTACTTAAAGTGGAACTAAACAATAAGAAAAACTCAGAAGTACTCCACCTTCCATCAGGGCTAGACTGGGACAGAAATTTGGACCTGGACTTCATCCAGACCGGCCCACTTACATTTTGAGTGTCCCATCAGCGCCCACTTACATTTTGAGTGTCCCATCAGCACCCACTTACATCAGAGTGCCCCATCGCCAACCCCCTTACAACAGAGTGTCCAATCAGCACCCCCTTACATCAGAGTGTCCAATGAGCAGCCCCCTTATATCACAGTGTCCCATCAGCACCCCCTTACATCAGAGTGTCCCATCAGCACCCCCTTACATCAGAGTGTCCCATCAGCACCCCCTTACATCAGAGTGTCCCATCAGCACCCCCTTACATCAGAGTATTCCATCAGCAGCCCCTTACATCAGAGTGTCCCATCAGCAGCCCCCTTACATCAGAGTGGCCCACTGAGCCATCGGCCCACCGGGAAACTCCTGGTAGTCCCGATGGCCAGTACATGCCTGCCTTCCATCTATGTGGCTGTTACATCCCTGTAATCTTTTTCCCAGCTACTTCCAGGTACCAGGTTTTTGGTTGGCGAGTTGGCAGGTGAATGTTTGTTACTACAGAAGACATATTGCATGTTTCTTCTGCAATAAAGAGCTGCCTGCTTACAGTCTTGCAATACTTAAGTTTAGTCCCACTTTAAGTATGCCATTTGCGCCATTTCCAGATGCTTGGGACCAACAATCCAGCAGAATAGATGTGCCTAAACCTACTGGTGCCTGGCAGTTTCCTTTTCCTGATGTCACTTGGAACCAGCACTGAACAGCTAATAAAAGGGTCTATACCATACAGACAGTGACATGGACACCAGAAGAAGGCTCCCACCTTCTGTACACAGAAGAAACTGGCTGATCCAACGGTCAGAAAAAAAGGGCCTCAGCAGGAAATTCATCCATCCATGCTGTTTAGCATGGATGGAGGAATCTGTGGGCTGAACAAAATAAATCTATGTGCCCAGCTTCCGAAGAGGAGAGTGCATGGCATGCAGGGCTGGTGCAAGGATTTTTGGCACCCTAGGCGAAACCTCATTTTGCCGCCCCCCATTGGCCCTGCCCCTGACTCCACCCCCAGAATACCGCTTCACCAGCGCTCAATAATTCCGCCTCACCAGCGCCCATAAATTACAGACTTGGGGGGACATTTGGCAGATCAGTCAACATAATAGATATATATACACTCACATTTTAAAATTAAATTTCATGGTCATCACATTCACATAATGTTATTCTCATTGAGGCCCCTTTCACACTGGGGCGGTGCGGGCGTCGGTGGCAAAGCGCTGCTATTTTTAGCAGCGATTTACCATTGTTTTAGCGGCGGTCTGCATTTAACGGCCGAAAAAGGGTTAAAACCGCCCGCAAAGCGCCGCTGCATCGGCGCTTTGTCGGCTGTATAGCCGTGCTCCCCCATTGATTTCAATAGGTAGGAGCGGTTTCACCGCTCCAAATATGCTCCAGATATGTGGCTAGCAGGACTTTTTTCACCGTCCTGCTAGCGCACCGCTCCAGTGTGAAAACCCTCCGGCTTTCACACTGGAGTGAAAGGTGCCGGTTTTTTCAGGCACTATACAGGCACTATTTTTAGCGCTGTAGCGCCTGAAAACCACCCAGTGTGAAAGGGGCCTAATAGAGAGAAAGTAACAGTTTTTTACTTACCTCACGGTCACACCAGTAACCTGTTGCTGGCACCAACTGTATTTGCCAGCCTGTGTACCTGCCTCGTGTGGAGTGGTGCCTCTTCTCTTCCTGTTCCAGCTAGCCCAGGCTGCACGCACCTGACCCCAAGCCCAGAGAGCGGCCTTCAAGCGCCACGCCGACGTCGCCCTGCTGTATCCCATGATGATGCATGCTGCATCCATCCTCCATCCATCCTCCATTCCAGGAGAGCATGGGGGCGGTGCCAGGGGTGCTGTGCTATCAAATGACACTTGTCATCATGTCACAGAGTGCTGAGGGGGAGGGGGGACGGCTGCTGCTGCTGTGCCTGTGTGTTATCATCATGAGTAATGTCACAGACCATCGGACTGACAGAGAATGGAGGGGGGGAGGGGGGGCTGCTGCTGTGCCTGTGTGTTATCATCATGACGACCCCCCCCCCCCTCCATTCTCTGTCAGTCCGACGGTCTGTGACATTACTCATGATGATAACACACAGGCACAGCAGCCGCCCGCCCCCCCCTCCCCTCCACTCTCTGTCAGTCCGACGGTCTGTGACATTACTCATGATTCATCAGCTGCTGCGTGTCATCATCATCATGACTAATGTCACACAGTCACAGACGGACTGACAGAGAGCGGATCGGAGGAGGGGGGGCGGATCGGAGGAGGAGGGGCGGATCGGAGGAGGAGGGGGGGTGGGCGGCTGCTGCCTTTGAGCGAGGTGATACTATAACAGAAGAGAGGATTACTGGAAAGCCAGAGCGGGGCGGGGGGGGGGGGAGGCTGCTGGCGCTGTTGCTTGACATGGCACTGGCACAGTAGTAGTTGCAGCAAGGACAGTGCAGCCAGCCAGGAATAAAATAACCAGCGGCCGGGCGCCCTAGGCGGCAGTGCGCCCCAGGCGGTTGCCTAGTCCGCCTAGTGGTAGCGCCGGCCCTGATGGCATGGATAACCACAGCTTTCCAGAGACAGTGTGTATCTATCCTGAGCAGGCAGAGAAACTGTAGTCAGCACAGTCACAAAGATCAATGAAAGTGAGAAAACTGTCAGGATCAACATTTATTTTAAATTTTGACTTCATGCTGTATGAAACATTTAGAAATAATATAGGGAATCAATGCTGCATTTTTTTATTTTTGGGTTTACAGACTTTAATAACAAAATTGATAAGCCTTTTGTTTTAGATTTGGACTGTGTTAAATAAAAAGCGAACGCAGAATATAATAAAATAACAAAATAAAAACACACCAGTTCATAACTTCAATTTTATGTAAAGACATTCTAACTCATCAGCTCCTGTCAGTAGAAAGAAATCAGTGGCTGTGTGTACTTATTGTCTGATGAAAAAAGCTGATGTAGCGAAGTGCAATACAATAAGAAATTTGACTTGTTTACATATTCATTTCTATGGCAGGCACTTCAGGGTAAATAAGTGTCAAGGGAACAAAGCACTTCTTCAGGCATTTTAGTTTACGAAGAAAGCATGATGCACTTTTTTAAAAGCCAGTGTTTTAGGGTATTCCTTTTTATAAGATTTTAAGTAGGAAAATAGGCAAGCTCTGAAAAAACATTTGTTAGAGATTTCTTGTTCTCTTGTTTCTTTTTGGATCGATGGTTAAGGAATGTTTAAACTGTATTGGATGGATCATGATTCAGATTAGTTTACCTCAAATTATGTAATTTTCAGACGGAAATATGTTTTTGTTTTGTTTTTTATATTGACCCAAGTGAAAAAAGTAAGTATGCCCTAGGACTGTCAAGACAGCACCTCAATCTTATGGTACCTGTCCAAAATGTCTTGCATGCAAGGAAGCTTATCTGTGATTTCTAAAGGAGTTGTCCAAGGCGTATTAATTGTTCCCTAGACTCTTCCTTCTGAAGAAGCTGTTTATACAGTGAAACCAGTAGAGGGCAAATTTATACTCTTGATTTGTGGTGTATTTTTTAATATCTTTATGTATGCTTTATTTGAATTGTATTAAAGCTTGATTTTTTGCTATAACCACTGGGTCATTGTATCAGTACCGTGATAATCCATTAACCATTTTAGGTGGTCTTGTGTATTGGCTAGCATCAGCAATTGCCCCCCACATTTCCAGCTTTCCAATTTTCCATATTTCAATTTATGTTTTTACTTTACTTTGATTATTAATATACAAGGCCATACTCAAATCTATTTGATAGTTGTCTAAGGTTGTCAATTGTTTCAAAAAAGACCTACCATTAAATTTCTCACCTTGCAAGAAAGTGGGTACATGTCAGCATAACGCAATCACATTATTATTTTGTGTAAAGAGTATGTACTCGCTCTGAATGAAAAAAACAAATGCTGTTCTTTAGCTTCCAGCCTAGGCAGCTAAGATCACATGGTTTTTAGCTACAAATAATTTGATAGCATAGTTTATTGCTCAGATGCCCTGTAGACTTGTGAATATATTTCTAAACTCTGGCTACAACAACTCTAATATACAGTAAAAAATCCACTTTGCATGCACCAGATGCCTTTACAGACCCAAATATTACCTTGTAAAGGTAACAATGACATCATCAACCAAAATGTAAAAAAAACCAAGTGACCCTGCCCCCTCTGACACCACGCGGGTAAAGCCATAGGGAAGTCCCCATGCGTCAGAGGGGGGGGCGAGGTCATCAAGTGGCCCCACCCTCTGTTATATAAGAGTTATCACCTGAACAGAAGCCTCACACAGCGGGAGACTCCCATTGAGGCGGACCGTGGAAATAAACTGACTTTTTTTCCGGAGCCATGATTTCAAGAATGCTTAAAGTGAAACAAAAATAAAGAAATATTCCTTTAAATATCATGCCTGGGTGGTCTCCTTAGTCTGCCTGTAATATAGCACATTTTCCCCATGTTTAGAAAAGTACTGCAGGAAAATGACATTTCTAAAGTCATATAAAATTGCTCTTGGGTGTAATGTATTACCAGATTCTGGCAATATACATAAAAAATCTTTCTAAAAAATGGTGTGGGTTTTCCCCCCCAGTTCATACCAGGCCCTTCGGGTCTGGTATGGATATTAAGGTGAACTCCATACCAATTTTTTTTTAATGGCGTATATATATATACATGCTGCTTCACCTTGCCCCTTGCTATAATTTATTGGTTTTCTGATTGGTCTGCTGGAAGTTCCAGTTCCATGGCCACACCCACATGCTCTTCATTGTGTATATATATATATATCTATATATATATATATATAGATAGATATATAGATATAGATAGATAGATAGATAGATAGATAGATAGATAGATAGATAGATAGATAGATAGATAGATAGATAGATAGGTAGATAGATAGATAGATATAGAACAATGTTGGGAAACTGTATCGATGTTCCCTCTATCACAGACAATTAGGAGGCAGGGCTTTGTTACAATGGACAGCCGAACAGACTGCAAAACACAGCAGGAGACACCCGCTGTTTTAGTAAGCAAAAGTACAGCTGCAGATCAGCACAATGAGGCTGCAAATGGGCACAATTAGCCTACAAATGGGTGCAGTGAGGCTGCAAATGGGCACAGTGAGGCTGCAAATGGGCAGAGTGAGGCTGCAGATTTTCCCAGTTTTTTGTGGTAAAATTAGGTGCCTCGGCTTACCTCCGGGTTGGCCTATACTAGAGTATATACAGTATATATAAAATACACTGCCACTAACTAACCTGCCAGCCTAATCTAGAAAAATCTCTCTATCTCCGCCCATTATAACACACTGTGTAAGCAACCTTATATAGTGTGGGGTGTGGACTTAGTCCTCCCGAGCCACGATTGGCCAAAGGCACTCTGCCTTTGGCCAATTATGGCTCTCGCTGAGGAGCATGTTGTGATTGGCCAAAGCATGCAGGTCAGGTGTATGCTTTTGGCCAATCATTATACAGCAATGCATTGTGGTCTTGCAGTGCATTATGGGAATGCAGATGTTGTCTGAACAAAATGAAAGCTAGTGTCAATCATCTTTCATACTTCCTACACCATATTAATATAAGAAAATACACGTCTGATGTTCAATAAATATTTATTGAGAGCTGTAAAACAGGTATTTGATATTTATAATCAAATTTGAATTGCTCTTATGAAACAGTTTTTTTCCCTTTTAATCATGTGACTGGCACAGCACCAATGAGGACTGGCCAGACATAGACTCACACTGTAGAGAGCATACATCAGAAAAGTAATACAAGCCCTTCCCAAAGATATTTCCCTACAGATGCCAAAGAACAGGTAAAAATCATGTGACCATACAACAGTGCTGCAGTAGTAAGATACTTAGACGATCAAAAAAACAAAATACAGTGGCCTGATATATATATATATATATATATATATATATATATATATATATATATATATTCATTCTCATACATTATATATATAGAAAGGCCAGTATGGTGGCCTGAAATTATGGGTGGAGCCCGGTGGTATATAAGCAGCCGTTCGCCCATCCTTCCTCGTCGGTTCCAGTGCGCGATATCTGATACGTCAGATATCAAGGGCCGACTATCCAGACCAGATGCAGTGAGCCTGTTCGTCAGCTCCCGCGTTATTCGTCTCCAGTTTTTTGACAAACCGTCTCTCATCCATCAGCATCCGTAGGTTTTCGCCGTCGGAGTGTCGTTGTACCCGTCGAATTTGTCGCTACGCCTCGGGCCGGCTGTCGCAGGTAGGGCTTCGGCACCCTCTTTTCATTATGTTTTCGATGTACCGTCATCATGCTTATACTCACGAGCCGCTCGGTCCTTTCATATCGAATGTTTTCGGTGGCCTCGTACGCATGTCACTATGTTCTACTTTCGATGTAGTCGTTATCATCATTCGACACGTTCGATTTCACCACGTCAGGCGATTCATTCGCAGGTACGGCAGTCGAAACCGTTCAACTGCCCGAGCATTTCTATTTGTAGCGGTCGAATCGTTCGACTCACAGCCGACTGCTTGTTACGACGAGGCAAACAGTCCGCACGTTTCGCTTGGTCTACTCCAGTTCGAATATGTCTCTTCATTCATGCAATTGTGTTATGTGTCTCATTTTTATCTCGTTTCATTCATTTCAGTCCCAGTCATTTCTACTGTCTCAAAATCATTTCTGTCACTAGTCGCGCTCCGGCGCGAATCCTGTCGCACCTCCGGTGCACCGATTCGCTTTGAAGTGCCCCAGGGTTCGGCCTCATTTCTGTACATGCTCCAGAGACTGAATCACTCGCAGGATCACGCACGGTCCCCGATTCTTGTCTTTGTCATGGCATACCATTTCTGTCACTTATTACGCTCCAAATCGAGTCTTGTCGCATTCCTCTATGCACCGATTCGTTCTGGTGCGCCCAGCTGCTACGCCTCATTTCGGTACATGCCCCAGAGACGGATTCTCTTGTAAACCTACAGATCAGTCCTTGAATCCTGTCTCTGTCATGGGACATCATTTCTGTCACTTATTACACTCCAATTCGAATCCTGTCGCATATTGTTATGCACCGATTCATTCTGGTGTGCCCAGCTGCTACGCCTCATTTCAGTACATGCGCCAGAGACGGATTCTTTGTTGCTACCATCAGTCCAGTCGTTGATTCCTGTCTCTGTCATGGGATATCATTTCTGTCACTTATTACGCTCCGATTCGAATCTTGTTGCATTTATTGGATGCACCGATTCGTCCCGGTGTGCCCAGCTGCTACGCCTCATTTCAGTACATGCTCCAAAGACAGGATTCATCTGTTAGGTGCATGGGCTCGTCTTCTGATTCCAGTCTTTGTCATGGGTTTCATTTCACTTCACCTATCACGTTCCGGTACGAATCAATCACATTTACGATCCAATTCGTCCCGGCGTGCCCCAGGATTGGCCTCATTTCAGTACATGCTCCAGTTTCCGTTTCGTGCTCGGTCGCAAGTCTGTGGCATGGCGATTCGGATCTCTGTCATGGCAGATTTACTCATTTCACGGTCACGTTTCGCTTCCCGCTTCGGGTCCAGTTGATTCTTCAATGTTGGATTCCTATCGGGGGGCCCTTGCTCGTCAGCCTCATTTCACAAAAAAAAAAAAAAAAAGAGGGGGGAAATATATATATAATAAAGGGGGTAGGGGGGAAGAGAAGAGAAATTTCATCTGTTTTCTTTCATTGGTGTCATCTCATGTCTGAAGTCTCACCTCCACTGTTAGCTAGCCTTCATCAGGTGCGAGTCTCAAACAAAACTTCACCTTCATCTCCTCAGGTCAGTCGAGTTCAGTAGGTCCAGCCTGCACCTGGTCGGACGGTGCCTCCTTCGGTAAGCATAAATCATCTAGGGGGAAAACGCCCTTCAGCAAAAGCATCCTTCCTTAAACAGGTATTTCTGTAGGAGTCTCCAACCAGTTATAATCCATGTCACCCCTTGTAGGTCCATATTAGGAGAAAACCCGGATCACAGGGCGTAGCCTCATCAGACCCACGTTCCGTTACCATGTCCCAGGCTGACAGCGAGGACCTCACGGCTCCATTATCCCCATCCGTTTCAGAAAATGGCAGTCAAAGGGCATTCAGAGCATGGACCATTCCCAGGCTGACAGCCGAGCTGAGACGCAGGGGCGTCCCCTTTCCAGCAACAGCCAGAAAGGCAGAGCTTTTCCGGCTCCTGTTTCCTCCCCCCGCGGTGGTGGAGGCTTCGGCTCAGCAGGCCTCATTGGGCTCCATCGCCTCCTCTATCTCGCAGCTCCACACCCTGGTGTCGTCCCTCACTACCTCGATGTCTGATCTACAGGGCCGAGTGGCCCTCCTCGAGACCCACCCCTCTGTTTCTCCGCCAGAGCCAGCATCCCAGCCAGCTGTTAGTCTTCCCGCAGGTATCTCCGGAGGTGCACCAATAGTGTACCCATCTCATTTGGTGTCAGCAAACATCAGAAAAGATATATTAGAGGGCAAGGACGTCAACTTGGCTTCTCTTCTGATCTCGATTCACGAGCTGGCAGAGAATAAGGCGTATACTTGGGGGGACGTATCAGTGGTCCTCAAGGCCAAGGATCCCAGACTAGACAGGAAACTCTCTATCACCGAGTTTTCCCTGGCCTTCGGCATGATGAGGGACATCATTTGCTCAGCCTCCCCTGGCAGAAGGGAGGAGCTAGATCGGTACCTCCATGTGGTAGTTGACCTGGGGTACAAGTACGGCGGGTTTTCATTCTATGACTATCACCGCTCCTTCTCCGCTAGAGCAGCTGCCAGGCTCTCCCAGTTCCAGACCCCTACGGACTGGAGCACCATGGACACCGAACTGTTTTGCCGCCACTTCGCGGGGCTACGGTCCCCTCTGTGTGCAAAATGCCAGTCAGCAACACATACTGCGGCCTGGTGCGCTACCTCAGTGGCAGCCTCTCCCTTCGACGGTCCATCTACCTCGGGTACCGCTCAGGGCCTGCAAGCACCAGCTCGCCCGCCACAGACCGATAAGCTAGGGCGCCCAGTTAAGACCATGGGCGGTGCTCCGATCTGCAACAACTACAACAGCGGGTCGTGTAACTTCAGTCAGTGTAGGCTGCTCCATGTGTGCACCCAGTGCCATAGAGCTCACCCCCGGCTCATGTGTGAGGTCAAGCAGCTCAAAAGGTCCTGACTGAGCCGACTCAATGTCGCATGGCTTAGCGTCTACCTTTCCAGTCATCCTACCCCCTCACTGTCCACCTTCCTCGTCCAGGGCTTCACAGAAGGTTTTCACACTGGACTTGTCTCCCTCCCTCACTGCACGCATGAATGCCAGAACCTACGGTCAGCAGCCACGGATGAACTAGCCATCGACCAACTGCTGCAATCTGAGCTAGATCAGGACTTTGTCATCGGCCCTTTTGAACAGCCCCCTTTCAGCACCTGGCGAGTCAGCCCTATTGGGCTTGTCAAGGGCAAGTTCTCTAATAAACTCAGATTGGTTTATGATTTGTCAGCGCCTCATTCCTCCATGGTTCCCAGCCTCAATTCCCTTATTCCCTCTGAGGAATTCTCCCTTAAATATGCATCAGTAGACATGGCCATCCAGGCCATTCTTAAAACAGGCACAGGTACCTGGCTTTCCAAAGCCGACATCTCAAACGCTTTTAAACTTCTTCCCATCCATCCGTCCCTCTGGTGCTGGCATGGAATCAAGTGGAGGCAGCGGTACTACTTTGCCACTAAACTCACGTTCGGGTCCAAAAGTAGTCCTTGGCTCTTCGACACCTTCGCGCAGGCTCTTGCTTGGATCCTGTTACACGTAGCCCAGTGTCAGGAAGTCATTCATTATCTGGATGACTTCCTGCTGATAGAGCCACCCGGCTCTCCTCCACGAGATCTGGGTAAGTTGAGGGTAGTCTTCAACAATCTTAATGTCCCCATCGCCGAGCACAAGGTGGAGGGTCCGTCGCAGGCTATCACCTTCCTCGGGGTCAGCCTAGACACCAACACTATGCAGGCCAGCCTTCCCCCGGATAAACTGACCCGCATCAGGACGGTCATGAGGGACTTCACTCATGCCAGAACTTGTACCAAGAGACAACTTCAGTCCCTTCTTGGTATGCTTAATTTTGCTATGCGCATCATCCCCCAGGGGCGCTCGTTCGTGTCACGCCTGTTAGCCTTGTTATCCCACTCTCAGGACCCGGAGCAAGTACTCAGCCTGGATTCCGCGGCTATGGCAGACCTAGCCATGTGGGAGGAATTCTTATCTTCTTGGAACGGAGTGTCCCTGTTCGTCCCCTCCGTGTCCGCCCTTTCACCTCGGGTGGTGACCGACGCGGCGGCCTCCACTGGCTTTGCGGCGATCTTTGGCAACCTCTGGCTCGCAGCCCCCTGGCCTCCACAGATACTGGCTATTCCTGGCTTCACTGAGACGTCCTCCCTGTTTGAGCTATATCCCATTGTAGCCGCTGCACACACCTGGGGCCGCAGCTGGTCGGGCCAGACGGTGGTCTTTTCTACAGATAACCTGGCCACTGCGGAGATTGTTAATAAAGGCAGGTCCAGGTCTCTACAGATTATGTCCTTCCTGCGGCGACTGACCCAGCTCTCATTATTGTTTCAGTTCAACCTTCATTGTTCCTTTGTTCCCGGCAAATTTAATCAGGCGGCGGATGCTCTCTCCCGCTTTAACTTTGTTTCATTTTTTAATCAGGTACCCGGAGCCGAACCAACATCAGCAGCTATCCCGGACTGGTCTCAACTGATCTTGGATTAGCCCCACACTTGTCAGCAGCAACGCAACTCATCGATCACTCCCTCTCAGACAATACCCGCAAGGCCTATCAGTCGGCCTGGAGGGCCTTTAGTCGCTTCACATCATCTCACAATACAGAGTCCTCCCGGGTCAAACAAGTCCTTGCCTTCCTTTCCTACTGCCATTCGGACTTGGCATTATCCTTTAACACAATCCGCTTGTACTTGGCCGGGATACAACACTTCACGTCCCTCCAGGACCCTACCAAGCCCTCCTTATTTACCTTTCACGCCGTCCGGGCTCTCATGCGCGGCATTCAGAAACGTCGGCCAGTTTCCAGTGTCAAGCGGCTGCCCATCACAGGCGAAGTGTTCAGGGACATGTCAGACATTTTGGCCTCTTCACCTTTCGGTCTCCATGTCAGTGTCGTCCTGCAAGCAGCCATACATCTGGCCTTCTACGGCTTCCTGCGCCCAGGCGAGTTTACCTGCAGTAGCCCCTCGGCACGTATGCTGTGCAAGCACCATCTAGTCAGGTTCGAGGACCACTTCATCTTGCACTTAGCGGTTTCCAAGACACAGCAGCTTGGCCCAGGGACGGACATACATTTCTATAAGACCTACAACCGCTGGTGTCCGGTTACTGTCCTCTCCCGCTTGTTGACCCTTTTGGCCGATCAACCAGGGACTGGCCCACTTCTACCCTTTCACTCAAAACCTCTCAACGCAGCCCAGTTCATGGAGCATGTCAGGATACTCCTGGGCATCCTTCACCTCAATCCTGCGCACTACTCAGGACATTCGTTTCGCATCGGGGCAGCTTCAACGGCCTCCCGCCAAGGGGTCCCGGTCCATGTTATAAAAAAGTTGGGCAGATGGAAGTCCTCCTGTTTTGCACGTTACGTACCCAATCCGCAGATTGAGATGGCCCAGGCCTTTGTCAAGCTTACCCAGTAACAGTCTGTGTTCAATAAAATGCTTCCCCTACCTGAGTGTTTTGCCCCCTTATTTTGGTATACCGTACGTTAGACCAAGGCACACTTTCAGGTCCATTTCAAGTAAGCAAGTTTATGTTATCCTTGTCTGTCATCCTTATCCGTATCGGTCAGAGGGCTCTACACCATAAATAGAAAGGCCAGTATGGTGGCCTGAAATTATGGGTGGAGCCCGGTGGTATATAAGCAGCCGTTCGCCCATCCTTCCTCGTCGGTTCCAGTGCGCGATACCCGCCCACCCGCCCCTTTTATCAGGCCTTTACTCTAGCACACTCCTCATATGAGTACTCATTTCACCCATTTCATATTTATTTCATTTTAAGGTATGCCCCCTTATTTTGGTATACCGTACGTTAGACCAAGGCACACTTTCAGGTCCATTTCAAGTAAGCAAGTTTATGTTATCCTTGTCTGTCATCCTTATCCGTATCGGTCAGAGGGCTCTACACCATAAATATATATATAAATATATATATATATATATATATATATATATATATATATATATATATATATATATATAATGTATGAGAAGGAATTACTTATTTGTGGACCACCCACCCTCAATGTACTGTGGACAGGCGGCCCATACAGGCAAAGCAGAGTACTGGTACGTTGCTGCCTGTTTCTGGGGTTAGGACACGTGCATGCATGCCCCCCTGCTGACACCCACTGTGATTGTACACAGCAGGAGTTTGTCAGCAGGTCCTGGCCACTGATTCATGGTTGGGACCTGCTGATCAGCTGTGTCCAGTCACAACCCAGAGCCTTGTGTTGACTGTCATGGATAGGAAACAAAAAATCTTTAGTAAAAATCAGCACACATTACACCTTGTTTGGCACACATAACCCCTTGATTACCCAAGATGTTAACCCCTTTCCAGCCAGTCTCCCCCTGCCCCAAAGCACATTGTCCCCATGTTGATGAAGGCAAGTGTCTCATCCCCACAACCAGGGCTGGTGGCTGTGGGGGTCTGCAGGCGTGGAGCTTAACAGAATCTCAAAGCCCCCTTTACTCACAACCCGCGTGCCCCCATACAAATGATTACCAAGTACATAGTACCCCTACCCATTCACCAAAAATGTGTTACAAATTAATAAACACAAAATCCCATTATTAAAAAACAGGCAGGAACTCCCAAGAAATGTAGTTGTGTAGCAAAACATTTAGTGAAACAGCTTGTACTTCACCTCTGTGGCTGCTGATCCCAGCACCACCTCTTCAGGCATTGCCAAGTGCCAACCCACCTGGCTGCAGTTGCCATATTTACTAGCCCTCCAGCTTAATTCACACCAGTATTCCCGGCTGACTCTTCACCAGCCTACTGACTTTCAGAAGATCTCTAGGGAAAGGCTAAAGACTTAAGCACCTTAACCGACTTAACCACTTAACCATTGTCTTCAGGCAGACTGGCTACATGTGGTAGTCTCCCTCTTGACAGTTCCCAACAGTGTTGTTAATCACTCTGTCCTCTCTTCCTCCCAAATCCTAGGGGATACCCCTGAGGGCCACCAACAGACTCCTCAACATTAGAGGGCGCTACACTTTTAAATCTCAGTTTTGCTGTAGCAGGTTGTATACATTGTACAGATGGCACATTTCACAGGCATGCCTCCAACCATGTCATTTAAAGGAATTTTGTTTTTGTAATGTCTTGTCTAAAGCATTAATGAAACCGCTGTTGCTTGCCAACTTGAATTTTTTTGATTGTACATGTTCAGGGGAGCTCTGATGAGTCTTTTGTTTTGTCTGTTCTATGAAAATCCCTTCTATGCACATGTTACTGTAAAGGCTAGTTACAACCTGTAGTGGTTGCCATTTATGTTTAGCTTTGCTTTGACTTGACTATGTTCTTGCTTGCTGCCTGCCTAGACCTCTGCTTGGATCTGATGACTTTTTAAGCTTCCACTCACCTTGACCCCCATCTGTACCTGACTACTCTTACACCATGTGAACAGTCTTGACACCATAACCTATCCATTCCATCCAACCCCTTGGCTGGGTGATCCTGAGGGCCTTGACTAGTGTCAATTTGCAGAAAAGTAAACTGAGGCCTCTAGGATACCTGGCCCATCTACCACCAGAACCTCTGGTGAAAACCAACTGCCACTTAGATTCCATACCTTTGGTGAGCCTATGTCATCTGCCAGGTGCACCATGACATAGGCAAAGAAGAGTAGAAGGGGCACACATGTGCGGCAACAGGAAGCCAAAGAGGATTAAAAGGGGTGTGCCTGCACAGCGAAGCTTGGAATCATGAGTATGTCATCTCAAGGAGGAAATCAATGGACTGTGTATGAAGTTACAAATGGGCAAACCCACCTGGAAGTTTGGGAAAGCGGTGAAGAGCAACACAGAGACTGTGCTTGTATACACAACAAATTGTGTTTCTGTATTTTCTCTTCAGTTAATTATTGTCCACAACTCACATGGCTTGTATAAATCTAATTCTGATAATAACAAACTGAGGATTTAGTGTTCTTTTAACCCATTCCTGCCCACAATATGTATTTTTATGCTCCTTAGCACAAATTAAAAAATATATTCTGTTTGGGGACTACCAGTCAGTACTTTGTGTGGCTTTGGCCCCCACTAAATATTGGGAATCTGAGTAGTTCTAGAGCATGTGATATCTATGCTGTCAACTTGAGGATTGATTTATTTATTTATTTTTACCTTAAATGTACTTTACACTGCATGCATGGTTACAATTTCATTTAACTAATAACCTCCAAATTTTAAATTTATAATGTTTATATTTTTTTTTTTTTCATGCTTGGGTCTCTAAACTATTTTTAGTGATACTGAACGTCTCATTATTAAGCCATATCTTGATTTTTAATTAGCCAAGGATTCTTTGATATTTAATGGTGACATTTTGTTTTATATCTTTACATACCCACAATATATTTATCTAGAATTAGGATAACAGGTTTATTTATATACATTTTACAAGTCAGGCTTCATTTTGTCAGGCTAAATTATCTGTGAATCATTGTCTGTGCAATTACACCTTTAGTGTAACCTTTACTTTCATTCACAAATAAATGCTTTTATGTCTTCGGGGAATGTCATTGTAAACCTCTTCTGTATATAGACTTCAGTTTACATTTTATTCCAGGTATGAGGTTACCATGAACAGGCAGTTGTTTTGCATGTGTTATGTGTGCACTGATTTTCAAGAACAGATGCTAAAATTAACTTGATCTGACTAAAATCAGGTAAAATCCTAATTTCCCTAAGAATAAGGATAAAAAGTAGTCACGCTACATCTAGTTACTCCCAATTAAGCCAATTAAGACTACAACTACGTGACCATGCAAATGGATATGTGAGTACAAATATACAAATATGCATGACTGGTGTATAGCTGATGTCCCGTATGCCCCACCTCAAACCATAACCCCAACTTATGTATCTTACATTACTTAATAAATAAGTACACCACACCATCTGGATTAAATGGCCATCTGGCTCTTTTATTACCATATTACAAATTTTAGAAAATTAACTCTATTAAAAAAAAAATGTATATATATATATATATATATATATATTGTAATGGACGCCGTGGCTGGGTCCTGGAAGGACGCTATATTTCCCCTCTGTTTGGGTTGTGGTCTCTTTAAGGGAATAAAATTGAGTAACCCACCTGTTAAGGAAGTGTCTTTAAAAGCAAGACAGGAAGTGGTAGAAGGGTGTGGAGGAGTGGAGAACACATGGTGGATGGTGTTTATGTTGGGTTGCAGCAAATGAAGTGGACAGCAGTGTCCTGTTTGGAAGGCTCCTGGCAGGAGAAGCTACCTGCCATCAAGACCAAGCTCTGTTTCTGATAAGGACAGCTGTTCTGGACTTTGCAAGTCGGTGAGACTACAAATCTTTTTCCTTTTGTTTTTGGCTGCTGTAAAGCTATTTAAGTTAATAAACCCTTTGTTGTATGAAAAGCCTGTGTCCTGCGGTCTACCTGGTCCCCCGAACATTACAAGTGGTGCTCGAATGCGGGCAGGACAAAGTAACAGGCATTTTTTCTTGCTATTTTTTTTTTTTTGTGGATTTGAACTGGCATTTAAAGGGACAGTACAGTGAATTTATGTCCTGGGTTAAAGCTGCACAACTGCGGAAAGCTGAAACCATGGAGGAGCTAATTAAACAGCTGTCCTTGGCGAATATACAAGCGCAGACCCGCCATGAGGAAGCTAATCAGCGCTTAGCAACGCAGCACAACGAGGCACTGGCTTTGCAGCAAGAAAATACTCGCCTGTTGGTGGCCCAGTTAGCAGCCCAGCTAGCGACCCAACAAGAGGTTATGCAGGCTCAGATGGCGGCCTTAAAAGAAGCAGTGCAGCAGCTGTCTCAGGGCCGTGAACAAGTGGCCGTTGCCCCTGGCAACCAGGTGACCATAAGGGCAAGCCATTTCTTGCAGAAGTTGTCCCCGAGTGATGACGTAGAGGCGTTTCTAGCAACATTTGAGAGGACGGCAGAGAGAGAAGGGTGGCCCCAGGACCAGTGGGCCGGCTTAATTGCTCCTTTCCTCACCGGAGATTCTCAAAAAGCCTATTTTGACCTACCACCAGAAGATGCTAAAAATTATCAAACACTAAAGGCAGAAATACTGGCTCGGTTGGGGGTGACTACGGCCGTTCGGGCCCAACGAGTGCACCAATGGAAGTATCGTTCAAACCGGCCACCGCGATCTCAAATGCATGACCTGGTGCAACTAGTAAAAAAATGGCTGCAGCCCGAAGTGTTGTCTGGCCCCCAAATTGTGGAGCGGATCGTGCTGGACCGATACTTAAGGTCACTGCCAGATGACCTTCAACGGTGGGTCAGTCATGGAGACCCCAAAACCGCGAACGGCCTTGTTGAGATGGTGGAACGATATACGGTGGTGGAGGATCTGCTTGGCCCCACCAAGCGTCAAGGGCCCAGTCTGCCACGGCCCTTCCGATCAACTGCCGCCCTTCGAACGGATGTCCCCAGGAGCCCTGGAACCAACACCCCGGAAGGCCAAGAGTCACACCCGTTACCCCCTCAGCGACCTGTTCCTGATCGGAGAGGAGGGGATGTACAATGTTGGCGATGTCATGCCTGGGGCCATACCCGGGCCCACTGCCCATTGCAGGAAGAACCCATGGAATGCGGGGTTCTTCGGAGGGGGTCTTTTTATGCCCATAAATCGTGTACAACACATCTTGACCTTGGAGAGAGGAATTTTGAGTGTGAAGTCCAAGTGAACAACCACCCTGCATGGGCCTTGCTGGACTCTGGAAGCATGGTAACCCTGGTTCACCCTAGAGTAATTGGGAAGATCGGTCCGGTAAGCAAAATTTTGCGGGTTGTCTGCATTCATGGGGACACTAGAGAGTACCCTCTCATCTCGGTGTCCATCTCCACAGCATGTGGCACTGGTACTCAAGAGGTGGGGGTGGTAAAGAACTTGGTACATGACGTTATCATAGGACGAGACTGTCCATTATTTGCAAAACTTTGGAGACAAGGAGAACTATCTGAAAGGTCCAGAGACTGGGAAGAAACTAGTCCCTCTGTTCCTGTTGTAGAGGGTAATAACCCTGAGATGCCACATGTTCATAATATGGACCCAGTTGATAAAAACGCCAAGACTTTGGTTAGTAATGATGAAAATAGTGCTGATACTGTTAAAGATGTCAATATGTGGGGTTCTCAGACCTACCTGAACACTGAGGGGGGGGAACCTTCCCCGCTTCAGGTAATGCTGGGGGAAGACGATGAGGAAATGGCCTCTACCCCTGACTTGCCAGATTTGGGTGTTCCCCAGGGGGCATTTGGTACTGCCCAGATGCAGGACCCCACTTTGGCCAGGGCACGGGAACAGGTTGTAGTAATAAATGGGCAGCCCCAAGAGCCAGGTGCTAATGAGCGGTGGCCACATTTTTCAATATGTAATGAATTGCTTTATCGGGTTACTAAAGTGAGAGAAAATGTGGTAGAACAATTATTGGTACTCCAACAATATAGACGCAAGGTCCTGGACCTGGCCCATGATGATGTTTTAGGGGGACACCTGGGAGTTGAAAAGACGGAGGCACGGATCGCCGACCGGTTTTACTGGCCAGGCTTGAAAGCAGAGGTAAGGAGATACTGTACCTCTTGTCCCACCTGTCAGTTGACCGCTCCGGCGACCCATTTCCGGAGCCCGTTGGTCCCTCTGCCCATAATTGAGGTCCCATTCGAAAGGATAGCCATGGATATAGTGGGTCCCTTGGTAAAGTCGGCTCGAGGTCATTCTTACATACTAGTGATCCTCGACTATGCCACTCGTTATCCTGAGGCACTACCCCTGCGGAATACCTCCTCTAAGGCTATTGCACGGGAGTTATTCCAGTTGTTTACACGGACGGGTTTTCCCAAGGAAATACTCACAGACCAGGGCACCCCGTTTATGTCGAAGGTTATGGCCGATGTATGCAGACTGTTCCGGATTAAGCAGCTGCGCACATCGGTCTACCATCCCCAAACAGATGGATTGGTAGAACGTTTTAATAAGACCCTTAAGTCTATGCTCAAGAGAGTGGTACAAAGGGATGGGAAAGACTGGGACTGCCTGTTACCAGCTCTCCTGTTCGCTATCCGAGAAGTGCCCCAGGCCTCCACTGGGTTTTCGCCCTTTGAATTGGTATATGGGCGGAGACCTCGTGGATTACTGGACTTTGTTAAAGAAGAATGGGAAAGTGAACCAATTCAGCATAAAAGTGTTCTTGAATATGTCTCTCAAATGCAGGAGAGGATCCGAACTGTGATGCCGCTAGTTAAGGAACATTTACAAAAAGCCCAGGAGGCTCAACGACGGGTCTATAATAGGGCAGCCAAAATTAGGAACTTTCAAGTGGGGGATCGAGTAGCAGTGTTGATTCCCACTGTGGAAAGTAAATTCTTGGCCAGATGGCAAGGCCCTTTCGAGGTTGTAGAAAAAATGGGAGAGGTAAATTATAGAGTCCACCAGCCAGGCAAGAGGAAACCCTTCCAGATATATCATGTAAACTTGTTAAAGCCCTGGACAGACAGGGAACCAGCAACCTCCCTTGCTAGTACAAAACTTGAGCCTCGGGTTGGGGTGGAGAGTGTCCAAGTAGCAAAGACCCTGTCTAAAACCCAAAGTCAGCAAGCAAAGGAGTTCTTGCAGCGAAATAAAGAAAAATTTTCAGACTTGCCAGGGCTCACTAGTGTCATAGAGCATGATATTATCACAGAACCAGGAGTCAAAGTTTTTGTCCGGCCCTACCGCATCCCAGAGGCTCAAAGGAAGGCCGTTTCAGAGGAAGTAAAAAAGATGTTAGACCTAGGGATTATTGAGGAATCGCAGAGTGAGTGGTCGAGCCCGATTGTGTTGGTACCGAAGCCCAACGGAACTCTGCGATTCTGCAATGATTTCCGGAAACTTAATGAAGTTTCCCGGTTTGATGCCTACCCCATGCCCCGGGTAGATGAGCTTATCGAGAGACTAGGTCTAGCCAGGTATATCACTACGTTAGACCTTACCAAGGGGTATTGGCAAATCCCGTTGACTAAGGCTGCTAGAGAGAAAACTGCTTTTTCTACCCCGGAGGGGAGTTTTCAGTACAAAAGGATGCCTTTTGGATTGCAAACTGCTCCAGCCACGTTCCAGAGAGCAATGGATAGGATTTTACGACCTCACCGGAAGTATGCCTCAGTATACTTGGACGATATAGTCATTTTTAGTAAAGACTGGGAATCACATTTGCCCAAAGTGCAGGCAGTGCTGGACTCTCTTTGGAAGGAGGGGTTTACAATAAACCCTGAAAAATGTGCTTTGGGAATGGAGGAGGTAAAATACCTGGGTTATATCGTGGGTAGAGGGGTAGTGAAACCGCAGGTCAACAAGATAGAGGCTGTACAGAATTGGCCCCGCCCCCTCACAAAAAAGCAGGTACGTGCATTCCTGGGCATGGTGGGATACTACAGGAGGTTTGTACCCAACTTTGCCACGTTGGCGGCTCCGTTGACCGATCTGACTAAGGGTCGGAAATCGGTCATGGTGGAGTGGAATGCAGACGCTGAGAAGGCTTTTTTGGAGCTCAAGTCAGCGCTGTGCCAATACCCTGTCCTGGTAGCACCTAATTTTTCAAAAGAGTTTGTTGTCCAGACTGATGCTTCCGATGTAGGATTGGGAGCGGTGTTGTCACAGGTTATTCATGGCGAGGAACACCCGATAGTCTTCCTCAGCAGGAAGTTAACACCAGCAGAGAAAAACTATGCCATAGTTGAACGAGAGTGTCTGGCCATTAAGTGGGCTCTGGAATCCCTTAGATATTACCTTTTGGGGAGGAAGTTTAGGCTGATTTCTGACCATGCCCCTTTAACATGGCTGAGACAGGGAAAAGGGACTAATGCCAGGGTCACCCGGTGGTTCCTGGCACTCCAGGAATTTAAATTTGTAGTGGAGCATAGGCCCGGGAGACTGCATCAAAATGCAGATGCCCTCTCCCGAGTCCATTGTTTGAGCTCCACTGTTGCCTCCACCTCCTTGGCGTTGGGGCACAGGGGGGGGATATGTAATGGACGCCGTGGCTGGGTCCTGGAAGGACGCTATATTTCCCCTCTGTTTGGGTTGTGGTCTCTTTAAGGGAATAAAATTGAGTAACCCACCTGTTAAGGAAGTGTCTTTAAAAGCAAGACAGGAAGTGGTAGAAGGGTGTGGAGGAGTGGAGAACACATGGTGGATGGTGTTTATGTTGGGTTGCAGCAAATGAAGTGGACAGCAGTGTCCTGTTTGGAAGGCTCCTGGCAGGAGAAGCTACCTGCCATCAAGACCAAGCTCTGTTTCTGATAAGGACAGCTGTTCTGGACTTTGCAAGTCGGTGAGACTACAAATCTTTTTCCTTTTGTTTTTGGCTGCTGTAAAGCTATTTAAGTTAATAAACCCTTTGTTGTATGAAAAGCCTGTGTCCTGCGGTCTACCTGGTCCCCCGAACATTACAATATATATATATATATATATATATATATATATATATATATATATATAACACATAATAACATTAACTGTTTAAACTACTGTCTGAGGTTCATGAAGGAAGGTATTCTACTGCATCGGTTGCACCACCACCACTACCTCTGCATCTTGGCCCCTAGCCGTGGTCCTACAAGCTCAGGGACAAACTATTTCCACCTTCTTGCAACTGCAGCTCCATGACTGGTAGCCAATTATTTGCAGATAGGGAAGGTACCCATACCGAGATAGGTCCAACTCGTCCCCACACCATATCCTGTTTACCTTCCACCATTGCAACCTTCACGAACCAGAGACCCCTGCCCATATCAACCTCAATACACAACAGCATTGCATACCATACAGCCAGCAACAGGGTGGGAGGGTGGGAAAAACATACTGCCTGTGTCTTGTTTCCTGCACTGCTGCCCCACAAGTGAGCTGACCCCTCCCTCTGCAGGGGTCATATTAACTACAGCCACACCTACTCCTCACCACTGACCATTACTCTCCCCCTTTCATCCCTAACCTACTTCGTAACAGGAAATTCCCTGTGCTATCTTCCACAGCTGTCCCCCCAGCCATGCTGGCCCTCCACCCTGGTTCTCTTTAGCTACGGGCCTGTTCTTTAGTAAATTCAAATTCAGTATAGTCGTGGTTTAATAACTGACAAGTTTCCTATATGAAACTGCACTGCAGTATTTAGCTATGATCATGTGTTTACATGTATGCCAAAAAAAATATTCTTATTTGGGGGGTGCTTTACCTCATGTGTGGCTATTTATTTATATTGATGTAGCGATATGGACTGTCAGCAGAAAGCACCATACCTTTCAGTGTTTTTAGACATCACTTGTCCCTTTGGTCATCTGTCTCATCAGTGACCTCATATTTGTGTGTCCAACAAAGTGAATTATAGAATGTATAGTTCTCCTTCAGACTATTGCTATGCACCCATGTACCCTAAGACTACACATCCCAGGGATCTTTACAGTGACATGAAGGTTTCTGGGAGTGACCATAAAAGGAGTGAGCAGCCCATGCAGAACTCTCTTTCTCATGGGCCTGACGACAGATGGACCTCTCTCTGACAGGGAGGGAGAGGTCGCGGCCTACCACACGGAGTCTTACTTCCACCCCAAGGCTAAGGGGCCTAGCTCTGTTATTCGCTGTCAGACATCCTAACGCTAACATCACTTGGATTACTGGCCCCCTCGGTGTGGGTGCATGGAGCAAGTTTCACTTCAAAAGACTGAGACAGATGATCCACTGCCCGAGTGCCACTACAGGCGGTCCCCTATTTACAAACATTCAACTTACAAATGACTCCTACTTACATACAGAGGGAGACAGCAGGAAGTGAGAGGAAATCTACCCCTAGGAAGGGAAATTCACTCCTGTAAGAGTTACCATGGGAAAAAGTTACCTCCACTGATGCTTTATCACCAATCCTTGTTTCCACAACAACCCAACATTTTCAAAATCAAATTGTCATTGGGACAGAAAGTGAGGTAAAATCTTCTTCTTCAAACAGCAAAACAAACATTACAGGGGCGTTAACCCTTCCTTCCCTATGCTATCCAAAAAGCGTAAAAATAGTTTTTTGGCTGGAGCTACTTAAAAAATGTACCTTTTCTGACTTACAAACAAATTCAACTTAAGAACAAACCTACAAACCCTATCTTGTTTGTAACCTGGGGACCACCGATTTGGTCGTTGGTGAGAGGGCAAATTGCTTGAGCTTTTATCTATTCATTGCCACTATTACACAACACTGTTCACAGACATCTTTACCCCAAGAACACTTTACTGCATTGCTTGAACACTGTGCTCAGACGCCTTCGATTTTCACCACTAGGAACCTATTGCTTTATCTACAACCAAACGAATTACAGTTAACGAGCTCCAACTAGCTAGCAAAGAATATAAAATCTGCAATGTGGAACTCTATTGCCATTACTCAAAGGAAAGCCTATATATTACCTTCTGTAGACCTGCTCTTTCATTATTATAGCATAGTCTAGCTAGATTACATCTTTCTCAAAGTGGCAACATAAGTGACTTTGAATCTGAATATAATGTACATATATGTATATAATATTGTTCATTGCTGAACCATTGTGTCATTGGGAGGTATTTGCTGAGTTGACGCTGTTATCTCGGCTCAACAGATTTATTACCTCTTTCTGTAAAATAACTTTCCCCAGTTTGGTTCAAGTAAAATATTTCAGAACCTAATATTACTGAGTTGTGGGGAAAAGATCCCTAGTTGGTATTATTCAAAGTCAGCTGGACTGCTAATGATCCTCCATGGATAGGGAATACAAATGACAGTGGGGGGCATCCATAGCGTAAAACCATGTTATTATAGAAAATGTCAGCAAAAGAAAAAAATGATGCACATGTTAAGGTGCATAGTCCTGGCACCCTGTGTGATCAGCATGTGTTTTAATGAGGTATAATCCGGAAAATCTCCATTAAATGCCTCTCTATTGTGGTAAGGCTGGGTCCTTTGTAATGGTTCTGTGGGCAGATATGGGGTTGCGATAACACGATCAAGCCTCTGCGCATTTCAGCCAGTAGGAAAAACTGTCATCCGTAAGCTCTGAATCTGCCATTTCTTTATGTGAGCTTTATATACCCATATGGAGCCTAGCTTGAGATGAAATCTTTAATTCATAACTAAATTCACATGGGCTGTGCACATTGGATGCTTACATATTTATATATATATAACCTGTGAAGCTCTGGTGAACGCCATGCCAAAGAGGTTTAAGGCAGTGCTGGAAAATAATGGTGGCCACACAAAATATTGACACTTTAGTCCCAATTTGGACCTTTTCACTTAGGGGTGTACTCACTTTTGTTGCCAGTGGTTTAGACATTAATGGCTGTGTGTTGAGTTATTTTGAGGGGACAGCAAATTTACACTGTTATACAAGCTGTACACTCACTACTTTACATTGTAGTAAAGTGTAATTTCTTCAGTGTTGTCACATGAAAAGATAGAATAAAATATTTACAAAAATATGAGGGGTGTACTCACTTTTGTGAGATACTGTATATATATATATACATATATATGTATATATCTGCCTAAAATCAGTAATAATCCCCATCACTGTTTGCAGAGAGTCAGCGGTGTCACCCAAATAAATAAGTGTTTAGTCCGTGTACAGGGAAATGTTATTTTCCAGTGAGCCTCTGAAAAACCCTTCAACCTCTGGTGTGTTGTGGATCAAAATGGCCAGAGGCTCTACTGCCAAAGCAAACAGCAATGGGGATAAAGGACACCCCTGCCGGGTGCCTCTATGAAGGTCAAAGGAGGAGGAGTACAATACCTTTACAATACCTTTACCCAAGCTATAATTTGGCTACCCAGACCAAACCTCGCAAAAATTTACAGGAGATAGGGCCACTCCACACTGTCAAAAGCCTTTGCAGCATCCAGTGACAGAGCGGCCCTACACGCAGGATTGTCCACCGGCACCTGCAGGTTCATGAACAAGCGTCGAATATTATCGGTCATTGATCGGGTAGGAATAAACCCAGATTGATCTCGATGGACCAATCCGCCTATCACTCGGGACAGTCTGGTGGCCAAGACTCATGCCAACAGCTTAACGTCTGCATTCAATAAAGAGAACGGGCGGTATGAGTCAGGCAGAAGCCTGTCCTTACCTGGCTTGGGAAGTACCACTATAATGGCCTCCTGCCAGGTAGTTTGCCCATTTTGATAGCCTCAGTGAGAGCCTGTAACAATGGTGGGAGAAGGACCCCACCGTACCTAGCATACAACTTAGCTGATATTCCGTCCAAACCCAGTGATTTGTGATATGGGGCCTCCTCCAACGCTTCTGTCAACTGTGTCAGGGTAATTGGAGAGTTCAGCGTGTCTCTGTCAGCATCCGAAAGCTGAGGAAAGGCACAAGATTGTATAAATGAAGCCAGTTCTGTGGGATCGTAACTAGTCTTAGAGGTATATAGATCATTGTAAAATTGATGAAAGTCATTTAATATGTCAGATTTAAGAGTATGTGTTTCCCCTGTAGCAGACTTAATGGCTGTAATAGTTGTGGAATCCCGTTGTTCCCTAGCTACCAAAGTCAGAAGGTCTCCTGTATTTTCCCCCTCCTCAAAATATCCCTGCTGGAAGAAGTATCTTCTCTGCTGCTGACATTAGAACTGAATTATACATAGATTGCGCCTCTGTCCATGCACCATGATTGGATTGGGAGGGATCAGCTACCAGTGCCTGTTCTCTATTCATCATTTCCTCTCTTACTCCGTCCTGCCATTCCATAGAACTTTTTTTGATGCCGTGATTTCTCTAATGAGGCAGCCCCTCTGGAATGCCTTAAGCGAGTCCCACACCACTACTTAACTGGCTGACCATCTATTAAATTGAAGGAACTCTCTCAGTGCACTCAGTACCCCATCCAGAGATGGGAACAGAGTCAGTCAGAAAGGGTTCACTCTCCACAATGGACAGCTAGATGAAGCAGCAGTATCTAACCGTACCCAAAAAGGAGAGTGATCAGATAGGAGATGTAGCTTAAAATGCAGAGTCCCCCACCCTCTGCATTAGTGTATCATTTCCCAGTCCCAGATCAATATGGAGAATCCACCATGCGTAGCCGAGTAGCAGGAGTATAATCTAACATCAGTATGCATTTCTTTCCACAGATCATGGAGTCCCAGCTCTGAGAGCAAGGAAGCGAAGGCCGTCCTGGATGTGGTGAATCCAGCCAGTCTAGGGGTCAAGGGCAACCTGTCCAGGCATGGGTCCAGAGTGTTGTTAAAATCACCCAGGGTCAATACTGGCACATCCGGATATAAAGTGTTGAACTGAGCTAAGCACTTGAGGGATGCCACTGAGAATGGCGGGGGAATGTAATAATGCCCATTGAATTTACACAATATGAAAACATATTTGCCCCCTCGATCAACCCGCTGCTGAATGCATTCAAATGTAACACTAAGAGAGATCAGTACACTAACCCCTCTGGAGTAGGAGGAGTGTGTGGTATGGAATTGTGTAGGGTACTTGCATGATCGCAGCAGGCGGACAGAGTCGGGCTGCAAGTGTGTCTCTTGGAGACAAATTAGCTGTGGTTGCAGCCTACTAAAATATTTAAATATTGCATTTCTCTGAATCCTGTCTCCCATGCCTCTCACATTCCATGACAACAACAGCATTCACGCGTTAGCTATATCAGCCATTAACATTTGGTTCAATCATTACAGCATTTAGAGCGAACCATAAGCTGAGGTGCACATGAAATGTGTCTGTGTGCAGCATCATTACCAGGTACTTGGAATAAGTGTTCTTGCACCACCCAGTGGATGTTTGGAGCATGGCCAGCAAAGTCAGAGTCCTCTGATGTAGTTTCTGTGGAGAGAAAAACTTCCAGGGGGGGTAGAGAGAGAACAGAACATGGGTTAGGTATAAATCAGTACATGGCCAACTGGGCCCATAGAAAAACATCATAACACCCCCAAAGTCATAGGGGGATAAGTCCTCACAGGACCTTCTTGTGGGGGCTCAATAGTAGCTGTATGGCTGATGAACAGTTTGTGTCACATTAAACTGGGCGCAGATAACACAAACCAAACAAAAATAACTTTTTGTTGTGGTGTGGGGGTATCAGACTGCATGAGTCATCCCCGCTGGTTTTCTGGTGTTGCAGCAAATGCAACTTTGTAGTAGTTGTGATAGGCTTTTATCTTCCCGGTGTTACTAAGGTGGTTGCTGGGGCAAATGCCTTTCCTCCCTATCAAGCCAATGCATTGCAGCCGTGGGGTTATCAAAGAAATGTGAGTTGCCGTTAGCAATAACTTTCAGCTTTGCAGTGTATAGCTTAAAGTATTGAACGTTAAGAGCATGCAGCCTCCTTTTAATGACCAGGAACTTGGATTTCTGTCTCTTTACTTCCGCTGAAAAATCAGGAAATAGGGAGACCTTGGGATTATACACTTTTAGTACGCCAGCTGCCCTGGCCTTACTCAGTATGGCATCCCGGTCTTTATAATTTAGCAGGTGGAACAAAAAGGGCCTTGGTGTAGCGCCCTGTGTTGGGGGTCTTGCAGGGACCTTGTGGGCCCTCTCTACTGCAAACATAGGTGACAGAGCATCGTGGCTGAAAGTATCTGTGAGCCATGCTTCAATAAAGGCCACCAGATTTTTACCCTCTGCTCTTTCAGGGACTCCCACTGCATGGATATTGTTTCTACGTAAACGATTCTGCATGTCCTCTTAACAGGCTACGTTAGCTGAGGCCACATGTATGTGTCTAACATCTCTTTCTATGGGCTGCCATTCATCCTCTAATGGGCTGAGGCGCCTCTCCAGGGCAGATGTGCGCTCCCGCAACTTCTGCATATCCTGCCTGACTAGGGATATTTCAACCTTCATGCCCTTCACCTGCCCTGTCAAGTCTGCTATAGAGGAGCTACATGTAGTCACCGCTGCAAATATGTCCCTTAATGTGGGTTCAGGGTCAGCTCCATAATCACTGCCATATTGGAGGCCTGAGGCCTGGTACTCAAATGCGATGTGGCCTGGTTATCTTCCAGGAACCTGGGGACTCCATCCAGGGATCCCATCTCCGGTTTGCTGTGCTCCTCTCCGGAGTCAGGTTGCTGGAGAGACGCCTGGATCCTTCAGGGTAGGTCCCCTGCCAAACAATCACTGCATGGCCTCCGGCGTGTCAAGCGGCATCTTCGGCCCTGCTCCTCTCCTGGACATGGCAGCACGGAAATATACCCAGCCGGGTATAGCAGGTTAGTCACTGCAGCTAATGGAGATATCCCTGGGTCCATGCTGCGAACGATGGCGGTGCTTTAGGTAGAATTCTGCAGGATTCTCAGCAGACCTAGCTCAGGCACGTCCTATCTCATGCCATGCATAGTCACACCCCGCTAGGACTGCACTTTACTTTAACGAGCATGCATCTTCTATCATCTTGTAAGTGTTTTTAATCTTATCCTATTAAAGTCATCATTTTAATATTACACTCAAGTCGGTGCCTCCCCCTCCTTGTTTTTTCCTTGGATAGAGCAGAGTGGGCTGGAATAGATCTCCCAGCCCACTTTCCGCAGCTCAGCTGTTTGGGCCTTTTTTAGCACATGTGCAGCCAATCACATTGTTGCAATTTGCAAACTTTGCCTCAAGCACATCAAGCATGGCAAAAACACCAGTAATTTGGGTACCACATGCTTGACAAGGCTATTAACCTCCCACCACTCAGCCCTTTGGCAAGAGCACCTGCAAGCCACACGGGATGCAATTCTGCTCCTCCTCAACTTTCCAGTCTACTCCCAATATAGGAAGAAGAGAAGAGGCAATGGTCCCCATCAACATGGGGACAAGGTGCTTTGGGGGCACCCGAAAGCACCCTCCAAATGTTGAGGGCAAGCAGCCTGGTATGATGCAGGAGGGGGGGGCGCTCGCTCATCCCCCCTTTCCTGGCCTGCCTTCAACTATATTGTCGGGAGATGGCAATACATTACAGCCGCAAGCAAGTTTAGGCATGTTCTATACATTGCACAGATGCACCACTTTACAGGCAGACCAAGGGGACCCCCAGGCACGATATTTAAAGGAATATTTCATTTTTATTGTTTCACTTTAAGCATCATTAAAATCACTGCTTCTTTAAAAAATTATAGTTTTAAAAACGTTTTTTGCATTGATATATAGGGCAGTACCCGGGTCCCCATACATTTTTTTTTTATGGCAATAACTTACATATAAGCCTTTAAAATGAGGACTTGATTTTTCATGTTCTTGTCCCATCGACTTTAATAGGGTTTGCATGTTCCTTAGAACTTTTTGCCTGTTCGAGGTGTACTGGTGTCAACCGAACCAGGGGGTGTTCAGCTCATCCCTAGTGAAAACCACCCCCTTGAATGTGAAGGGTAACTAGATTAAACAAGAACTCCTCAACAGAAGTATAATCCTGGATGTGCTGCTGGAAGCTTTCCCAAACAGGGCAAAGAAAAGTCTCTGGAATCCTATATCCTGTTTAGTGTGTTGCCACATGCAGCATCAATCAGCTTCTACATGTGTTTTCTGTGTCATGGACCCTCAGATGAGCTTTCTGCATGCTTTCAGGAGGCTAGGACAGAGATCCCCCAGCCCAAGCAGCATCTGGGACCCCAAAAAGGAATTATTTGAAGCTGTGGGAAATCTCCTCAGGCTGGGTCCTTCTCCCCCAGGAACAAGAGGAAGCTATTCCAGATCCAACCTACTTTATCTCAGTCACTTGCTGGTAACTCAATCTCCTGACCAGAGATTGGCTGAAGAGGCATGAATATGCATGTCAGGGTCAAAGCTCTTCTGCCCACTATATCCCAGATTTCAGTGGATTGCAGGGGGAAGTAGTTGAGCCTGCACCAGCAGAACATAGAACAAACACTAGCAAATGATAACTAAATTTACCTAAAACTAGTAGTCTACTGAGGGGCCTGAATGCCTTATGATTCAACATATGTCATTAATGCATGGACTATTGCACTGTTTGGACTGTGAATGAATGAATGAAATACTTGTATAGCGCACAATCCGAACTGAATCGCCTCTAGGCGCTGTGGCGAGCTTTGATCATCTGCTAAACGAGGAAGGTCTTGAGTTTTTTCCTAAAAGCCAGGTGATTTTCTTCCAGGCGGATGTTGATTGGTAGAGCATTCCATAGCCGAAGCCCTTGGACAGCGAATCTCCGATCCCCCTTCGATTTATACCGGGCTTTGGGCACGAGAAGGAGGTTTTTGTTGGCTGATCGAAGACTGTGGTTTGGTGTGTAATGATTTATTTTCTCCATTACTGTGCAGTGTAGAGGTGAAGAATTAGCTGCTGCAAGTGTTTCTGAGAAGGTTACTGCAAGTGTTACTACAAGTCTTATCACCAGCGTTATTATAGGTGTTACTAACATTGTCACTAAAAGTACTTTTGTAATTTTCTACAATACTACTTTTGAAATATAAGAATTTATACCACTGATTAGTGTCCGTATGAGTGCTCTCCATCTACTAGGTACTAGGTCACCCCCCCCCCCCTTGACAATCTCCCCCCGCTGAGAGTAGGTGATTCTTTCATATAACAAGTGGAGAGATTATCTGCTCACTCAAAAGAAAACATCTGCCAAGTTTAGAACTTGAAACATTATAACTAACACTTACTTCTTAGATCCAAGGGATAGAACTTCTGTGTAAACAAATAATCTGGCAGACTGCCAAGCTTTCAACCACGTGTAAATGCAGGAAGTTTAACCACTTAAAGTCTAAATCTTTTTCTGACACTCCTTTCTTAAGTTAAAATCAATATTTTATGCTAGAAAATTACTTGGAACCCCCAAACATGTTATATATATATATATATATATATATATATATATATATATATATATATATATATATATATATATATATATATATATATATACAGTGGTGTGAAAAAGTGTTTGCCCCCTTCCTCATTTCCTGTTCCTTTGCATGTTTGTCACACTTAAGTGTTTCGGAACATCAAACCAATTTAAACAATAGTCAAGGACAACACAAGTAAACACAAAATGCAATTTGTAAATTAAGGTGTTTATTATTAAAGGTGAAAAAAAATCCAAACCATCATGGCCCTGTGTGAAAAAGTGATTGCCCCCCTTGTTAAAACATACTATAACTGTGGTTGTCCACACCTGAGTTCAATTTCTCTAGCCACACCCAGGCCTGATTATTGCCACACCTGTTCACAATCAAGGCATCACTTAAATAGGAGCTGCTTGATACAGTAAGGTCCACCAGAAGATCCTTAAAAGCTACACATCATGCCGAGACCCAAAGAAATTCAGGAACAATTGAGAAAGAAAGTAATTGAGATCTATCAGTCTGGAAAGGGTTATAAAGCCATTTCCAAAGCTTTGGGAATCCAGCGAACCACAGTGAGAGCCATTATCCACAAATGGCGAAGACATGGAACAGTGGTGAACCTTCCCAGGAGTGGCCGGCCGCCCAAAATTACCCCAAGAGCGCAGCAACGACTCATCCAAGAGGTCACAAAAGACCCCACAACAACGTCCAAGGAACTGCAGGCCTCACTTGCCTCAGTTAAGGTCAGCGTTCATGCCTCCACCATCAGGAAAAGACTGGGCAAAAATGGCCTGCATGGCAGAGTTCCAAGGAGAAAACCACTGCTGAGCAAAAAGAACATCAAAGCTCGTCTCAATTTCTCCACAACACATCTTGATGATCCCCAAGACTTTTGGGACAACATTCTGTGGACCGATGAGACAAAAGTGGAACTCTTTGGAAGGTGTGTGTCCAAGTATATCTGGCGTAGAAGGAACGCTGCATTTCATAAAAAGAACATTATACCAACAGTAAAATATGGTGGTGGTAGTGTGATGGTCTGGGGCTGTTTTGCTGCTTCAGGACCTGGAAGACTTGCCGTGATAAAAGGAACTATGAATTCTGCTGTCTACCAAGAGATCCTGAAGGAGAATGTCCGACCATCTGTTCGTGTACTCAAGCTGAAACGAACTTGGGTTCTGCAGCAGGACAATGATCCTAAACACACCAGCAAGTCCACCACCGAATGGCTGAAGAAAAACAAAATGAAGACTTTGGAGTGGCCTAGCCAAAGTCCTGACCTAAATCCTATTGAGATGTTGTGGTATGACCTTAAAAAGGCCGTTCATGCTCAAAAAACCCTCTAATGTAACTGAATTAGGACTTCTTCTGCAAAGATGAGTGGGCCAAAATTCCTCCAGGACGCTGTAAAAGCCTCATTGCACGTTATCGCAAACGCTTGGTTGCAGTTGTTGCTGCTAAGGGTGGCCCAACCAGTTATTAGGTTTAGGGGGCAATCACTTTTTCACACAGGGCCATGATGGTTTGGATTTTTTTTCACCTTTAATAATAAACAACTTCATTTACAAATTGCATTTTGTGTTTACTTGTGTTGTCCTTGACTATTGTTTAAATTGGTTTGATGTTCCGAAACACTTAAGTGTGACAAACATGCAAAGGAACAGGAAATGAGGAAGGGGGCAAACACTTTTTCACACCACTGTATATATATATTGTGACATTGGGGTGTTTAGCTCAATTGGTAGATGCATTTTTTAGTTCACATCAGGCAGGCGTTTATAGTTCAGGGCCTGGTAGCCCACATTTATTATAAGAAAACAAAATATTAGTCCATACAGAAATCCCACGCAGGGGTCCAAGCTTACATTAAATACACAAAAAATCCAAATGAAAATGCTAGCCCACCTGGCTACTCTTCAGCAGTAGTGCTGCTATAGATACTTGCTCCGTCCACCAAACTGCTTGGACGCACACAGCTTCAAGCCCTTTAACACACAGCTTTGGACTCCTTGGACGCACACAGCTTCAACCCTTCAACGCACACAGCTTTGGGCTCTTTGGACGCACACAGCTTCAACCCTTCAACGCACACAGCTTTGGACATGCACAGCAGCAAACTACTCCACTCCACCATCCCTCACACTCTACTCCCAACAGCCCCTTCGTTATACGGCTGTGTGCAGCTGGGCACACACCCTGCTCGTTATCACCAAGACCTGGACACAGGGTTGGAGATCTCTCTTTCCTCCAATTTCACAGGGACAGAGCCTCGCTCTGTCACAATATATATATATATATATATATATATATATACACTGTATATATGTGTGTGTGTGTATATATATAATTTTAAAAGAGACCCTAGGGAATAAAATGTCAATTGCTGCAATATTTTATGTCAACAAAAAATCATAAGCCGCGCTAAACAAATACAAAAGCAAATGCAACCAATTACTTGTGCAGTAATATAAGAATAAATGTTAAATATTATATAGGGTATAGCAACCCTATATGTATATATATATATATATATATATATATATATATATATATATATATATATATATATATATACGTGATGCAGAACACATAGGTGTTAAAATTTCTAACCAAAAATCCCACCACTACAATTTAACACATGTAATAAGAGTCCATGACATACACCTGTAATATAAAAAGTAAATATATAAAATATAAACACCCAGTGTATGAACAATGAATCCGTATAAAAAACACAAGAATAGGTTAACGTAAGACTGAATGAAAGTCCTCTGAATATAAACCACAATGTTCCTGGGGATCCAAATATGGGAGAAGTTATGTTCAATCCACCACCAACACACGATAAGATTTACTGCTTACCAGATACAAATGACCCCCCACTACAGAGGGTCACACGGAGCTTTATGAAAATGGACGCCACTTCCAACCACGAGGGAAAGGGGTTCCTCGATGTCTTCCTGGCTTCGCTGTTTCAGGAAATCTTGGGAAGGAAACTCACTCCCGGACACTCAACTCAAAAGTCCAAAAAGACTCAGAGCCAGAGGCATCAAAACCATAGAGGGAAAATAAAACTCAAAATAGTGTAAAACCCTTTTTATTTTAAGGATAAAAATATAAAAATGCACTTACAAGTGTGTAAAAGAAAAAACGCCTTAAGTCAGTAGCGCCGGCCGGACGCACACGGACAGACCCGTTCTCCTGGAACCCGTCACAAACACGAGGTGATAAGTAGCGCACCGCTCAGCCCTACGCGTTTCACAACAAAATTGCGTCATCCAGGGGCACGAGCGGCACGCTGTGTCACCTCCATTTATATGTCTCCAATCATCCAAGCCTCACTCTGGGCACCTGGCTTTTCCCGCCAAAACCAAGCCTCATCTTGGATATTTTATGTCACACTGTATTTGCCCAGCAGTCTTTCAAATGGAATTTTTTGGGAAACAATACACATCAATAAATAAAAAAAAAAACGAAATAGTAAAGTTAGCACAATTTTTTTTGTTTTAATGTGAAAGATGATGTTACGCCTTGAGAATCGTGATCTATCTTTTAAGCAAAAAAATTGTGATTTTCATTTTAACCAGAATCGTCCAGCTCTACTAGGTACCTGTCAGAAACCATGAATCAGACTGGGACAGAAGTACAGTTAAATCACACTTGTTTAATAATAATAAAAAAAGGTAAACAGAGTAAATGTAGTCAAAACATAGCCAGAGTTCAGGAACCGGAATGGATAGTCAAACAAGCCAAAATATCAGGGAGCCAGAGAGGAGCGTAGTAGAACAGCAAGCAGGATCTGGAGCCAGAAGGAATGTCAGCCAAGCAAGACTTTAACAGGAACACAGGAGAGCGTCTCTAGAGATGTTACCAAGGTGAAGGCATAGATCATCTGGACTAGACTGCTTAAGTAGGCAGGACTGACGAGCAAGATATCATCAACAGGTGAGTCACTGTGGAGAGATAGGACCTGGCTATTAGCCGACAGCTGAGCGGCCAGCTTTGAGAAGGAAGAGCTGAGCCCAGCCCTGACAGTACCCCAACTATTGGCCCCACCCACAGAGAGATCATGTCAGACTAATCTGAAAAAATGTTTTGACCATATCACTAATGTACTTCACAAGGGTGTTGTGGTGGACATAGCCTATCTTGATTTAAGCAAAGTATTTCATACAGTTCCACATAATAATCTAATAAAAAAGTTGTACAAGTTAGGCCTTAACTCTTGGGAGGTTTAGTGGATATGTAGCTGGCTAAAGGATAGATACCAGAGTGTGGTTGTAAATGTGGTTTACTTGGAACAGAGACCAATCACTAGTGGTGTGTACCACAAGGCTGTCATGTGAAATGTAAAAATGATATTACCAAATTTTGGTGGGTAAGATATTTCTTTTTGCTGATGACACAAAAGGTGGGTTATAGGGTTGATATTCCTGGAGGTGTCTGGACCTTGGAGCATTATTTGGAATTGCTGGAAGATTGGTCAAAGCAATGAAAACAGCAGTTCAGGATTGCTAAATGTAAAATAAGGCACCAAGGGAATATTCATCCCATGATAGAGTACAATGTTGGTGGTGCAGTGAGTTCAGGAACAGGAATGGATAGTCAGACAAGCCAAAACATCAGGGAGCCAGAGAGGAGCGTAATAGAACAGCAAGCAGGATCTGGAGCCAGAAGGAATGTCAGTCAAGCAAGTCATTGACAGGAACACAGACGAGCATCTCTAGAGATGTAACCAAGGCGAAGGCAGAGGTCATCTGGCCTGGACGGCTTAAGTAGGCAGGACTGACAAGCAGGATATCATCAAAACGTGAGTCACTGTGGAGAGATAGGAGCTGGCAATTAGCCGACAGCTGATTGGCCAGATTTAAGAAGGAATGGCTTAGCCCAACCCTGACAGTACCCCTCCTTAATGACCCCTCCCCCTCGGAGGACCACCAGGCTTGAGGGGAAAATGTCTATGGAAATCACGGAGGAGGACAGAGGCATGTACATCCAAGGATGAGACCCAAGAGAGTTCTTCCAGACCATACTCTTTCCAATGCACCAGGTACTGTATGCACCCACAGAACCTACAGGAGTCAACAATGGATTGTACTTCATACTCCTCATAGTTCTCAACCTGTACAGGGTGAGGACGAGGCTCGAGTTGGTAAAGTGCTTGCAGACCAAAGGTTTTAATAAGGAGACATGAAATACATTAGAGATACACATATTAGAAGGAAGGTCTAATGCGTAAGCCACTGGGTTAATCCTGCGAAGAATACGTAAAGGCCCAATAAACCAAGGTGCGAACTTCAGAGAGGGAACATGAAGTCGGAGGTTGCAAGATGACAGCCAGACCCTGTCCCCAACCTTGTAGGAAGGTGCAGGCAGGCATCTGCGGTCAGTATGGAGTCTGTACCTATCATTAGCATGTCACAAAGCCTCCTGGACTTCTGCCCAAGTGAAACGAAGGCCACGGAGATGCTTCTCTAATGCAGGAAAACTCTGTGGAACAAATGAGTCAGGCAACATTGAAAGTTGGATACCATAGTTCACCATAAATGGGGACAATCAGGAAGCAGAATTCAAGGCCCTTTTGTGAACAAATGGTAAGAGGTCTGACCAGTTGTTATGATGGTCAGAAATATAGCAACATAGGAATTGCTTCCGCATGGAACCATGTGTCAGAGGGGGCGGAGTCACCGGGTGGCCCCGCCCTCCTTTATAAAAGAACTGTCAGAAGAAGAGAAGCGTTACACAGCGGGAGCCTCCCATTGCACGGAGTGGCCCGAGACGCCGTGGAGGAAGATGTCGGACGAGAACACCAGACCAAGAAGAAGCAGATCGGAGGAAGAAGAAGATGGAGGAAGAAACCAAGGGATGAAGAAAAGAAGAGGAAGAAGACCAGAAGAAAGAAGATGAAAGAAGACTTCAATAAAGGAATTGTCAAAAACCGTCTCCTGTAATTTTAAACACTTTTTTGCCACTTTTTTTTTTTTAAACTTAAATTTTTATTGATAATTTTCATAGTACAGAAGTGTATACATGCTTTACAGAAGGGAGGATGTGATTGCATTTTATCACGTAAAAAGAACAGAAGAGAAGAGCCTGGATACATAGTTATGTTCGTCGACATCAATGGCATTAAGTCTGATAACAACATTGCTGAGATAACAGACAAACATATAGCAACAAAATAGATACAGATGCAATTGAGAGGCCGGGTGGCCAACTTACTTGGGTATAACACAGAATACATACGTTGCTTAGGACAATTATAAGGATTGTGTATATCTAACTTTAACTGAAAGGAGAACAACAGGAGCATAGTTCGTAGCAGAGTGTTACGTTGAACGAATCTGGTGCCAGAGATCATGTTAGTCGTGTGCTCCTTGGATCATTGATCCAAGGGTTCCAGTCCCTGAGGAATTTATTCTTTGAAAGGTGAGCTTTGGAAAAGATATGTTGCAGTTCGAAATTGGAGTTTAGAATGGATATCCCTCTCGGAGGTCTGGAGGTTGCGAGGACTTCAACTTACGAGCGATAGCCAGTCTTGCGGCAATTAGAACGTGGGTGGATACTGTTTGTAGCTTTTTGGGCAAGGATGGGATCGCTAGCCCGAGAAGGATATCCAAGGGGGTTAGATTTGAAGCAGCACAATTGATTGTTTGGAGAATGTTTCGAATTTGGGACCAAAAGTCTTTTAGTGATGGGCATTCCCACCAGATATGAAAAGGCGATCCTACGGAACCGCATCCCCTCCAGCATAGAGGAGATATATCTGGAAAAATTCTTGCAAGTCTGTCGGGCGTATAATACCAGTGGTGGAATAATTTTTGTAGCGCTTCCCAGTGTGTTGTACAGCGTGAAAGCTTGGCAGGAAGAGAGAGAGCCTGGAGCCACACATTGCTAGGTGGGCTGATTGGGATGTGCTTAGACCATTTTAAGATATGAGTTTGGAGCGGGTCAACTGAGGGTCGGGATAACTCTTTGTAGATACACGATATACCTTTGCATGCAAGATTGTTTGTGGTGAAGTATGCGACCGTAGTATGCAGTATCCCACGTTGGTGAGTCCATTCGATCTTGTTGAGTAAGGACCTGATCCTTAAGTATATGTAGAAGGATTTGTGAGAGATTAGGTAATGGGATTGGAGCTCCGCAAAAGATTTCAGACGTGAGGCGGAAAATAATTTTCCTAGATCCGAGATGCCTGCTTCAACCCAGGGTTGTATGGGCAGGTCAGGTAAAATTAGAGTTAGCGACTGAGTAGGAATAAAGGGCAGTATAGAGTGAGGTATGCCTTTCGACAATTGTGGAAGAGATGTCCATACTCTAATAGAGGCAGACACGGTGTCCAACGGGTAGTGTCGTGTTCCAGGTGCAAGAAGGTAGGTAGACAAAAATAGCCTGGGTTTGGTAGGTAGTGTTTCCGTTTCTATCTGTGCCAAGTTAGAAGAAGTAGATGAGTTCCACCAAACCTTGCGTTGTTCTAGGAGGACTGCTGTGTAGTATAAAGTGACGTTGGGAACACCCATACCTCCTCTGCAGATTGGGGTTGTTAGGGTTTTCCTATTGATCCTGGGTTTTTTACCTTGCCAGATAAAGGTATGGAGAATGGTTTGAAGAGATCTCAGATGCACCGGTAGGAATGGTATCGGGAGAGTGCGGAAAACATATAGAATGTGGGGAAGCAGAAACATCTTAACTAGCGCAATCCTGCCCGCCCATGAGACAAACGGGTGATTTATCCCATGGGACAACTGATGGAGCCTCGCCACAAGGGCCGAGTAATTAGACCGCAGAAGTTGTGTACTGGAGCAGGTTAATTGAATTCCTAAATAAGTTAGAGACGCAGAAGTAGACCAGGAAAAGGGTGATTCTGTGGATATATGTTGGACCGTTGACTTGTCAAGACCTAGTGCTAGCATCAGGGATTTGCTGTGATTTACCTTATAAAGAGAGATTGCACTGAATTGATCTAGAATTTTTTGAACTTCCCTCAATGATTGTCGTGGATCGGAGAGCGATATTATTACATCGTCTGCGTATAATCCTATTTTATGTTCTACTGGGCCTATTGAGATACCTTTAATGTTGGGGTTGGAACGAATTTGTTAGACTAATGGTTCCATGACCATAGCAAAAATTAGAGGGGAGAGAGGACACCCTTGGCGTGTGCCATTAGTGATATAAAAAGGATCTGAGATGACTCCCGATGTCCATACTCGTGCACTGGGGGAGGAATAGAGGCAGAGGATGGCTTGTAGAAGTTTGTCGGAGATGCCAAACTTACGTAGGACCGCTTCTAGGTATATCCAATGTACTCTGTCAAACGCCTTCTCTGCATCCAGTGAGAGGAGCAGAGAAGGCGTTTTGTTGTGTTCCGTCCATTGAATAATGTCAATAAAACGATGGGTGCCATCCGAGGTTTGTCTACCAGGGATGAAACCCACCTGGTCTATATGAATCAGTTGTGTCATCACCGTGGAGAGTCTAAGAGCCAACAGTTTAGCGTACAGTTTGGTGTCTGTGTTTAAGAGTGAAATAGGTCTAAAATTTCCTGGGGTATCCGAAGGTTTACCTGGCTTGGGTAGGGTTACTATAAGGGCATTCAGACACTTCTTTGGCATTATGCCAGAGGAGTAGGGATGAGCCGAACACCCCCCGGTTCGGTTCGCACCAGAACTTGCGAACGACCCCCGCGTTCGAAACGAACGTTAGAACCCCATTGAAGTCTATGGGACTCGAACGTTCGAAATGGAAAGTGCTAATTTTAACGGCTAATATGCAAGATAGTGTCCTAAAAAGGGTTTGGGGACCTGCCTCCTACCTCAGGGGACATGGGTCACTGCAAAAAAAAGTTTTAAAAACTGCCGTTTTGGCGGGAGCACTGATTTTAATGACGATTAAAGTGAAAAAAAAAGGTGAAATATTCCTTTAAATATGGTGCCTGGGGGGTGTCTGTAGTATGCCTGTGAAGTGCCACGTGTTTCCCGTGTTTGGAACAGTCCCTGCACAAAATGACATTAAACGGAAATAGCACCATTTAAAACTGCTTGCGGTTTTAATGTTATATCTGGTTCCTGCAATATGGTTGAAAATCATTGAGAAAAATGGCATGGGTAGCCCTCCCTGCCCATTACCAGCCTATTTGGGTCTTGTACGCATATTAAGGGGAACCCCGTACCCATATTAAAAAAAGGAAATGCGTGTGGCCCCCAGGCCCTATATACTCAGAACAGCAGTATACAGGCGGTGCAAACAAGACAGGGACTGTGTAGGTTTGTTGTGTTAAGTTGAATCTGTTTGTAATTTTCAACCGGTACATTTTTAAAGTGTAGCTCCAGTCAAACAAACTATTTTTAAGCTTTTTGGAAAACATAGGGAAGGGTTATCACCCCTGTATAATTTGTTTTGTCGTCCATCTTTTTTCATCTCACTTGCTGCTGTCTCCTTGCGTTTGCAAGTAGGAGATGTTTGTAAGTTGGATGTTTGAAAGTAGGGGCCTGCCCTATATTATAGCGGTATGTACTGGGTACAGAGCACGCAGACAGCACGCACTATCTCCTAATACTACTGACTGCAAGCTCTATTATTAACCACTTGACCACTGGGCACTTAACCACTTGCCGACCGCCGCACGACGATATACGTCGGCAGAATGGCACGGGCAGGCATATGGGCGTATATATAAGTCCCTGCCTGCCCGCGGGTGGGGGGCCCGATCGGGCCCCCCCCCGGTGCCTGCGGCGGTCGGCATTCCTTCGAGAGCGATCCGGGATGAGGGGGCGGCCATTCATTCATGGCCACCCCCTCGCGATCGCTCTCGACGAATGGAAATCCCCGGTGACATCACTTCCTCTCCTGTAATGTAAACACAGGAGAGGAAGTGATGTATTCTCTCCTCCGTGTCGGTATTTTTCGTTCCGACACGGAGGAGAGCGGATCGGTGAGTTGCACCAACACTCTACACACACAGTAGAACATGCCAGGCACACTCACACCCCCCCTTTACCCCCCGATCACCCCCCCAAATTACCCCTGCCCCCCAGTCACAGTGACACCAATGTCATTTTTTTTTTTTTTTTTTTTTGCATTGGTGTCATTTGTGACTGTAATAACTGTTAGGGCAGTTAGAGTTAGCCCCCTTTAGTTCTAATGTGCCCCCCTAACCCCCCCCAATAAAGGTTTAACCCCGTGATCACCCCCCGTCGCCAGTGTCACTAAGGCTGGGTTCACATTGCAGCGGTTTATGAGAACGAATGTGATTCGCACCGCACTGCAGTGCAAATCACATCCGATCTCTGTGCGATTCGAGTTCAGCCATTCGCCGCACCCGCCGCACCCGCCGCAAATTCGCACGGGACCCTTTTTTTGGCCCGCAGCAGAATCGGATCGCATGGGTGTTCACACCATGCGATCCGAGTTTGCAGATCGCACTGCGATATGCGAACTGATCTGGGGGTGTCAGTAACATTTCACTGACACTCCCAGCAGTTCGCATAGGGCAGTGTGAACTGCCGCCGGGAGGCATGCGATGCGGGAACCCGCCGCGGATTCGCGGCGTTTCCGCATCGCTCCAGTGTGGACCCAGCCTAATAAGCGATCATTTTTCTGATCGCCGTATTAGTGTCACAGGTGACGCTAGTTAGGCAGGTAGGTATTTAGGTTTGCCGCAGCTTTTTATAGCGCCAGGGACCCCCATATACTACCGCATAAAGCCCCCTGATTGCCCCCTAGTTAACCCTTTCACCTGTGATCACCATATAACTGTTACAGGTGACGCTGGTTGGTTAGTTATTTTTTTATAGTTTCAGGGCACCCGCCATTTATTACCTAATAAAGGTTTAACCCCCTGATCACCCGGCGGGTGTCATTTGTGACTAATAACTGTTAGGGCAGTTAGGGTTAGCCCCCTTTAGTTCTAAGGTACCCCCCTAACCCCCCCAATAAAGGTTTAACCCCGTGATCACCCCCCGTCGCCAGTGTCACTAAGGCTGGGTTCACATTGCAGCGGTTTGAGAACGGATGTGATTCGCACCGCACTGCAGTGCAAATCACATCCAATCTCTGTGCGATTCGAGTTCAGCCATTCGCCGCACACGCCGCACCCGCCACACCCGCCGCACCCGCCGCAAATTCGCACGGGACCCTTTTTTTGGCCCGCAGCAGAATCGGATCGCATGGGTGTTCACACCATGCGATCCGAGTTTGCAGATCGCACTGCGATATGCGAACTGATCTGGGGGTGTCAGTAACATTTCACTGACACTCCCAGCAGTTCGCATAGGGCAGTGTGAACTGCCGCCGGGAGGCATGCGATGCGGGAACCCGCCGCGCATTCGTGGCGTTCCCGCATCGCTCCAGTGTGAACCCAGCCTAATAAGCGATCGTTTTTCTGATCGCTGTATTAGTGTCACAGGTGACGCTAGTTAGGCAGGTAGGTATTTAGGTTCGCCGCAGCTTTTTATAGCGCCAGGGACCCCCATATACTACCGCATAAAGCCCCCTGATTGCCCCCTAGTTAACCCTTTCACCAGTGATCACCATATAACTGTTACAGGTGACGCTGGTTGGTTAGTTATTTTTTTATAGTTTCAGGGCACCCGCCATTTATTACCTAGTCTCACTAGTGTACCCCTAAATTTAGGGGTGTCTACTTTCCAAAATGGGGTCATTTGGGGGGGGTTTGTGCCATCTTGGCATTTTATGGCCTTCAAAACTGTAACGCCCTTAGAAAGCCTGAAGGCGGTGCTTGGTTTTCGGGGCCCCGTACGCGGCTAGGCTCCCAAAAAGTCCCACATATGTGGTATCCCCGTACTCAGGAGAAGCAGCAGAATTTATTTTGGGGTGTCATTTCACATATGCCCATGGCATGCGTGAGCAATATATCATTTAGTGACAACTTTGTGAAAAAAAAAAAAAAAGTTTGTAATTTTCCCGCAACTTGTGGCAAAATATAAAATATTCCATGGACTCAACATGCCTCTCAGCAAATAGCTTGGGGTGTCTACTTTCTAAAATGGGGTCATTTGTGGGGGTTTTGTGCCATCTTGGCATTTTATGGCCTTCAAAACTGTAATAGGTAGTGAGAAGTGAACTCAAAAATTTACGCCCTTAGAAAGCCTGAAGGCGGTGCTTGGTTTTCGGGGCCCCGTACGCGGCTAGGCTCCCAAAAAGTCCCACATATGTGGTATCCCCGTACTCAGGAGAAGCAGCAGAATTTATTTTGGGGTGTCATTTCACATATGCCCATGGCATGTGTGAGCAATATATCATTTAGTGACAACTTTGTGAAAAAAAAAAAAAAAAAAAAAAGTTTGTAATTTTCCCGCAACTTGTGGCAAAATATAAAATATTCCATGAACTCAACATGCCTCTCAGCAAATAGCTTGGGGTGTCTACTTTCTAAAATGGGGTCATTTGTGGGGGTTTTGTGCCATCTTGGCATTTTATGGCCTTCAAAACTGTAATAGGTAGTGAGAAGTGAACTCAAAAATTTACGCCCTTAGAAAGCCTGAAGGCGGTGCTTGGTTTTCGGGGCCCCGTACGCGGCTAGGCTCCCAAAAAGTCCCACATATGTGGTATCCCCGTACTCAGGAGAAGCAGCAGAATTTATTTTGGGGTGTCATTTCACATACGCCCATAGCATGTGTGAGCAATATATCATTTAGTGACAACTTTGTGTAAAAAAAAAAAAAAAAATTTTTTTTTGTCATTATTCAATCGCTTGAGGCAAAAAAATAAAATATTCAATGGGCTCAACATGCCTCTTATCAATTTCCTTAGGGGGTCTACTTTCCAAAATGGGGTCATTTGGGGGGGTTTTGTACTGCCCTGCCATTTTAGCACCTCAAGAAATGAGATAGGCAGTCGTAAACTAAAAGCTGCGTAAATTCCAGAAAACGTACCTTAGTTTGTAGATGTGACAACTTTTGCGCAAACCAATAAATATACAATTATTGACTTTTTTTTTACCAAAGACATGTGGCTGAATACATTTTGGCCTAAATGTATGACTAAAATTGAGTTTATTGGATTTTTCTAATAACAAAAAGTAGAAAATATCATTTTTTTTCAAAATTTGCGGTCTTTTTACGTTTATATCGCAAAAAATAAAAATCGCAGAGGCAATCAAATACCATCAAAAGAAAGCTCTATTTGTGGGAAGAAAAGGACGCAAATTTTGTTTGGGTACAACATTGCATGACCGCGCAATTACCAGTTAAAGCAGCGCAGTGCCAAAGTGTAAAAAGACCTCTGGTCATTTACCAGCAAAATGGTCCGGTCTGAAAGTGGTTAAACACCCTTAATAACCAGACCAATTTTTAGCTTTCGGTGCCCTCACATTTTGAATGACAATTACTCAGTCATGCAACACTGGACCTATAGGAAATGTTTGTCCTTTTTTTCACACAAATAGAGCTTTCTTTTGGTGGTATTTAATCACCTCTCAGTTTTTTATTTTTTGTGCTATAAAAGAAAAAAGACCGAAAATTCTGCGAAAAAATTAATTTTTCTTCGTTTCTGTTATAAAATTTAGCAGATTAGTAATTTTTTCTTCATAAATTTTGGCCAAAATTCATACTACTACATATCTTTGGTAAAAATAAGTACAAATTGGTGGATATTATTTGGTCTTTGTGAAAGTTATAGAGTCCACAAGCTATGGTGCCAATATCTGAAAATTGATCACACCTGAAGTACTGACTGCCTATTTCCTTTTTTTTTTTTTTTCCACAAAATTGTCATATTATCAGGTTATTTCACACACACAGCATATGCATACCAAAAGACCCTGGAGAATACAATGGTGGTCGTTGCAAATTTTTATCTCACACGGTATTTGCACAGCAATTTTTCAAACGCGTTTTTTGGGGGGAAAAAACAGTTTTGTGCTTAAAAAACAAACAAAAAAAACAGTAAAGTTAGCCCAATGTTTGCATAAAGTGAAAGATGAAGTTATGCTGAGTAAATAGATATCAAACATGTCACTCTTCAAAATTGCACATGCCCGTGGAATGGCGCCAAACGTCGCTACTTAAAAAATCCCCATAGGCGACGCTTAATTTTTTTTTTACTGGTTACATGTTTTGAGTTGCAGAGGAGGTCTAGGACTAGAATTATTGCTCTCGCTCTAACGTTCTCGGCGATACCTCACATGTGTGGTTTGAACACCGTTTTCATATGTGCATGCGAGCACATGGGGACATGGGCGCTTTAAATTTTTTTTTTTTTTTTTTTATTGTTCATTTTACTTTATTTATTTTAGTTTGACATTTTTTTCCCCAAAAATATATTTTTGATCACTTTTATTCCTATTACAAGGAATGTAAACATCCCTTGTAATAGGAATATGGGGTGACAGGTCCTCTTTACAGTGAAATCTGGGGGTCAATATGACCCCACATCTCACCTCTAGGCTGGGAAGCCTGAAATAAAAAATAAAAAAAAGATTCTGGCTTTGATCGTACTGGCGAGTTGGTAGAAGCACCGGAGGGCGGTGAGGGGTGGGGGGCGTCTATGGCTGGGTATTTCAGGGTATCACCGAGTATGGCTGGGTATCTTCCGAGTATGGCTGGGTATGGCAATTTATGGCAGGGTATTGCAGAGTATTGGCGGGGTATTGGCGGGGTACTACAGAGTAATAGCAGGGTACTGCAGAGTATTGGGGGGTACTCCAGAGTAATGGTAGGGTACTGCAGAGTAATGGGGGTTACTGCAGAGTAATGGGGGTACTGCAGAGTAATGGCAGGGTACTCCAGAGTAATGGCAGGGTACTGCACTGCAGAGTAATGGCGGGGTACTGCAGAGTAATGGCGGGTACTGCAGAGTATTGGGGGGTGCTGCAGAGTATTGGGGGGTACTGCAGAGTAATGGGGGGTACTGCAGAGTAATGGCAGGGTACTGCAGAGTAATGGCAGGGTACTGCACTGCAGAGTAATGGCGGGGTACTGCAGAGTAATGGCGGGGTACTGCAGAGTAATGGCAGGGTACTGCAGAGTATGCACTGGTATTGCAGAGTATTGGCAGGGAACTGAGGGGTTAAATTCGGTGAGCAGCGATGTGGGCACTGCAGATGCAGCCCACATCGCTGCTGACACCGATCTCTTTCCCCTCCGCTGTACCGATCGGTACAGAGAGGGGAGGGAGGAACCCGCGTCATAACATGACGCCGGTTTGTTTACAAGTGATCACTCCGTCATTTGACGGAGCGATCACGTGGTAAACGGGCGCAACGAGCGGCCGTTTACCGTGATCCGTGATGCCACGGATGCTCTCGAGTGCGCGCCCCAGGGGGCGCGCGAGAGCAGAATTCTGGGAGGCCGTTAATTAACGGCCTCTCAGAGTTAAACAACCGCCCTGAAGCCGTTAATCGGCAATGGGCAGTTGTTAAGTGGTTAAAGCTAGATCACTAGCTATATAGGTGAGGTGAATATAGTGGTGCATACTGCGGTCAGGGCACAGACAATAACCACTACACAGCAGCAAGATAGGAAATCAGCCAAAAACGATTGGTGTGTACTGTGTTGAAGGTACACAGAACACCCACTGCTTCAGATGCTAACACACTACACGAGGCCACCTCAAAGGCGGCCTTATATAGTGTGGGGCGTGCACTACACAGCCTGAGCTATGATTGGCCATAGGCAGGATGCCTGTGGCCAATCATGGCTCTCCTCGCTGCTGGCGCTACGATTGGCCAAGCATGCGGGGTCACAGTGCATGCTTGGCCAATCATGAGCCAGCAATGCACTGCGCCACCGCAGTGCATTGTGGTCCGCGCGCGCCACTCGAATTTTGACGCGAACGGCCCAAACGTTCGGAATTCGCCAAACGGCCGAACAGCCAATGTTCGAGTCGAATGTACGTTCGACTCGAACACGAAGCTCATCTCTACAGAGGAGGCATATTGATTGAAGGCATTGCAGAGATGGGGGGAAAGGATGTCATTGTAGTGCTTATAGTATTCATTGACAAATCCATCGGGGCCCAGTGCTTTGTGTAGTGGGAGCGATTTGATAGCTGAATGGACTTCGCCAAGTGAGAAGGGGGCGGATAAGTCTTGAAGTTGAGTCGGTGTCAAGGCTGGTAATTGGACTGAGGAAAGGAAGGAGTCTATAGCATCGGTAGTTATTAGACATGTGCATTCGTTTTCGTCCGAATGCATTTTCGTCCGAATTTCAGGTATTTTCGTTTTCGTTTTGACAAATGATAACGAAAGTGCAGATTCCGAAAAACGAAAGATCCGACATAAATAAATGCTTTTTTTCGTTTTCGTTGTTACAACAGTTCGATATAGAATAGGAGATTCGAAGTGACCGTTCGATATAGAATAGGAGATTCGACGTGACTCCATATGTCTATTGAACCTGTGGTCGAATGTGCCTAAGTTTCGTTTACCTCTATTAGTCCTATTATATAGAAAAGCTTCGACAGAGAGTAAATATTCGACATAGAGAGAACAGAATCGACAGAGAGAAACGATACTGGAATTGGGTGGGGGAAGTAAATAAAAAAAAAAATAATGATAATATTCGACGGGATCGTTGCACGTTTATAATAATATTCGACGGGATCGTTGCACGTTTATAATAATATTCGACGGGATCGTTGCACGTTTATAATAATATTCGACGGGATCGTCGCAACTATACGACATTGCAATCGTACATTTCGGCAATCGAATGCTCCGCCTATAGGCTATATAGTTTAGCAGCTCCATCGAATCTTCTTTATCCATTCGACAGATACCATAAGCCTTCCAAGACAGATTCGACCGTAATTCATGTGGATTTTCGGACGAATGCAATTTTTGCACGAAAAACGAAATAAATAAAAACGAATTTCGGGAGTAACTAAATAAATAAAATTTACGGACGAAAACGAAAAAACGAAACGAAATATTCTAGTCTGCACATGTCTAGTAGTTATCGGGGTGTCTGACCTCGTTGTTTGGAGATTATAAAGGTCCGAGTAGAAAGCTGCGAACGTGTTGGCTATGTCTAGGGGACCGGTCATACGTATACCTCGGGAGTTTAGGAGATATGGGATTTTCGTCTTGCATTGTTGCTTTTTGATTTGTTTGGCCAAAAAGGCTCCTGATTTGTTGCTGAAGGCGTATGAGTTCAATTTTAGTCTTTTGATGTAATAGTCAAATTTATTGTTTAATAACTCAGTAAGTTGTCTTCTATGATCACGAAGGGAATCTAGCAGCATAGTAGTGGGATTGGTTTTATGGGCTAGTTCTAAGGATTTAATACGTTGTAACAACTGGTCTACCTCTGCGTCCCGTCTCTTGCGTTCTCGAGCTCCCAATTTCATAAAAAGCCCTCGTAGCGAGGCTTTGTGTGCTAACCACACTGTAGCTTGGTTGTCTACCGATGCACAATTGTGCTTGAAGAAACTCCTGATCTCGGATTCTATTTCCTTTTCATAAGTAGGATTGGAGAGTAAGGATGCATTCATGCGCCACACAGAATGGTTAGTGGGGCATTGAGAGGGGAATAGGGTCAGGGAAATTGGTGCATGGTCTGACCATGTAATCGTGCCAATGTGGGGTTCTGAGGTGGATAGCAAAGCTTTTTGGTTCGTGAGAAAGAGGTCGATCCGAGAGTAGGAGTTACCAGGGTAGGAATAAAAAGTGTAATCGCGCTCAACATCGTGTGTGCATCTCCACGGATCGTATAGGTTTTCATTGGTCATAAACTTGGAGAGGGCGGAAGAAGTCTTCCTACCGGGGTTGGTTGTATCTAGCAAGGGATCAGGGATATCATTAAAGTCCCCACAAATGATTAGGGGGTTGTGTTTAATCAGTTGTAGTTTGGTCCTAAGGCGTTTGAAAAACTTCTTTTGAGAAGTATTGGGCGCGTAAACATTCACCAATGTTAAGAGTTGGTTGTCGATCGTCGCAGTTAGTATGATAAACCTGCCTTCCTCATCCGTGTCAATTTGTTGTGGGTTAAAGGACAGATCGGAACTTACAGCGATCATTACCCCACATTTCTTTTGGGCGTGATTAGAGAAAAAATAGTGGGAATACTTTTTATGTGTACATTTTGGTGGGTTTTGTTGTGTAAAATGCGTTTCTTGTACACATATTATGTCAGCTTTTTGCTTACACGCCTCTTTCCAGAGGAGGTTTCTTTTGAAAGGGGAGTTAAGCCCCTTGGTGTTAAGGGAAACAATTTTAATTGGCATGGTGGCTATTTATGGTAGATATTGCACAGGTGTTGAGCGCGACCACAAGTAATACAAAACAGCGTAGTACAATTTTTATATAGTACAACAGGATACGTAAGCATATGCAATTTACATTTTATGATGCCCGTAATTACTATAATAACAACAAGATAGAAATCTCATGTGCGACTTTAGATATTGTTATGTTAAGGAAGCGTCTGGCTTCAGGGACTGGCAGTTCTTTCAAAGATTGTTGGGCACCAGTGGCTAACAAAGTGATGGAACAAAGGAAGGGAGGAAAATAAAATAAAAACCAAAATAATAAAGGAAAAAGAGCAAAAAACTGGAATATCAAAAATATCCAAAAGTAGCAAACGAATAAATTACCTTTGTGGCAATAGAAGTACAGGAAGGTAATTATAGAGGTGTGCTTGGCACACTATAATTCAACGGGGGTGTGAAACTGGATAAGACGCCCAGGCAGGCTTCACATGCCAGGGACAGTGCTTGTCATGGAGGGCATCAGGTTTTGTTGGATTTGTTCGAGGCTCGCCGGGGAGAGGGCGGAGAATCTGTAGGGTGTTTTGCTGAGTTGTGTTACTTCGGTTGGAGAGGAAGCAGTCCCCAGTTGGTTAGCTTCTTGTAGCCGTCTTTGGGTGATAGGATCGGAATCACTTTTTGTTGGTAAGTGACCAGAAGCTTGGTGGGGAAGCCCCAGCGATAAACAATATTGTGCTCTTGGAGTAGGGATGTGACCGGTGAGAATGCTCTGCGGAGTTCCATGGTGGCGGGGGACAAGTCCGCAAAAAGTGACACTTTACTGTAATGAGATGGAAGGGGCCTCAGGTTCCTGGCCGCGCGAAGGAGTTGTTCCTTAACCTGATAGAAATGGACCCTGGCTAGAACATCTCGGGGTGTGTCAGCCGGGAGATGGTCCGGTTTCGCAATTCTATGCGCTCGGTCGATGGTCATATCTTGGGGTGTGAGGTCAGGAAGAAGGGTAAGGAAGAGTTGATGCAAGTACTTTGGCAGATCGTTAGGTTGCACGGTTTCTGGGACACCTCTAAATTTTATATTATTACGTCTGGACCTGTCTTCGAGGTCTGCGAGTTTCAGCTTTATTTTCTGAATCTCATCTGTATGATGGTCGTGTGCGGTGAGGAGTTCATTATGAGCCCTGCTCATGTCTGAGAGGTGTTCCTCTGTCATGTCTGCTCTATCTTCCAGGCAGTCCAGCCTGTCATGTGCTTGGGATAGAGAGAGTTGCAGCTCCCTGTGGAGATCCTTCTGCAGAGTGAGCAGCATAGATTTTAGCATGCTTTCAGATACAGGGTTGTCAGTCACTGGTATGGTAGCCAGAGTAGATAAGGGGGCTGAAGTAGCAGGAACATGGCCTGGGTCAGAGCCCTGTGTGGAGCGGAGGGGGGGGTAGACTGTCCATCTCCTCATGTTCTCCTCTGACGCCTCTGTCTGTGCAGGGCCGCTCGTAAGACATATCGAGCGGCATCGGATTGTGTGATGCGGAGCCTGTGTGGAGGGCAGCCTGGTCGGCGCCATCTTGGATCCCTCCGTGCTCCATGCGGCCGAAATACTCGGTCATTCGGCGCGGTTGCGGCGGTGGATGGCGGCGTCCGGGCATACCGCCGTGTGTCCCGCGACTTCCCCTCTCCGGTGGGCGAGAGAGTGTCGGTCAGTTGCGCTGATGTAGCGGATTAAGCCTGCTGTGGAGCGGAGCTCGTCGATCAAGCGGCCATCTCGCTCCGCGGCTAGCCACTTTTTTGGTGAAATGGTAGGGGTACTTTTGTACCCCCTTACCATTTCACACAGGGGGGAGGCTGGGATCTGTGGGTCCCCTTGTTAAATGGGGCTTCCAGATTCTGATAAGCTCCCCACCTGCAGACCCCCACAACCACCGGCCAGGGTTGTGGGGATGAGGCCCTTGTCCTCATCAACATGGGGACAAGGTGCTTTGAGGGGCTACCTCAAAGCACCCTCCCAATGTTGAGGGCATGTGGCCTGGTATGGTTCTGGAGAGGGGGTGTTCTCTCACCCCCCCTCTTTTCCTGCGGCCTGCCAGGTTGCCTGCTCGGATAAGGGTCTGGTATGGATTTTGAGGGGGACCCCCCAAGCCATTTTTTTTTGGCGTGAGGTTCCCCTTAAAATCCATGCCAGACCTGAAGGGCCTGGTATGGATTTTGAGGGGGACCCCCATGTCATTTTTTTCTTTTTTGGCACGGGGTTCCCCTTAAAACCAATGCTAGACCTGAAGGGCCTGGTATGGATTTTGAGGGGGACCCCCATGCCATTTTTTTTTCGGCACGGGGGTTACCCTTAATATCCATACCAGACCCGAAGGGCCTGGTATGGAATTTCGGAGGACCCCCACACATTTTTTTTCTTATTTTTTTTTTTCTTAATGCTAATGCTAATGACCTGTGTGCAATGCAAATAGCCTTAAAAAAAAACCATAGAAGACGTACAGAATTAGAATTAGAATTCTACTATAGCTTCTAGTCGAAATATTCGACCGGGAATGTATGACTGCAGCATCATAAGTGAGTTTCGCTGCTCTGTCGAATCTTCTTTAAACATTCCGACAGACACCATAAGCCTTCAATGACAGATTCGACCGTAATTCATTTGGATTTTCGGAAGAATGCAATTTTTTAATGAAAAACAAAATAAATAAAAAAGCACTTTCGGGAGTAACTAAATAAATATATTTTTCGGACTAAAACAAAATTCCGAAACAAAATATTTCAGTCTGCACGTGCCTATTGGATATGGGTTGTAGGAGGCTCTCTGGAAGGTGTTGTGGAGTCTTACTCTGAGCACACATGGAACAGGCAGCTATGAAGTTGGTTACATCAGCACGTAAACTAGGCCACCAGAATTGTTGGGAAATAGCCCAAAAGAGTTGATTCTTCACAGGGTGGCCAGCAGCTTTGGGAGAATGGTAAGTCTGGAGCACAGCAGTATGGAGACTCTCTGGGACAAAGCAGCGGTCACAAGGTTTCTTAGGAGGAGCATGGACCTGAGAAGCAAGACTTTTTTCACCCAAAGGAGAAGTGAGACTGGTGCAAACTGTAGCCAGAATACGATCAGGAGGAATCACAGGAACTAGAACCAACTCTATCTTGGAAGTGGAGGAAAATTGTTGTGACAAAGTTTCAGCCCTTTCATTCTTAGTACCGGGTAAGAATGACACAATGTAATTGAAACTAGAGAAGAAAAGAGCCCTTTGTGCTTTTCTGGTAGAAAGGAGTTTAGCCTCAGGCAAGAATGTGAGATTCTTATGGTCAGTAAGAATGAGAACTGGTACTGGTACTTTCGAAGTGATGTCTTCATTCTTTCAGGGCTAAAATGATCACCAACAGCTCTCTGTCACCAGTCTCGTAATTGCACTCCGTAGGTGAAAATTTATTGGAAAAGTATCAACAAGGATGCAAAGCGCTCTCAGAGGTAGGATGTTGAGACAGAAGGAAGCCAACTCCAGTCTCAGAAGTATCAACCTCAAGGATTAAAGGTAACATAGGATCAGTATGTGCCAACACAGGAGCAGAAACAAAGGCAGCCTTGAGACTCTAAAAGGCCTTAATGGACTCCGGAGACCAACTCTGTGGGTTACCATCCTTTCCTTTTCATATCAGTCAGGGACTTGACCAAAGACTGCCTAGGCGTTACAAAGGCCAAATGCATTACAAGGCAGTTATAATGGACTGGTTCTTGATTATAGGTTATTGGCGCTACCTCCAACCAATTAGTTTCAATAACACTATTTGTTTCCTCAAACCTTTTATGTCTATCACCTTAACCTGTCCCCAGGGACTACGTGAATTAAACCCGTGTTCCGTATTTTATCTCAGCAACACCCCATTTATCCAACACCTCAAACTCAAGCCAAAGGTGATTACACACCACTTTGTATCACCTCTACTAAGTGAGCTAATACCACTTATTTTACATATAGTTTCATTAGTATTTAAGAAATTCAGATCAAAAGATATAAATATAAATACGAAAATAATAAATGATTAATAAAACCTCTACCGTAGAAAAAACCTAAACAAAAACAAAAACAAAAAAAGGGCAAAAAAACAGAAAAAAACCCCAAAGAAAAAACTTCCAAGTGTTACACAGTGCAAAAACCCTTCCTAATTGGGAAGAAAAACTGCCTCCAATTTTCATACAAATTACTTGTGCTAATTATTAAATACACCAGATCTCCCTACATTGGTAAATGTGAAAAGAGGAAGCGAGAGATTTCCTCATACAGTGGTATCCAATATAAAAATAAAAACAATAAACAAAATTCAAAGAGACAAAAAATGTGAAAAGTCCGATTACATCCGGTGATATATACACCGATCCAAAGGCATATAAAAATGTGAAAGGGTCAATGAGACCAATATATATAAGAAATAAACAGTATATATATCATAAAAATATTTCAGTCCACAGTGAGTCTTCTATAACCGTATCAATGTGCAATTCCGCCTCTTCAAAATACAGGAAAGGTGACTTTCGTGAGAGTGCCTGCGCTTTATTAGTGACTTTCGTGCTTGTTCCCCCTCAAGGATCCCCACTCACCAGATCCATTCACCCCCTAAGGGGTTATACGCCTATAATCTGTATCCTGTTTATCCGGAGATTCCACCATCCAGTTGTGTCTTCAACGGGTCCTTCTCAAGGTCTTTTAAAGAGATGCAGGTAAGTCCTTATATCCACTAGTGATTCCTCAAATAAAAGAAAATTCCCTCATGGTGTAGTATTTTTGATTATAATTGGGGAAGAGGGGAGAACAGTCTGATATTCTTCTTTAAAGCAGGTATTTTTAATTATGTAGAAATAGTAGGAGGCTAGTATCCACTTAAAAATACTTTATTACAAAAAACTTTATACAACACTCTATGCAAGAAAAGGGTTTTTATGCAAGATGCAGTCTAACAAACCATGCATCAGCATACACCGTGTATAAATTGTGTTATACGGCTCACAAAAATGTAACAACCCTTTTCAGCAAAAAAAGAAACAATATATCTTTAAAATATGAAAAGTAAAAAACAAAAATGCAAAACAAAAAATAAAAATAAATATAAAGCACTGATTCCGGAGTGCAAAAAATATATATGTACCAAAAATCCACAAGTTATAAAAATAAAAAATAAAGGTAAAAATCAGAATCACCTACAGCCCTTTCCATATGTCCGCAGAGTAACTGCACTTAGTCCCAAAAAGCCCTATTTCCCCAGTGCTACAGTCCCCTTGCTACAGTGGGGTTAAATGGTGGTCTCCTCAGGGGGCGATCGCTGCTGAGGACGTCTCTGACGAAACGCGTACAGCGTCATTACGCACACACGTCACTTCCGGTGCGCCAGACCCGCTGGAACGCAGCCTGGAACGCACGCCGCGCGTTCAGGGGAATTGTTCTGCGGCGGACCGGCTAGTTGAGTACTTGGGCTGAAGATAGTGGAAACGAGCCCAATAATTTTTCAAATTCTTTTAACATTAATGGTTTTTTCTTTTTATGTTGGTTTTTTTACCTACGTAGCCCCATTCTTAACCTATTTAAGCCTGGCAAACGGCCCCCTGAGGAGACCACCATTTAACCCCACTGTAGCAAGGGGACTGTAGCACTGGGGGAATAGGGCTTTTTGGGACTAAGTGCAGTTACTCTGCGGACATATGGAAAGGGCTGTAGGTGATTCTGATTTTTACCTTTATTTTTTATTTTTCTAACTTGTGGATTTTTGGTACATATATATTTTTTGCACTCCGGAATCAGTGCTTTATATTTATTTTTATTTTTTGTTTTGCATTTTTGTTTTTTACTTTTCATATTTTAAAGATATATTGTTTCTTTTTTTGAATCAAGTGCTTTGATACAAAGGCAGCTTCAATGAACAGGCCTGCAGCCCTAGAGTCGATTAGAGCCTGTATCTTGATGGATGACTCAGCCCAAGAAATAGTAACCGAAACCAGGGGCTTATCCTTCTGAATAACTGGGGACAAAACAACGCCACCTCATGCCTGTCTGTGACAGGACCTCAAGGTTCAGGTGTTCCCTGGACAGGTAGGACAACACTTTAAAAAGTGACCTGCCTGGCCACAGTCAAGGCACAATCTCTTCCTCCTCCTAAGGGTTCGTTCATCTGCAGAGATGCGTGAAGCCCAAGTGCATGGGTTCATCTTCCCAGACTGACTCAGTACCAGGAGGCATGGGAGGTGAGGGAGGCAAAGGTGGGACTGCAAAGTTCAGAGATTATTGTACAGGAGGCTTACACAAGTGTTCCTTAAAAGGGAGTCTTTCTCTGAGTCTGGAGTCAATAAGGATGGCAAAAGTGATCAACTTCTCCAGCTCAGTGTATATATCTTGGGCTGCTATCTCATCCTTGATGAGTAGGGATGAGCCGAACACCCTCCTCAGTTTGGTTCGCACCAGAACCTGCGAACAGACCGAAAATTTGTGCGAACTTTAGAACCCCATTAAAGTCTATGGGACTCGAACGTTTGAAATCAAACGTGTTAATTTTAAAGGCTAATATGCAAGTTATTGTCCTAAAAAGGGTTTGGGGCCCGGATCCTGCCCCAGGGGACATGTATCAAAGCAAAAAAAAGTTTTAAAAATGGCAGTTTTTTTCGGGAGCAGTGATTTTAACCACTTCAGCCCCGGACCACTTTGCTGGCCAAAGACCAGACCACTTTTTGTGATTCGGCATTGCGTCGTTTTAACTGACTATTGCGGGGTCATGCAACGTGGCTCCCAAACAAAATTTACGTCCTTTTTTTCCCACAAATAGAGCTTTCTTTTGGTGGTATTTGTTCACCCCTTGCGGGTTTTATTTTTTGCGCTATAAACAAAAATAGAGCGACAATTTTGAAAAAAACTCATTATTTTTTACTTTTTGTTATAATAAATATCCCCCAAAAATATATAAAAAAAAATTTCCCTCAGTTTAGGCCAATACGTATTCTTCTACATATTTTTGGTAAAAAAATCACAATAAGCGATTATTGATTGGTTTGCACAAAAGTTATAGCGTTTACAAAATAGGGGATCGTTTTATGGCATTTTTATTAATAATTTTTTTTACTAGTAATGGCGGCAATCAGTGATTTTCATTGTGACTGCGACATTATGGCGGACACATCGGACATTTTTGACACATTTTTGGGACCATTGTAATTTATACAGCAATCACTGCTATATAAATGCAGTGATTCCTGTGTAAATGACACTGGCAGTGAAGGGGTTAACTAGTGGGTGGCAGTGTAGTGGTTAAGTGTATCTAGGGGTGTGTTACTAACTGTTGGGGGCTGGGCTTTCATTTAGTGAACACGGATCTCTACTCCAATCACATGGAGCAGAGATCAGCGTCACTAGTTGCTGGGCAGAACGGGGAGATGCTGTTTACAACGGCATCTCTCCGTTCAGCCGCCCTGTGAGACGATCGTGGGTATGCCCACGGCGATCTACTCCACGGGACCCGCAACCGGACTCACGGGGGTCCCGACCATCACACAACGGTGCGCTCACGATGGCAGGGCGGCATTAGAGATTGGACGTACCTGTACGCCAAAATGCCTGCCCGTGCCATTCGGCCGACGTACATCGGTGTGCGCTGGTCGGGAACCGGTTAATGATGCTTAAAGTGAAAAAAAAGTGAAATATTCCTTTAAATATCGTACCTGGAGGGTGTCCATAGTATGCCTGTAAAGTGGCGCGTGTTTCCCATGCTTAGAACAGTTCCTGCACAAAATGATATTTTTAAAGGAATAAAAGTAATTTAAAACTGCTTGCGGCTAATGTAATGTCTGGTCCCGGCAATATGGATGAAAATCAGTAAGAAAAACGGCATGGGTACCCCCCCAGTCCATTACCAGGCCCTTTGGATCTTGTATGGTTATTAAGGGGAACCCCGCACCCAAATAAAAAAAAGGAAAGGCATAGGCACCCCAGGCCCTATATACTCTGAACAGCAGTATACAGGCGGTCCAAACAAGACAGGGACTGTAGGTTTGTTGTTAAGTAGAATTTGTTTGTAATTTTGAACTGGTACATTTTTAATGTGTAGCTCCAGTCAAAAAATCTATTTTTAAGCTTTTTGGAAAACTTAAGGAAGGGTTATCACCCCTGTAACTTTTTTTGCTGTCTGTGCAACTCTTCAGAAGATTTCACCCCACTTTCTGTCCCAATGACAAAGGCTTTTTGAAAATTTGGGGGTTTTAGTGAAACAAGGATTGGTGATAAGGCATCAGTGGAGAGGAGACACGTTTTTCCCATATCAACTATTACAAGAGAGAATTTCCTAGGGGTAGATTTAATCCCACTTCCTGTTGTCTCCTTCCATTTGCAAGTAGGAGACGTTGGTATGTTGGATGTTTGAAAGTAGGGGCCTGCCCTATATGCTCTGCAGAAATTTGGGCCTAAGGTGTTGGTGTTTCACCACAACACTGTAGGCCCTCAAAGTTACTCTTGGTGGGCGCTGGAACACCCTGCTGTTAACTATTATATCAAGAATTGTAATTATATGCACCTGTTGAACATGGGCAGAAAAATTGGGCCTTAGGCGGTGATGGTGGTGTTGCCACAACACTGTAAGCCCTCACAGTTACTCTTGGTGGGCGCAGGAATGGGCCCTGCTGTGAAATATTAGATCAAGAATTGTAATTACATGTCCCTGTTGAACAGGGGCATAAAAATTGGGCCTTAGGCACTGGTGCCACAACACTGCAACACCTCACATAAACTCTAGTTGAAGCGCAGGAATGAGCCCTGCTGCAAAGTATTGCATAAAAAATTGTAATTACTCGCCCCTGTTAAACAGGGGCTGAAAAATTGGGCCTTAGGTACTGGTGCTGGTGCCACAACACTGCAACCCCTCACAGATACTCTAGTTGGAGAGCAGGAATGAGCCCTGCTGCAAAGTATTGCATTAAAAATTGGAATTACATGCCCCTGTTAAACAGGGGCTGAAAAAATGGGCCTTAGGCACTGGTGCTGGTGCCACAACACTGCAACCCCTCTAGTTGGAGTGCAAAAATGAGCCCTGCTGCAAAGTATTTGTTTTGCTTGCGTCTATCTAGCAAGGTTACTCTGTGGTATAAGAAGGAAGCTGAGACTTCTGCAGTGTGTAAATTTGCTTTTACTATACAAAGATGCTGTACATACAAAACTATTACAATATTAGGAATACAATACAAGACTGACAGATATCTAGAACAAGCAAAATGCCTAGAAAATAGAACAGCCTATGGTCTATAACTACAAATACATTTAAAAAAAGTTACTTATCTTCTTTTACTGTATGTTTGTGATCTCCATTGGCAATGATTCTTCTTGGAGACCAGGCTCTATTCTTCTATCATGAGTGGCTTCTTCTGATCTTACAGCAACATGATGTATTTTTCTGATGTTACAGCATGATGATGATGTGTAGCTTGTGCTAGGTAAAATGCTGCATAAGCTGTTTAGGAATAGCAAGGCTGCAGAGGGTTCTGGTGACCAGAAGGAAGTATGCAGATTACCTATCTGGGCCAGAGACAATGAGTGGGATCCTCTTGCTAAAGAATTTGTGAAGTATGCTTCTCCCTTGAAGCTGACTTGGGGTGATAAAGTCTCAGATCATTTTGTACATTTTAGCCTTAAGGGGTTGGATTTAAGTAAAAAGAGAAGAGGACAGTGTCCACAGTGGGCTGATATTTTCTTCATGCTATTTACACAGAATCACATAGAATGGAGAAGGCAGAGGCAGAAGTTAAGGTATTAAAAGACCAGCTAGCAGTTGCTTCAGAGTGTGTATGTTCAACCGCTAGTCGGGCTGATGATTTGCAAGAGCGGTGTGCAGCCCTCATGACCAAATCAATTAATGCCGTAAGAAAGACTGTAAATCTGTTAGTAAAGCCAGGGTACGTGCCATTGTCACATCCCAAAATTGGGATTGTGAGGATGTGCTCTCCTCAAATGATAGTAGGGATGAGGAGATAGAGTTTGATATTTCACATGATGATCTGCTAGTGTGAAAGAAAAAGTATGCCAGACCACTCATTACTAAACATAGGAAACAGCAACATGATAGAGAGGATATGGAAGATGGGGAGGTGCATTATCGCAACCCCAGAGATGTTGAATTTGAATAAGTATGGGAGTTTACACAAATAAACTCCATGAGCTGGCAAAACAATACAAACAAAGGTCTGGGGAGCAGCTAGTGAGTTGGCTCCTACGCTTATGGGATGAAGGGGTGGGCAGTGTTGTTTTGTCAGGTACGGAAGCAGTGACTATGGGAGTGTTAACCCATGATCCACAATCGTGTCAGGAAATGCAAAAAGCCAGAGAGTTTAGCGTGAATGTTTCACTGTTAGACCTCATGAGAGATGGACTAGTCTGAGTATACACTAGTCCTACTGACCTGGAAAATACCTACTCCTGGAGATCAATAGCAGAGGGTATTTCCAGGTTACGTGAGACCGGATTAAATACATTTCCAGAATGGATGGGTCCAGATACGGAACCCTTTACATCTGCTCTGCACTCTAAACTGATGAAGTCTGTGCCATTTAATCTCAGGTCTCCATTATTGTCCTTGTTGGGAGGCATGGGATTAACCACTTGCCGCCCGCCCTATAGGCAATTGACGGCTGCAAAGTGGTTGCATAATCCTGACCGGACGTCATATGACGTGATCAGGATTATCGCGATCGTTGTTGCGGGGTGTCAGTCTGACACCCGGCAACTACGATCTCGGTAAAGAGTCTCCGACGGAGACTCTTTACCACGTGATCAGCCGTGTCCAAACACGGCTGATCACAGTGTAAATGGGAAGAGCCGGTGATTGGCTTTCCCTCACTCGCGTCTGTCAGACGCGAGTAGAGGAGAGCCCATCGGCTGCTCCTCTGACAGGGGGGGTCTGTGCTGATCGATTATCAGCACAGCCCCCCCGAGGATGCCCACACTGGACCACCAGGGACGCCACCAGACCACCAGGGAAAAGGTAATCCTCCCTAGACCACCAGGGATGCCAGTCAGCACAATGGGTGCCAATCAGTGCCCATAATGGATGCCAATCAGTGCCCACAAGGGGCATCACTGATTGGCATGCATTATTGTTTGGCACTGATTGGCATCCATTACTATAGTATAACACCAATGCCGCCTATGAGTGCCCACCTGTGCCGCCTATGAGTGCCCACCTGTGCTGCCTATCAGTGCCCACCTGTGCCGCCTATCAGTGCCCACCTGTGCCGCCTATGAGTGCCCACCTGTGCCACCTATTAGTGCCCACCTGTGCCGCCTATCAGTGCCCATCCATGCCCATCCGTGCCGCCTATGAAAGCTCAAAATTGGTCTGGGCAGGAAGGTGTTTAAGTGCCCTGTATTGAAGTGGTTAAACAGCAAGATTCATGAAGCTACAACTCTTTTCAGCCAGTTGGGGGAGCTAGAGGAGACTAAAACAAAACCTGCCAGGGCAGTAGATAATGTCAAGGCCAGACAGGAAGAATACAAGCAGAAAAGAACAGAGAAGAAAGGGAATGGGGTAGAGAAGACAGGAAGTGAAGAGAAAACCAGGCTAGTTATTTCTGGGGAAGAAATGTGGGTGAACCTATTAAAGGCAGGAGTACCTAAAGGTGAGATAGATGGCATTTCTACTGCAGAAATGCTGAAGAGGTGAAAACATTTAGTAGGGAAACTGTCAGGGTTACAAACACTACTCCTAGTGAAGATAACATCAGTCTAGACAGAAACAGAACAGACCCCTCCTGTTAGCCCCAAACCAATTCCCAAAACTGAACATGAGCCCAAACCCAAATCCATTTATCCTGGGGAGGAGTTTGAGAGAATCAGAAAAGGGGATTGGGAGGTTCCTTATCCTTTATGAGGGGAAGGTGAGTCTCCTGTAATAGCAGTAAGGACAGGGAGAGCAGGAGACCGACGCACATATGCACCTGTCACTGAATGGCGGGGGAAGTCATCTTCTCTGACACATGTAATAGCTTTAGTTGATAGCGGAGCTGAAGTTAAACTTTTGCAAGGCAATCCTCATCACAAAGGAGAATTGATTCATGTAGAAGGTTTGGGAGGGCAAACTACACCAGCAGTTAGGATACGGGTGAAATTGGCTATTGGCAAGGGATCAGGATTTATGACAAATTTTTTGCTATCAGAGTTACCTGAAAATATTCTTGGGATGGATGTACTTCAAGGTCAGTCAATTCAGACTGAAAGAGGTACATTCACATTCGGGTATCCTGATAAAGCGTATCTGGTAAGGGCGGCGAAGGCTGTGGTCAGAGGTCATGCGAAATGGACCCCTGCCTACATTCCTCCAACAGAGAAGCCAGTCTGTCTCAAGCAGTACAAACTTCCTGGAGGCCACAAAGAACTTTGGGGAGACTATTCAAGAACTGTTGAGAGTAGGGATCCTTAGACCTGCTGTAAGTCCTTTCTCATCTCCAGTGTTCCCAGTAAAGAAACCTGATTTTTTTTTATTTGTTTTTCTTTTCTTTTTTGTTACATCCACATTCTGGCCTGGGGTCATCCTGTCACTATAATACCCCTGTCCTACCATTTTGTTCCTCGTCTGGAATGTAGATATGAAAATCCTTCCATGCTTCTCTCTGGTAGGGTTAAGGTGCAGAGACACATTAGCTTCGTCACAACACAGGGTTAAAACAAAGCTCAATCTCAATGTTTTCTTGTATTTTAACTTCTTGTGGGAGGGTCTGTAATTTTTGGGAGGGGTGGGGGGGGGAACGGAAGAAAAAGAAAAAACATTTTTTTTTTCTCGCTTCCTTTCCTTTTTCTCTCTTTCCTTTTTATTTATTTATTTTATTATTTTTTTATTTTTTTTTGTATTTGTTTGTTTCTCTTTCATTAAGATAGATAACCAGGGCTATCGCAGGTTAAGGAAAAAGTAATAGTGAATAGAAGGAAATATGGAAATGTAATAGAATAAATTAAGCACAATTAAATGATGAATGGCACTGTGTTAAACATAAGATGTAGGTGTGTACGTGTTTAGATATGGAAGACTGAATCACTATATTGCGAAAATAAAGAATTAAAAAAAAAAAAAGAAACCTGATGGAACATATAGAATTATTGTGGATTACAGAGGTCTTAACAAAGTGGCACCTCCATTGAAGTCAGCTGTACCAGATATGATCTCAATTGTTGAGAAAATTGCTAAAGATGCAGGAGAAAATCATGCTGTGATAGACCTGGCTAATGCTTTCTTTTCGATTTTAATAGACCCAATAGTGTCAAGACTAAGGATGAGCCGAACACCCCCCTGTTTGGTTCGCACCAGAACCTGCAAACAGACCTAAACTTCTTGTAAACTTTAGAACCCTATTAAAGTCTATGGGACTCAAATTTTAAAGGCTAATATGCAAGTCACTGTCCTAAAAAGTGTTTGGGGACCTGGATCAATGCAAAAAAAAGTTTTAAAAATTGCAGTTTTTTCAGGAGCAGTGATTTTAATAATGATTAAAGTGAAACAATAAAAGTGTAATATTCCTTTAAATTCCGTACCTGGGGGGGTGTCTATAGTATGCCTGTGAAGGGGCGCATGTTTCCCGTGCTTAGAACTGTCCCTGCACAAAGTGTAATTTCTGCAGGAAAAAAAGTCTTTTAAAATCACTTGCGGCTGTAATGAATTGTCGGCTCCCGTAATACAGAGAACACTCAATGAGTGTTCTCTGTATTACGGGAGCCGACAATTCATTCATTGATAAAAAAAAGCGTGGGGTTCCTCTAAATTCAATTACCCGGCCCTTCAGGTCTGGTATGGATATTAAGGGGAACCCAGCGTCAAATGAAAAAAAAAATGTACATGATGGTCCCCTTAAAAATCCATACCAGGAGGGGGCGGAGCTAGACGGAGTCCAAGATGGACGTGTAGTAAAGGCTGGAGGCTGCGGTGGAAGGGCTTCTTCCCCGGAATGTCAGCGGAGTGATCACTGACTGTCAGGGGTCTGGATCGCTGCTGTGGTTGCCCTATTGAGCGATTGGAATTGGTGCTTTTAGCCGCTTCTTCCCCGCTGAGTCTGGAGCTCCTTTACTACACGTCCATCTTGGACTCCGTCTAGCTCCGCCCCCTCCTGGTATGGATTTTTAAGGGGACCATCACGTACATTTTTTTTTTCATTTGACGCGGGGTTCCCCTTAATATCCATACCAGACCTGAAGGGCCGGCCGCGGAACGCAGCATGGGAAGCAAAAAAGGAGCAGCCACCCGGGCGATCCAAGGTCCCCACCTGCCACACCGTCCTCAGGGAGCCCGGAGAAGGCGCGATTCAAGCCGGATGACGCGGATGGCAACCATGAGGTGAGCTCCCTCTTAGACTCAGGGGATGACACTAGGGAGATGCCAGACTCCATAGACACATTTCCCACTAACGGCCAGCCAGTCATGGACACTATGCTGAAGGAGATGCTAGTATCATTAAGGGGCTCACTGCACTCAGATATGGTGGCATGCATGCACAAATTTGGGAAAGATCTTCAGTCTGTAACTGCCAAGGTGACCCATATTGAACACAGAATGGGGGAATATGCTACAACTATTAATGAGCTGGTTGACGCTAATGAAGCGAAAGTCGATGAGATAGAAGATATCAGAGCTAAAATGGCGGACATTGAAGATAGGTCTAGGAGGAATAACGTGAAGATCAGAGGGGTCCCTGAGTCGGTCCAACAGCAGGAGCTAAGGGAATATGCAGTACAGCTTTTCACGGCCATTCTGCCAGACCTGAAGGAGCTTGACTTCACAGTGGATAGAATCCATAGACTCCCGAAACCCAGCTATCTATCTGAGAATATTCCCAGAGATTTCATCCTCCGCCTACATTTTTTCCACACGAAGGAAAGACTCATGTCAGCCACTAGGCAGAAGGACAAGATTCCTCCCGAATACTCTCATCTGCAATTTTATGCGGATCTATCTCACTACACGCTGCAAAAACGCAGAAACATGGCAACTTTAACAAAAGCACTCAGGAATCACAAGATAAGCTACAGATGGGGATTCCCCACAAAATTGATAGTCTCCAAAGAGGGCAAGGAATATGTAATGGACTCCATCCCCAAGGGCATGACCCTGTTGAGCTCATGGGGGATCATTGCAGAAACCCAGAAGCCTCTCCGACATGGCAGTCCCTGCGATGAGCACTGTGCACTGTCAACCATAAAAACGCCCGCAAGCAAACTTGATTGGGAATAGGGATCTTCCAATCCTCACCTGCTCAGGAGGCATTGTACCACTCCGTTAAGTTGGATACAACTTTCCCCCCAAGTTACTACTTGAGTGGCATCATGTCACACTTTTTCACACTTTTGTTGTGTATGACCTTTTTACTACTCCAGGTTTTTTGTTTACATGGTTGGTGGCACTTGTCCACTCAGTTTAATGTTGACTCACACAATATTTTTCTCTTTGGATGGTCAGTCATCTCTTCCCTCCCAGATGCGATGCAAGCTTCCTTACTATGCAAACCGGAACCCTTCGAGCATCAGCCTGAGAAACCCCTGCAAAGCCCACGTTGGTGGACCGTTACAATCGTAAGTGAGCAACACTCCCACTTGGTAAGCACTCTCTCCATCTACACCTTCCATGGCGGTTAATTTTCTATCAATCAACGCCAAAGGCCTTAATCACCCCGCCAAATACAAGTCTGTTTGGAAAGAGGCCCTCCAAAGGAACTGTGACATCTTGTGCGTGCAAGAGACTCATTTTCAGAGCACTGCACCTCCAAAATGCACTCATCCCAAGTTTCCCCATACCTTCTTCGCCAGTGCGGACCAAAAAAAGAGAGGGGTGATGGTGGCGGTCAGAGACACTGTTGCATTTAGACTACACAAAATTGAAGAGGATCCTCAGGGCAGATTTTTAATTATGGTCTGTGAAATTAACTCTTCCCTCTTCACGCTGGCGAATATCTACGCCCCTAATGCAGGTCAATCCAAGTTTCTGAACAAAATGATGAAGAAAATTCATCAAGTACTTCAAGGCTCCTTGCTGATGTGCGGGGACTTTAATATGGCTCCAGACCACAAGCTAGACTCTACTTCACACCCCAAAAGCCCTCAGCCTTCTCTCCTCCCGTTTTTGCGCAAGCATTCCCTCTTTGATGCATGGAGATGCTTGAATGCCAACGCAAGGGACTTCTCATTCTTTTCCCATAGTCACAAAACATATAGTAGGATCGATTTGTTTTTGATTGACAAGCAATTATTGTTTCAATGTAAATCAGCGCAGATTCATGACATAACTTGGTCGGACCATGCTCCGGTGGAATTGCAAGTGGGGAACCCTATGAACAGGAAAAACGCTTTTATATGGAGAGCAAATCCCCGACTCCTCCGCCATGGTCCGACCAAAGAATATGTTCAGGGAAGATTATCTGAATTCTTTAATACTAATCTAGGCTCAGTATCAGATCCTTTTATTCTCTGGAATGCCCACAAGGCGTTCGCCAGGGGAGTACTGATCCAGCAAGGGGCCAGGGCTAAGAGGGAGAGGCAGCAGCAGACCTCGACTATTATAGAAACAATAAAATCTCTAGAGACCCAAAACATGCGGCACACGACCCAAGCCTTGACAGATCAACTCACGCTGCTCAGAACAGAATTGAGAATATGCCTTCTGGAGGACTTTGAGAAAGCCTCCAATGAAAATGAAATTGACTTACTACACTAGTGGTAACAGAGCGGGGAAACTGCTAGCTAATAAAATAAAGGGATACAGACACAAGACCCACATTCAACATGTAATACATCATGAGACACAGGCTAAACTACAACACCCACAAGACATAGCAGCTGCGTTCAGTAGCTACTATGGCTCCTTATATAACCTCAAAGACGATTCTACTATAACGCAACCGTCTACTGCCACTATAACCGACTTCCTACGAACACTCAGCCTCCCCAAGCTTACAGAGGACCACCTACACATGCTAAACAGCCCCATCACAGGTGGGGAAATTGGCCAGTTAATAAAGGAGCTACCTTTAAACAAGTCCCCGGGCCCGGATGGCTTCCCTGGGGAATACTATAAATCCTATCAAGATATATTAATCCCACATATGGTGGAAGTGTTTGGTTCTGCTGCTGCCTCCTCCTCGTTCCCTCAGGAAATGTTGACAGCCACTATAGTTGCATTGCCAAAACCGGGTAAAAGCCCGGACTCACCGCAGAAATTTCGTCCAATATCGTTGTTGAATAATGATGTTAAAATCTATGCTAAGCTTATGGCCACAAGATTAATGCATATCCTGCCTGAATTGATCGACGTGGATCAATCGGGATTTACTAAAGGGAGGCAGTCCTCCGATGCTACTAGGCACCTAATCAATGTGATTCATGCAGTTAATAAGAGTGGAACGCCTTCTCTGCTCCTAGCTTTGGACGCAGAGAAGGCGTTCGATAGAATACATTGGCAATTTTTGGCTCAGGTGCTGCAGGGGTTTGGTTTTAGCGGTACAATCTACTCCGCCATAATGGCCCTATACTCTAAACCGTCAGCTCAGGTACTTGTGGCAGGAGCTCTATCTAAGCCGTTTCAGATTACTAATGGGACAAGGCAGGGGTGCCCTCTATCACCCCTGATCTTTAATCTATTGATGGAACCTCTCGCTATCTATTTGAGATGGCATCCACATATTCATGACGTACGCATTGGGGGGAGGGAACACACCATCAGCTTGTTTGCAGACGATATTATTCTGATGCTCACTGATGTTGAAGACTCTTTAGAATCGGTTCACCAAGCCCTACAAGACTTTAACGACATGTCATACTACAAAATCAATGCAAGCAAATCTTACATACTTAACTTAGGAGTCCCGAACCACTCCAAGAGCAAATTGGAACAGAGGTTCCCGTATATATGGTGCCAGGAAGGGATTAAGTATTTAGGTATAACTCTCACTTCCAAAACGGATGATCTGGTAGCAGCCAACTACATACCAATGCTGAATAAACTGGAGGGGAAACTGAAAGCCATATCCATGACAGAACTATCGTAGTTGGGAAAATTGGCGGCTTTTAAAATGCAGATTTTACCTCAAATATTGTATGTCTTTTTTTTTTACCTATACCATTACCCAACTCATATTTCCACGCAATACAATCTGTATTGAACAGGTTTGTATGGCAGGGGAAAAAGGCTAGGTGCGCCTTCAGTAGGATGATCAAGCATAAGAGAGCGGGAGGGGGGGGGGGGGGTAGGCCACGTCCATATCCAAGACTACTATTTTGCAGCAATCTTGGCCCAACTTAGACATTGGATTATCCCTAATCCCGACCAGAGGAAACTATGGTCGGATATTGAAGAGACACAACTATCATCGGGCACGTTGAGAGATTTTTTACTTACAGCACACTCACATTCTTTTCTGGATGTCAAAATGTCACCTACTATCTTGGCCGCTTTGAGGGCTTTGCTATACTTTAAAAAACATTGTAGAGGGTCGGGCATTCTTTCACCCCTAAAATTACCCATATCGGCAATCAGATACCTGATACCGGACATAAACATGAAAACATGGGAAAACCGAGGTATCCAACACTTAGATGACATAATAGTAGACGCAAGTATTAAGCCATTTTCCTCTCTTTGCCAGGAATACAACCTGCCGGAACAGGAGTACTACAGATACTTACAGCTCTCACAGCTCCTCAAGAAAGACACTAACTTAATGTTTTTACTTCCCTCTAAACTACACCGCTTTTATACAGATAAGCAAAACAACTCAAGGGGGATCTCCATAATATACATGGGACTTCAGGGGAAAGACCTGTGCGAGAAATCGCAAATTATGGAGGCATGGGAAAATGAACTGGGAAAGGTTTTCCTGATAGAGCAATGGGAGAGGGCTTTTAAAATGACACACGTGTCCACTAAAAGCACCAATCTGCGAGAAATGCAACAGAAAATTACACTTAGATGGTACTTAACCCCGAGCCGTCTCTCGAAAATTTATCTCACAACATCGTCTGAGTGCTGGAGAAGTTGCGGGGGATATGGATCTCTGAGCCATGTCCTCTGTCACTGTCCTAAAATAGGCCTACTGTGGAAACAGGTGGAGCGAGCTATCTACAACATTACAGGAACGCAAGGGAAATTGGATCCAGAGACGGCGATACTCTCGCTAGACCTGGACAAATTTCCTACTACACATAGAACAGTAGTTTCACATGTGCTGTTGGCTACCAGATTAATAATCCTTAGGCACTGGCGAGATACCGCAGCCCCATCCTTTTTAGAAGTTATGACTACTGTCCACATGCATAGGAAGTACGAAATTCTGCATTCTTCCATACAGGGGAAGTATGAGGAAACAAACGAGTTATGGGCCCCATGGTATCAGTGGTACTCGTTATACAGCAACAAGGGACAGCCCACCTTAACTGGGAGCGAATGAGGGAATAGGTAACACTTACTTGTGCTAAGACTGACTTCCATGTTTCAAGTTTTGAGTTTTGAGTTGTTATTAAATTTGTTATTTTATTATACAGTCGAATTGTTTAATGATAAATTGCAGTCGGTTAGTGAGACATCAGCAATTTTCAAAGTACACTTTGCTAAAGTAAGCTCTTCTGTTTCACTTTATACCTAGCAGAATGAATCAAAGCGGGGGAGTACCCACTCGGGGGGACGCAATCTCCTAGGGAGTTCGCCTAAGTCCACCCGGGGGGGTAGGCCCTCCATATCATCCAAGCCCTCTACGTGTATCTGTTCAGTACACGGGAGACGACACTATTCTGATAATAAATCGTTATTTGATGGTTGCAGATATGTATCTCCATGTGTAACAATATGTCAAAACTTGTACTGACTGTAAACTGTATATTTTTTCTATAAAATTCCAATGAAAATTATTTGAATTAAAAATCCATACCAGACCCTTTATCCGAGCACGCAACCTGGCAGGCCGCAGGAAAAGAGGGGGGGCGAGAGAGCACCCCCCCTCCTGAACCGTACAAAGGCCACATGGCCTCAACATTGGGAGGATGCTTTGGGGTCTGTGACCCCTCAAAGTACCATGTCCCCATGTTGATGGGGACAAGGGCCTCATCCCCACAACCCTGGCCGGTGGTTGTGGGGGTCTGCGGGAAGGGGGCTTATCAGAATCTGGATCCTGAAGCGAAACGGACTGCCACAGCCAGCAGGAGGGCGTCCGATCGGACCCCCCATCCACTGGAAGGCAAGCACGTACATGTACGTGCTTGTGCCTGTCGGTGCCATGGTGCCGACGTACATTTATATGCAGCGGTCCTTAAGTGGTTAAAGTGCTTTGAAAGTCTGGATTATCTGGTTAGAAATGGCTGACAGTACAGAACTAGAGTACCAAATTGTTAGGCAGAGTTGAAGTTGTGACTGCGACATCAGGACAGGTGGCAGATTATTGTGGTTTGAGAATCAAGCAGAAAGTTAGCGCAAGCAGCAGACAGAAAGCAGTCTAATCCAAGTAGCCAAGGACAACTAAAGAAATCATTGCAAAAGCCAGCTTAAAAAAAATTGAGTATATTGCAATGGGGAATTTGGCCTCTCAATATAAAGAAATATGGACTTCCACACATAATGCAAGTGCAGAGGCACTTATGTTTAACCTTTGACCCCTTTAAAATTCTTAAAAATACCTTTAAATGACATGTATGACAAAAATAAAAATAAAAAAGTAAACCCCTATATGGGGATTTGACACAAGACTGGAAAGATTATAAAAAAAATGGGACTTTAGATTTGATGAAACTATTGGAAGAGAATGAATAAGATGAAGCTAATGTCGTTAAGGTCCAAACCTTGCACACATAGGGTTTTAGAGGCAGGGGTGTTTAGAGGCAGAGAAAAGCCACTTTCAGCACATTCTTGAGCAGTGGCGTTTTGGCAGAAAAGAATGCTTGATGATTAAAAACATTTCTAAATGTGCATTATTGCTATGCCTGATTAGCGCTTGAGTGTGAATTAATTTCAATGACCAGAATAAATTATTATTTTGGCCAATAAAATTAGTTAATGAGCAAATGCTTCACATGGCTAGACATGCCTAAACATGTTAGATGCGTCTACAAGCGTCAAACATTTTTTCTGCCAAAATGGCACTGCCGGGAGGAAAGGCGTCAAGGAGTGAAAGAGAATTGTCCAGTGTGCATGAAGCCTATTTTTTCATGTTTGATTTCAGTATTACACAACTATATAACACTATGATAACTGTATATATACACAAGATGACAATATTAATTAATAATATTATATATGTTCATTGCTAATTGTGACTCTTTTTAAAAATGCAAATAAAAATACCATGCAGATAAAGATAGTTTTTTTCTTGCCACAGGTCCTGCCATCTGTTCCTGGAATCGTCACTTCTTGGCAAAGCTGCCAGCAGAATCCTCACAGCCAATACACTTCCACGTATATAAAAATGCCTGTACGCCCCACTGTCCACTTTGGTTCTATCTGACGGCCCCTACATCATTACAGAACACAAGCCTAAGGTTCTCCTCTCAAAGAAAAAACATTTTTTATTTTTTTTCCAATAACCATGCTCCTGTCACACGGAATTAAATGGTTACTCCTGTGTGACATAACCATAAGACTGAACATTCATTTTTAGAAGTATAAGAATAATGATTGTGTGACAGCATGAATATAAAGTGATGCATAAACACATTGCGAATCAGGTGTCCACAATGACATGGAAAATAAGAATATTCGGAGGCTGATTCTCTCTGATTTTGAGATACTGGGGATTTGATGCAGATTGAAGGATATTTATGAGAGGCCTCTTGGCCAGTGGAGATGTGAGCATATGGTGTGTGTGGACAGATATGTGGAAAACCTGAAAGATTTGGGGCGCAGAGTGCTTACATTTTGTCTACATTGTTTCAGTTAGGTTAAGCTGAAGGTAATCAGATTCCTGTTTTTTTGTGACAAACAGAAACACACATACACACAACGGAAATATAGGTCATAATGGACCTTAGATTGAGAAGAAGACCAAAGCCCATTCTAGGCTGTGGCTTGTGGCCTTCGTTACCCACCAGTGGTGGCCCATTCATTAGGGGCGCACGGGTGCTGCCCTCTGTCCATGCATCCGGCTCCCTGATATACATACAGGGTGCTGGACCATGGATTCAAATGGGGGGGGGGGTTGAAGCACGTAATTAGAGCCGAAGGCTCTAATAGGCTTCAGAAAAGGGTGGGCTCAGGCCGCAGAGCATAGAGCTCCGAGCCCACCCAGTTGTGTGAGAATATTTGCTATTCTCACACTAATCCTCCTCCTGGGCAATCAGGAAGCAGGTTGTGAGACCTGTCACCCGATTGGCTGAAAGGACAGGCGATTCTATTGGACACCTAACGTCTAGGAGGAGAGAGAGGCAGAAGCCGCCGTGCTGGAGGAGAGGACACAGTAGTCGCCGCCCGCCACCAGCCACCTAAAAGGTGTAAGTGCCGGACTGACCGGCAGACAGCGAGTGGGCGGGCAGATGGGGGGACTGCTCCCCGGAAAAAAAAACTCTGGTTCTGTTGCCCACTAATCTAATGTAAGTACAAATATATGTAGCATAAGAAGAGGGAGGGATGTCTGTAGCATTAATTAATTAAAATCTATAATTATCCTAAAATAGAAAAAAAGTACAATATTAATGTCCACTTTGCAAATGTTTCACACATCCCTTATTTCTGTGGAAAGTCTAATCAGTGGGGACAGAGTTTAATGTTTCTAACTATGCTTTATTATCACGCTCTATTACTCCCTGTAAATTCATGTTATAAAAATGAATACAGTTCAAGAAAGCTGCCAAAAATTGGTTCCACACATTTCCTACTATGAAAAAACAGTATTAATCAGGAATCTAATCTCTACGGCCTGAGTAATTTATCAACTGGATAACACAGTTGACAAAGAAAGCACCATATCCTCTAATTCTGAGTAACAGGAGAATACATTTAATATGAAAATTCCATTCTATCCACCTAATTTTGATGTTGTTTCTTTTGATATTATAATTGGCTCAGATATGTTATGTGAACCAGTGGGCTATTAAATTAATACTAATTTACTTTAATCAATAATTAAACACAGCACCTAATTAGCCATGAGATTGTGACTCTAGTATTTTTATCTATAAGTTTTGGAAACAGCTACATTCTTTTCCGTTCTTTTGCAAAAAACATTTACCCCAAATGTATTCTGAGCCTAATTTCCCAAAAAATCTTCAGTATTTGGTGATGGAGAGTTTAAAATTAAATTTTGGGAGAGGCATACCTGGAAGATGGATGCCAATTCCTACAGCTCTGCACCACCATGGGCGTTTAAAAAGTTATATACAGCAAAGAAGACCCTGTTTTTACTCATGCTCAAATGCGTAAAACACCAGGACACCAGCCAAACTCATGACCACAAGGAAAACCCCATGCTCAGCTTGGAACCTGGACAGGATGGTGGCTGTCCGTTAATTTATATCAGACCAGCAAGATGAACAGAGCTTCGTGACTGCAGGTTTTTACCTCTAAGCAGCTTGCTGTAAGGCATCACCAATCCCCACACCAAGATTCCTGAGGGTCGCCTTCTGTTTTAGAGTCCTCTCAAGCCTCAACACCTCTCCCTGGGTAGATTACAGTGAACTTCCCAGCTGGACAAAGTGGATAGAGGGGTCCCTGAGGCAGTAGCTTACACGCCTGAAACAGGTGATCTCCAACCTCGATCACAGGGTGTCAGAGATTAACCACTTGACCACTGGGCACTTAAACACCCTTAATAACCAGACCAATTTTCAGCTTTTGGTGCTCTCACATTTTGAAGGCAATTACTCAGTCATGCAACACTATACCCATATGAAATTTTTGTCCTTTTTTTCACACAAATAGAGATTTCTCTTGGTGGTATTTAATCACTGCTGGTTTTTTTTATTTTTTGTGCTGTAAAAGGAAAAAGACCGAAAATTCTGTAAAAAAAAAAGAATTATTGTTTGTTTCTGTTATAAAATTTAGCAGATTAGTAATTTTTCTTCATAAATTTTGGCCAAAAAATTTATACTACCACATATCTTTGGTAAAAATAAGTACAAATTGGTGGATATTATTTGGTCTTTGTGAAAGTTATAGAGTCCACAAGCTATGGTGCCAATATCTGAAAATTGATCACACCTGAAGGACTGACAGCCTATCTCATTTCTTGAGACCCTAACATGCCATAAAAGTACAAATACCCCCCAAATTACCCCTTTTTGGAAAGAAGAAATTCCAAGGTATTTAGTAGGAGGTATGATGACTTTTTTGAAGTTGTATTTTTTTCCTACAATTCTTTGCAAAATCAAGATTTTTTTTCTTTTTTTTATTTTCACAAAATTGTCATATTATCAGGTTATTTCTCACACACAGCATATGCATACCACAAATTACACCCCAAATCACATTCTGCTATTACTCCCGAGTATGGCGATACCACATTTGTGAGACTTTTACACAGCGTGGCCACATACAGAGGCCCAACATGCAGGGAGCACCATCAGGCGTTCTGGAGCACCCAGGCCAATTCTGACATTTCTCTCCTACATGTAAAAATCATCATTTATTTGCTAGAAAATTACATAGAACCCCAAAACATTATATATGTTTTTTTAGCAAAGACCATAGAGAATACAATGGTGGTCATTGCAACTTTTTATCACGCACGGTATTTGCGCAGCAATTTTTTCTAACGCATTTTTGTGCTTAAAAAAAACAAAACAGTAAAGTTATGCAATGTTTTTGCATAATGTGAAAGATAAAGTTACGCTGAGTAAATATATACCTAACATGTCAATTTTCAAAATTGCACACGCTTGTAAAATGGCGCCAAATGTTGCTACTTAAAAATCCCCATAGGCTACGCTTTAAAAAATTTTACTGGTTACATGTTTTGAGTTACAGAGGGGGTCTAGGGCCAAAATTATTTATTTTGCTCTAATGTTCGCAGCGATACCTCACATGTGTGGTTTGAACATCGTTTTCTTATGTGGGCAGGACTTACGTATGCGTTCGCTTCTGCATGCAAGCACATGAGGACAGGGGCGCTTTAAATTTTTTATTTTTTTTATTGTTCATTTTACTTTATTTATTTTCGTTTGACATTTTTTTCCCCAAAAAATAAATTTTTTGATCACTTTTATTCATATCACAAGGAATGTAAACATCCCTTGTAATAGGAATATGTCATGAAAGGTCCTCTTTACAGTGAGATATGGGGTCAATAAGACCTCACATCTCACCTTTAGGCTGGAAAGCCTGAAATAAATAAAAAAATGGCAGAGTATCGGCAGGGTATTGCAGAGTATTGGCAGGGTATTGCAGGCTATTGCAGAGTATTGCAGATTATTTCTGAGTACTGCAGAGTATTGGCAGGGTATTGGGTATTGCAGAGTATTGCAGAGTATTGGCAGGGTATTGGGTATCGCAGAGTATTGCAGGGTATTTCAGAGTATTGGCAGGGTATTGTAGAGTATTGGCAGTGTATTGGGTATTGCAGAGTATTGCAGGGTATTGCAGAGTATTGGCATGGTATTGCAGAGTATTGCAGGGTATTTCAAAGTATTGGCAGGGTATTGGGTATTGCAGAGTATTGGCAGGATATTGCAGAGTATTGCAGGGTATTGCAGAGTATTGGCAGGGTATTGCAGAGTATTTTCAGTTGCAGAGTATTGCAGGGTATTGCAGAGTATTGGCAGGGTATTGCAAAGTATTGAAGGGTATTGCAGAGTATTGGCAGGGTATTGGGTATTGCAGAGTATTGCAGAGTATTGCAGAGTATTGGCAGGGTATTGGGTATTGCAGAGTATTGCAGGGCATTGGGTATTGCAGAGTATTGCAGGGTATTGCAGAGTATTGGCAGGGTATTGGGTATTGCAGAGTATTGCAGAGTATTGGCAGGGTATTGGGTATTGCAGAGTATTGCAGGGTATTGTGTATTGCAGAGTATTTCAGGGTATTGCAGAGTATTGGCAGGGTATTGGGTATTGCAGAGTATTTTAGGGTATTGCAGAATATTGGCAGGGTATTGGGTATTGCAGAGTATTGCAGGATATTGCAGAGTATTGGCAGGGAATTGAAGGGTTAATTTTCGATGAGCAGCACTGTAGGCACTGCAGATCCAGCCCACAGTGCTGCTGACACTGATCTCTTCCCCCTCCGCTGTACCAATCAGTACAGAGAGGGGAGGGAGGAACCGGCGTCATAACATGACGCCAGTTTGTTTACAAGTGATCACTCCATCATTTGACAGAGCCATCACGTGGTAAACGGCCGCGATGAACGGCCGTTTACCGTGATCCGTGATGCGCCGTGTCCTGTGCACCTGGCGCTAACGGATGCTCTCGAATGCATACCCCAGGGGGCACGCGAGAGCAGAATTCTGGGAGTACGTCATATGACAGCCTCTCAGAGTTAAACAACCGTGCTGTAGCTGTCATTCAGCTATGGGCCGGTTGTTAAGTGGTTAAACAGGACCAGGACTCTGTAAGTACTTGCTTCATGCAGTAATAGCCGACTTTACACTGCATGTCATGTCACGTGGTCACATGGTGTGTAGGAGGAAGCTCTGAATGATTTTGAAGTTTCCTGGGAGTTCAGTGTTGTGCTGTAGGAAGTCCTGATAACAGATAGATAAGCACATAGAGAGTGTGCCATAAATCAGGGGCATGCTCAGTGACTTCATTCTAAAGAACAAATAGGATTACAACAATACTAAGCAAGTAAGGAGATATCTACAAGAAGTGTTCATTAGGGTTTTTTATGTTCATTAGGGTTTTTTATGTTGATTTAGATGGGACAAAGTTGTGGGGGAGGGTTTACAACCACTTTACCAGTCTATAGGAGACATCAAAAGTGCTAATTTTAAAGGCTTCTTTCGCTGTGATGTAATTTGCTGTGTCCTGAATATTATTTGAATAAAGCATCGTTTTAGCATTGGAGTGCAGCTGTCCAGAGTTCTGTCATTATCCACCAGAAAAGTAGTAGCAACTGCAGTAGGGGTGCACGGTGCTGTGTACACCAACAGAAGTGTAATAACAACTATGGGTGCACTGTATGAATTTGTGCACTGTGTACACCACCAGAAAAGTAGTAGCAACTGTACTAGGGGCGCACGGTACTGTGTACACCAACAGAAGTGTAATAACCACTATGGGTATACTGTATTGTGTACACCACCAGAAAAGTTGTAGCAACTGCACTATGGGTGCATGGTACTATGTACTGTGTACACCGCCTGAAGTATATTAGAAAAAGTACACCAGGAATGGCCTGCAGTCAGATATAGCTAAGCTGGGTGCAGTGGATATATATATATATATATATATATATATATATATATATATACACATATATATATATATATATATAGATATATATATAGATATATACAAGACTGTCTGTGTATATATTGTAATGGACGCCGTGGCTGGGTCCTGGAAGGACGCTATATTTCCCCTCTGTTTGGGTTGTGCTCTCTTTAAGGGAATACAATTGATTAACCCACCTGTTAAGGCAGTGTCTTTAAAAAGCAAGACAAGGAGTTGTAGATGGGTGTGGAGGAGTGGAGAACACATGGTGGATGGTGTTTGGTGTTTGGTGTTTGGTGTTTGGTGTTTGGTGTTTGTTCTGGGTTACAGCAACTGAAGTGGACAGCAGTGTCCTGTTTGGAAGGCTCCTGGCAGGGGAAGCTACCTGCCAGCAAGATCAAGCTCTGTTTGGATAGAGACAGCTATTCTGAACTGTGCAAGTCGGTGAGACTAAAAACCTTTTTCCTTTGTGTTTTTGGCTGCTGTAAAGCGATTTAAGTTTAATAAACCCTTTGTTGTGAGCAAAGCCTGTGTCCTGCGATCTACCTAGTCCCCCGAACATTACAATATATATATATATATATATATATATATATATATATATATATATATATATATATATATATATATATATTAAATACACTTCCACTAATTGAATAACCTGCCTGCTCAATCTAAATGACACTCTCGCTCTGTCTACGCCAACACACTACAGGACTGACTTGCAGGCAGCCTTATATAGTGTGTGGGGCGTGGACTTAGTCCCCCTGAGCCATGATTGGCCAAAGGCACCCTGCCTTTGGCCAATTATGGCTTTCTTAGATGAGAGTGCTGGGACTGGCCAAAGCATGCAGGTCATGGTGCATGCTTTGGCCAATCATCATACAGCAATGCACTGTGCTCCCGCAGTGCATTATGGCGCGCTCAAATTTGGCGCAAACGCCCCATAATTTTTGGTTTTCTAAGAACTGACCAACAGCCAATGTTCAAATCAAACTCATGTTCGACCTGATCATAAAGCTCATCCCTAGATTTAAACTATAGAAAATGAATGACTCATGTCCCGCTGTAAAGAATCACATGTGATTTGAACAGGAATGTGTTGCGTTTCCTTTCCAAATCATATGTGGTTTTCTGGCACAGCGACAGTGAATTGGGACTAAATCACTGAGCAGAGTCATATAGAGAAAGGGGGCAGGCAGGGCCAGATTTCCCACAAGGCCACCGAGGCCAGGCCTTAGGGCAGCAATGGTGCAGGGGCGGTGCTGCTCCTGTGGCGACTTCTCAGCCGCCCCCCACACTAACATAGCAGCATGGCAGGTGCAGCAGGTCCATGCCTTCTCTAATATCACTGCACTGCCCCCTCCCCACACTGCCTGTCTTATTCACACAAAACATGAAGCGCGGCCACTCTAGACAAAGGGAAAGGACTTTTTAAGTTAAGAAGTGGGTGATTGGTTGCTAGGCAGTGGGGTGGTCCCAGTAATAAATCACTCACTTTTAATGTGAAAAGTCCCGCCTGTTGACCAGAGCGGCCAGGCTTCATGTCTTGTGTGAATAAGGTAGGTTTCTTTGGGGAGGGGGGAGTGCTGTGCTGTAAAGTAATTTGATATTGAGAGAGGGCTGTGATGGGGGCTCAGTCTGTGATTTGGGGGGTCAGTCTGTGATGGGGTCTGTGATGGGTCAGGACCAGTTTTTGATGTGGGTCAGTCTGTAATGAGGGGTCTGTGATATGGGGGGTCAGTCTGTGATGGGAGGGTCTGTGATGGATCAGTCTGTGATGGGAGGGTCACTCTGTGATGGGTCAGTTTGTGATGGGGGGTCAGTCTGTGATGGGTCAGTCTGTGATGGGGAGTCAGTCTGTAATGAGTGGTCTGTGATTTGGGGGGTCAGTCTGTGATGGGAGGGTCTGTGATGGGTCAGTCTGTGATGGGTCAGTCTGTAATGTGATGGGGGTTTGTGATGAGGCAGGGAGATGTGACATAAGGAGGGGGTGGGCTAAGGACACTGATGTAAAAGGGGTCATAATGTAAAAAGGGTATGTGATATAAAGGGGGGACTGATGTAAAAGGTCTGTGATGTGATGTGAAGGGGGGGACTGAATACACTAATGTGAAAAGGGGTCTGTGATTTCTGCACTAGCAAAACACAGGTCTCTGCAAGGGCAATATCAAACAATTTTCTATGTGTCCTGTTCACACTGCAACAGTGCCACTGCGTGCTGAGCAGTGTGGTGCAAAATGCATACTGTTTCTATGCACTGCAACTGAGCTGTGGCGCATAAAAATTAATGAAATGTATTTGCATAAAGAACTATTTACGATCATCTTTGGGTCAAGAAGGCATTGAAGGACCCGGCCTTCGGGCGGCAAAGGGAGTAAATCCAGGCCTGGGGGCAGGGGGTACTAGTTACTGCTTTGACTGATTCACTTATATGTATAGATTATAGCTTGAGTTATTGAATTCTGTAAACTGCATACTTTTCCAGCAGTGGGCTTGCTGTACTCTATACTGTAAATTACATGTGTTTTAAACAAGCAGTGTGGCTAATTGTGTTTTGAGTGTATGGCTGTGGTTTCATAATTCGTTTTTTTCCTTGGCAGCCTAAAAGTTGGTGCAGTTTGGGTTAATTTCAGAAAAGCTGACAAGTACTTTCTCTGCAAAACAATATACATTGAGCATAATGAATAAAACATACGTTTATGTTGATTATGCAATGTACCTGCATAGATATCCCGGAATGTACATATACTGAAAAAGAATAAAGTGAAGCTGAAAAGTAAAAATATATACTTTTTTTTTTTAAGCACTTTCAGACAGGACCATTTTGCTGGCTTGAGACCAGACTACTTTTTGTGATTCGGCACTGCGTTGTTTTAACTGACAATTGCGCAGTCGTGTGACGTGGCTCCCAAATAAAATTGACGTCCTTTTTTTCCCACAAATAGAGCTTTCTTTTGGTGGTATTTGATCACTTATGGGCACTGATAGGTGGCACTGATGAGTAGTGTTGAGCGAACCCAAACTGTAAAGTTTGGGTTCGTACCAAACTTTTGGCTTTTTGGGTCCCGAACCCGAACAATTGACTGTATGTTCGGGTCCAGTGTTCGGCAATGTAATGGCACATTTTAAAAAGCCCTGCATCAGCCAATCAACATTCGTTTAACTGGTGTGCCCTTAGAAGCCATGACAGCCATGCCTACTAATGGCATGGCTGTGATTGGTCAGTGCAGCATGTGACCCAGCCTCTATTTAAGCTAGAGGCACACAGCACAGCACGTCACGTCACTCTGCTTTAGACAGTGTTGGGAAAGGTTCCTGGCTGCTGCTGCTGTTAGGGAGAGAATAACATAGGAGTCCTGATTCTGAAATCTATTCTAATTAGTCAGCGATTTTACACTGCACTGAGAGAAAAGATAGACAGTGTAGGGCAAGGTTCCTGTTGCTGCTTTGAGGGAGAGAGAATTATGTAGGAGTACAGATTCAGAAATCTATTCTAATAACTCAGCGATCTACATAGATTTACCTGGTTGGGTTGCAGTGCACAGTCTTTTTACACTGCCATGAGCACAGTGCCAGAGAAAATATAACTTTTAGCTGCAAGCTCAGTGCACCAGCACTGCATATGTTACTGTGACATACACCCTGTACATACTGTGGGTATATTCTGCTCTTCCAAAAACACCCATTTAGTGCAAAAAATAAACTTTGCAGTGTTTTCTGCATATGTGGAGGTGTGTTTTACACAATTTATATATTTTTCTTCTATTGTGCTACTCAAAATAATTTTTTTAGGGCAAAAACATTTTTTTTTAATAGCATTTTCGCCATTTGTGCAGCTCTAAGATACACGTTTACATACTCTGGGTGTATTTTGCTATTGCAAAAACACCCATTTAGTGCAAACATCCTAAATTTGGAAAATATGAGGAGAGCGTCAAAGAAGGGATGTGGCTCCAGTCGTGGTGCTGCTGGTGGAGCTCCTGTTACAGGGAGATGACCTGGTCGATCTGTGCCAGCTACACACACAAGTGAAACACCTTCCTCAGGTGCCAGTAGATGACAGAGCCTGCAGTGGTATTTGGTCGGGCCTAATGCGGCTGTACGAATGTTGAGGCCAGGACAAGTACAGGCGATAGTAGATTGGGTTGCTGACAGTGCCTCCGGTTCCTTGACATTGTCTCCCACCCAGTCTCCTGATGAAAGATCAAAGTTGGCACCTGCAGCCGATGTCCATCAGTCTTTCACATCACCCCCTTGCAAATCAGCCAAGAAGTCTGAGCCCCAAATTAATGCTGCAGTCTCGGATGATGACGAAACACAGGTGCCAACTGTTGCTGCTTTTGCAGTTGTGCAGACCGACAAGGAGGGCAGGGGTGAAGACTGGGTGGAAGATGATGTGGAGGACGATAAGGTCCTGGACCCCACAAGAAATCAACATCATGCAGGTGTCCAGTGTAGTTCGGAGGAAGAGGCGGTGGTCGCACAGAGTCGCCAGCACAGCAGAAGAGGGAGCAGCATGCAAAAGTGGAGCGTCTGTCCCCTAGACAGTATGCCTGCTACTGCCCAACACAGCAAGGGACTGAGCAGACCAAAGCCAGGTCCAAGGAGTTCCCTAACGTGGCAGTTCTTCAGACAATGTGCTGATAACAAGACACGAGTGGTTTGCACGCTGTGCAACCAGAGCCTGTAGCGAGGCATAAACGTTCTCAACCTGAGCACAACCTGCATGACCAGGCATCTAAGTGCAAAGCATGAGCTGCAGTGGAGTAGACACCTCAAAAACCAAGAAAGGTCTCTGGCTCATCCTGCTTCCTCTTCTGCTGCAGTCTTGGCCTCTTCATCCACCTCTGTAGTGACAGTGGCACATGCCAACCCGCAAACAGAGGATCTGCCAACAACACTACCACCTAGGTCACCAACCATCTCCACAATGTCCCATGGAAGCATTCAGCTCTCTATCTCCTAAACACTGGAGCGGAAGAGGAAGTACCCCCCCTAGCCACCCGCGATCCCTGGCCCTGAATGCCAGCATTTCAAAATTCCTCGCCTTTGAAATGCTGTCATTCCGTCTGGTGGAGATGCAGAGTTTTAAAAGCCTGATGGCATTGGCTGTCCCACAGTACATCGTGCCCAGCCGCCACTACTTTTCCAGGCGAGCCATCCCTTCCCTGCACAACCAAGTGGGGGACAAAATCAGGTGTGCACTGCACAATGCCATCTGTGGCAAGGTCCACCTAACTACGGATGCGTGGACCAGTAAGCGTGGTCAGGGACGTTATATCTCCCTAACAGCACACTGGGTAAATGCAGTGGCGGCTGGGCCTGAGGTGGATAGCAGTTTGGCGCATGTCCTTCCACCACCGAGGATTGCAGGGCGCTTCAGTTTGCCTCCTGTTGCTAACTCCTCCTACTTTGCTCCCTCATCTTCTACCGCCTCCTCATCCAGTCAGCGTAACACCTTCGCTACCAACTTCAGCACAGCCAGGGGTAAATGACAGCAGGCAGTTTTAAAACTTTCCTGTTTGGGGGAAAATCATGCAGGAGTTGTGGAGGGACATGGAACAACAGACCGATGAATGGTTGGTGGCAGTGAGCCTGGTGGTGTGTGATAATGGGTGAAATCTCATAGCAGCTCTGGGCCTATCCAGTTTGATGCACATCCCTTGCCTGGCGCATGTGCTGAACTTGGTGGTCTAGAGGTTCCTTAAAAATTATCCCAATATGCCAGAGCTGCTGCAGAAAGTGTGGGCCACCTGTGCGCACTTTCGGTGTTCTCACCCTGCTGCTGCTCGCCTGTCAATGCTGCAGCGTAACTTCGGCCTTCCACTCCCGCCTCATATGTGACGTGCCCACAAGGTGGAACTCCACCTTGCACATGCTGGCCAGACTGTGCGAGCAGCAGCAGGCGATAGTGGAGTTTCATCTGCAGCACGCACGAGTGAGTCACTCTGCGGAACAGCACCACTTCACCACCAATAACTGGGCCTCCATGCGAGACCTGTGTGCCTTGTTGTGCTGTTACAAGTACTCCACCAACATGACCAGTGCCAATGACGCCATTCTCATCGTTACTATCCTAGTTCTATGTCTCCTTGAAAAAACGCTTCGGGTGATGATGCAAGAGGATGTGGCACAGGAGGAAGATGAGGAGGAGGAAGAGGGATCATTTGCAAGGCTTTCAGGGCAGTCATTCACAAGTGGCTATGAGGGTGGGTTCCTGCTCCAACAAACGCCAGGTACACAATTGTCCGACAGCAAGGGCACAGTTCTGGAGGATGACGAGGTGGAGGATGAGGAGGAGGAGATGGAGGAGGAGGAACCATGTTCACAGCAGGGTGGCACCCAGACCAGCTCATGCCCATCACTAGGGCGTGGCTGGGGGGGATACAGGGCACACAGACGATACGCTTCCCACAGAGGACAGCTTTTCGTTGCCTCTGAGCAACCTGGCACACATGAGCGATTACATGCTGCAGTGTCTCCGCAATGACCGCCGAGTTGCCCACATTCTTACTGGTGCTGATTACTGGGTGGCCACCCTGCTGGATCCCCGTTACAAGGATAACGTACCGTCCTTAATTCCCTCACTGGAGCGTGATCGTAAGATGCGCGAGTGCAAACGCACGCTGGTAGACGTGCTGCTGGTGGCATTCCCACCTGACAGCAGGGGTACGGTGGAAGCACAAGGCGAAGGCAGAGGAGGAGGAAGAGGTCGCCAACACAGTCGGGGCACCGCTAGCACCTCAGAAGGCAGGGTTAGCATGGCGGAAATGTGGAAAAGCTTTGTCAGCATACCACAAGAATCAGCACCACCAGCTGAGATGGAACGTCTTAGCAGGAGGCAGACTTCACTAACATGGTGGAGCAGTATGTGTGCACCCGCTTACAAGTACTGAATGATGGGTCTGCCCCCTTTAACTTCTGGGTTTCCAAATTGGGCACTTGGCTTGAGCTTGTCCTTTACGCCTTGGAGGTGCTGTCCTGCCCTGCAGCCAGTGTATTATCTGAATGTGTATTTAGCACGGCAGGGGGCGTTATCCCAGACATGCGCAGCCACTTGTCCAGAGCCAATGTGGACAAGCTCACGTTTATTAAAATGAACCAGGCATGGATACCAGAGGACTTGTCCGTACCATGTGCAGAATAGACATGTATACCGGTGTTCTCACAAAAACTGTCTGGCTATCGGATAGTGTCCGGCCCGAGGACAAGGAGATTCCGAAAATCTTGGAAGATGAACGACGCCTGCCCCATGAGTGCAGGTTCAAGCCCCACCATCCAAGTGGACATACGGTAGCACATAGTAACAGGGCCCCTCACGGGCTCGTTTGGCTCTCCACACTTCACTCGCCACACTTCGGGGCATGGCCTCGCTTTGCTCGGCTTGAACCTCGGATGGTATGGCTTGAACCTGGATTCACCGCGCAGCGTTATTGGTCTTCAGAGATTTTCTAAATCCCCTTGTCCTACATACTGAGCAAGCGCAGTACAGGGCAAACACTATCCGACGGGGGACAGAATTCGACACATCACCGGCCTTACCCAGCCATTGTTTTATTTTTCAACCTGTGTTGGCTACCTCGTCCTCCTCCACCACCGCTTCCACCTACACCACCACATCCACTGCCACCTCAACCTCCTACTCCATATGGACCTCGTCCTCCTAGGTCAAGATTATAATTTTTTATTTTTTTATTTCAATGTATTTTATTTTCCCACTAGCTTATCCATTAAATTGAATATTTTTTTCCAGAAAGGGCGTATTCTGGGGCATTCCCACCATATGTGTGGCATCGTGCCGTTGAGTTTCTGAGGTTCTTAATCACTTCCTGTACCTCTTCTTCTGAGAAGGGAGCCTCCAGCATATATATATATATATATATATATATATATATATATATATATATATATATATATATATTTAATTTATTTTAAGTTATTTCCCTATCCACATTTGTTTGCAGAGCACTTGCCATACTCTTAACAATATTTTTTTATTTTATTTTTTTTTGTCGAAACCCGAACATCCAGGTGTCCGCTCAACTCTACTGGTGAGCACTGATAAAGGCACTGATGGGCACTGTTGGCACTGATGGGCACTGTTAGTTGGCACTGATGGGCACTAATAGGCGGCACTGATAGGCAGCAATGGCAGGCACTGATAGGCGGCACAGATAGGTGGTACAAATGGGCATTGATGGACAGCAGTGATGGGCATTGATGGGCAGCACTGATAGGTGGCACTGATTGCCAGCACTTACTTGCATGGCTAATAGGCACTAATTGGTGGCACTTGTGGGCAGTGTCTCAGTGACTCGGTGATCACAGAGTGCCCCCGGGGCGAGTGAACAGGGGAAGACATCCTATGATGGCCTCCCGAAAATTGAGGTCCGTGCTGTAGCCGTCATTCGGCTATGGCCCGGACCTCAAGTGGTTAAATACTCTTGCTTGCAATGTTATGTGCAAAAGTACTATTTTTTTTCTTGTTTGACTCCACAGTTTCCTTCCAACCCACAGGAATGGCAGACTGTGACTTCCCAGTTTCTCCACCACTGGGACTTTCCCCATTGTGGTGGTGCTATCCATGGGAAGCACATAAGGATCATCCCACCACCCAACTCAGGATCGTACTACTATAATTACAAGGGGTTTAGTAGTATTGTTATGTTGGCGGTGGTGGCGTTTAATTATGAGTTCATCTACCTAGATGTTGGGAAGAACGGCCGAAACTCTGACGGAGGAGTGATCACTCAAACAGAGTTTTACCGGCGTCTACAAAATGGCATTTTGGGTTTGCCACCTCCGGAGGAGAATGTTGAGTGCCTCAATTTCGTATTTGTCACGGATGAGGCCTTTGCTCTGGGGGAACATCTCATGAGGCCATTCCCCATGAGGAACATGACCCCAGAGCAGAGGGTTTTCAATTTCCAGGGGTCATGTGCCAGAAGAGTGGTAGAGAATGTATTTGGCATAATGTCAAGCCAGTTCTGGATATTCCTAACGGCCATGATCCTGGCCGAATATAAACTAAACCACGTTGTGTTGAGCTGCAGCATTCTGCACAACTACTTAAGAAAGAATGCAGCCATCTATCTGGCCTCAGTTGCGACTGAGGTCGACTTTTCTTTGGAACCTGCAGCAATGATGACGTTTGAAAGTGGCCATGCTGGCTTACCCTCCAAAGTGCCCACGAAGTCAGAGAAAAATATGTAAAGTACTTCATGGGTAGAGGCGTAGTTGCTTTACAACAAAATCTTGTGGATGTGCAATAAGCATTTTTTTTTTTAACCACTTGCCGCCCGCCCTATTACAAATTGACGGCGGCAAAGTGGTTTCATTATCCTAACCGGACGTCATATGACGTGATTAGGATAATAAGCCGCTGCGCGCCCCCGGGGGCGCGCATCGCGGCGATCGTTGTTGCGGGGTGTCAGTCTGACACCCGGCAACTACGATCTCGGTAAAGAGTCTCCGACGGAGACTCTTTACCATGTGATCAGCCGTGTCCAATCACGGCTGATCACAGTGTAAATGGGAAGAGCCGGTGATCGGCTTTTCCTCACTCGCGTCTGTCAGACGCGAGTAGAGGAGAGCCGATCGGCTGCTCCTCTGACAGGGGGGGTCTGTGCTGATCGATTATCAGCACAGCCCCCCCGAGGATGCCCACACTGGACCACCAGGGACACCACTAGACCACCAGGGAAAAGGTAATAAAAATACATAATCCTCCCTAGACCACCAGGGTGCCAGTCAGCACAATGGGTGCCAATCAGTGCCCATAATGGATGCCAATCAGTGGCCACAATGGGCATCACTGATTGGCATGCATTATTGTTTGGCACTGATTGGCATCCATTACTATAACACCGATGCCGCCTATGAGTGCCCACCTGTGCTGCCTATGAGTGCCCACCTGTGCCGCCTATGAGTGCCCACCTGTGCCGCCTGAGTGCCCACCTGTGCCGCCTGAGTGCCCACCTGTGCCGCCTATCCATGCCCACCTGTGCCGCCTATCTATGCCCACCTGTGCCGCCTATCTATGCCCACCTGTGCCGCCTATCCATGCCCACCTGTGCCGCCTATCCATGCCCATCCGTGCCGCCCATCCGTGCCAGCTATCAGTGCCAATTTGTGCCACCTATCAGTGTCCGTCCGTGTCGCCCATCCGTGTCGCCCATCCGTGTCGCCCATCCGTGTCGCCCATCAGTGCCGCCTATCAGTGCCGCCTATCAGTGCCACTTCATTGGTGCCACATTGGTGCCCATCAGTGCCACCTTATCAGTGCCCATCAGTGTAGCCCCATCAGTGCCCATCAGTGAAGGAGAAAACATACTTATTTACAAAGTTTTGAAACTGAAACAAAAAAAAACATTTTTTTTTTTCAAAATTTTCGGTATTTTTTTATTTGTAGCGCAAAAAATAAAAACCGTAGAGGTGATCAAATACCACCAAAAGAAAGCTCTATTTGTGGGAAAAAAATGATAAAAATTTCATTTGGGTACAGTGTAGCATGACCGCGCAATTGTCATTCAAAGTGCGACAGCGCTGAAAGCTCAAAATTGGTCTGGGCAGGAAGGTGTTTAAGTGCCCGGTATTGAAGTGGTTAATAAACTCATATTTCATTAGAATTACTGTTTGTGTTTCTTATGTGTCTCCTAGATTCTCAAATGGCCTTTTAATTCTGGCCATTTTCTTCAATAGTGCAAACGTAACTTATTTGATACATGAGGTTACAATCTCTTCTTCAGCTAACTATTATGTTATGCTGTAGGTCTGCTACACACACACAATGTTATTGTTGTTAATGTATGTAATGCATTAATCATAAAAATATTCATCCTTTTCAACTCCTTGAATTAATTGCTTGGAGTCCCTAAAATGGCCTGATTTTGGCATATTTTACAGTGCATTGGGGGTTCTTTACTAAAGGCAAATCCACTTTGCACTTCTTGGAAGTGCAGTCACTGTAGATCTGCAGGGGACATGCAAGTAAAATAAGAAACAGCATTTTAGCTTGCACATGATTGGATGATAAAATTAGAAGAGCTTCCCCTCATTTCAGATGAATAAAGAGAGAAAAAGCACTCACATTGCCTCATCTGCGAATATTGGGAACAAAAAGAAAAAAAAGGAATTCAAACAAAACCTTTAAAGGCACTAAAAACACTGGGAGTACAAAAAATTATTTAGCATTTATTGAAAAGTACATATTGTATAAAGACCAGAGACATGAAAGAAATAATAAAGATCACATATACAAATTAGAATCGGTACATGATGTGAGACCTAATATGTCTAATCATTTTATTATACACTTCTTCAGGACACATTTGGGGTTCAGCAATGTAGACAGCAATGTAATAAACTTATTTTAATCAAAATAGACCTGAACAAATGTAGTTAACCTGCATCTGCCAAAAACAATGTATTAGTGGTCGCACGAACGATGTTTAATATGAACGATTCCTGTGTCCACAAACCTCAAACTTGGCATTTTAAACTGTACAACAGTAAAAAAAAGCACATGGACCAGCATGAAAGTAATAATAATAATAGGAACACGCGACAAATTACTTTTTTCAGCACTTTCCTGATCTTTCTATACTGATCTTGTGCCCACAATTTCAGGTCTCACCAGCGTTTCCTCAATTGATCCTTGAATCGTCGTACCCCAAAAGTCCTGTGCAGACTTCTGACAATTTTAGCCATGATCTTGGCCTTTCTAACATTAGGGTTTCTGTACGGCCCATGATTCCCATCATAGTCTGTCCTTTTTAAGATGTCCACCATCTCCATCATCTCTTCAAAGGACATATTTGAGGCCTTATATCTCCACCTGGATCAGCAAATGCCTTGCTCTGGGCTTTCATTGTTGCTGCTATTATCACACACCTGCTGACTCTCCGCCATTTGCTCCCCCACTGACCGGAAAGAGAAGAGGTGGGAAATACACTAGAAAGAAGGACGGGGCAGAGTTTGACACATGTGCAGTGTATATAAAGCATAATGAGCGGTCGCTGTTACGGATGTAGGTATGATCTGTGAGTGGAGGATGGAAAATAGTTTTCACGCAAAGGGATGTTGAAACTGTAAATTGGGGCATCAGTGGTTAGTGGCTTATACTGCTTATAGATTGAGGCCTATATTGGGACAAGATTAGCAGAGTTTAGCCTGACATTAGGGTTTGTCTTGTTTATGTCTTGCAGATAAAATGGTTGATAAACTTAAAGCCCCATATTTCCTGCCAGAGTTGATCAAAAAATACAGGGAGCTGCCATATCTCTGGCAAGTAAAATGCAAGGACTATTCAAACAAGATAAAGAGGAAGGCGATGATGGAGAAACTGTTGGAATTAGTGAAGCCTGTGTATCTCACGGCAGACATCAACTATTTGAAGCTCAAAATTGGTAGCCTGAAGAGCACATATAATAGGGAGCACAAGAAAGTCCAGGATTCCCAGAGATACGGAGCAGCAGCAGATGATGTATATGTCCCCAGGCTGTGGTACTACACAGCCTGCGTTTTTTTTGTACGACCAGACGGAACCCAGACCATCACTCTCAATACTTTCTTCAACATCAGCTGAGGCTCCTGAGGTCCAACCTGGGCCTTCCACCCAGGCAAGAAGATGCGGAAGAGCCCAGCTTGACCCAGGCATAGCATTTGAAAAATATTGTGGTTTGAAATGTGCTTTTTACAGGGTGACACTGTAAATGCACAAAGTAGTAATGTGCCAACTTGTGAAAAAAAGAGAAAACAAATTAATTTGGACTTTACAAGGCACATAAGTAGCAACAGTGCATCTATCTGCTTACTAAAAAGTTTCTGAATCAATCACTCCTGAAGAAGCATTATTCTTGACGCGGAACATGTCGAGCCATGATCGAACTACTTATGGATCCTCACCTCTGACCCAACACTTCAATATTTATCTCCTTATCTTTTCTACAAAACAACTGCTTTTGATCGCTATTTGTGGATTTGTTTGCGTATTTTGTTCTTATCACTTTAATGGTGTCAGATTGGATATGTATAAGGGTCCATGAATACTAACTTTACTGATTCTCTATATGTGATTGTTTTTATTATTTGATTAAATAAATATAATCTTTTTTAGAACCAGGTATAGCATTGTTGAACATATTTCTTGTCACAAATTGAATGATGTTAAGTATATGTTTTTGATCACTAATTTCTGATTTAACAATATGGTTTACATATCAATAGACAGTAAAGGCCAGGAAGTCCAGGAACCTGGAGGAGGCCACGATTGCTTTTTTGTGCCATGCTACAGTGGCAATTAGCATGGCCCCTGGTGGCCAGGAGGCGTTTGGATACATCCCAGGCAATAAATTAAAACAGATGGAGGAGGCCCAGCGCACTCTATGCAAGGAAATAATTCTTCAGGCCCTAAACAAGGGGACGAGGGGCAAACTCACCCGTCAAACACACCTCTGTGTGTTGGACCATGCTCTTTCACCACCTCTACCAACAACACAGCTACACTACCCACCACAGCAGCATGGAAGGAAGTCTGGAAGGAAGTTTTGAGATTGATGGCCTGGGTTCGTTGTGGTCTGGCAAAAAACGCAGGCTGTTGGAAGACCACAGCCTCGGGACATATGTCATCTGCTGCTTCTCCCAATCTCTCGGAGTCCTGGATTGTATTGTGCTCCCTATTAAATGGACTCTTCAGGTTACCAATTTGGACAATCAAATAATTGATGTCTGCCCTGGGGTACAAAGACTTCAACAATTCCAACTGTTTCTCCATCATCGCCTTCCTCTTTATTTTGATATGGCCTTGTGCTCCCTATTAAATTCCAAAATGTTGTTTTGACAAATACTTGGCTATGTGTTTTACTTCAAAAAGCATAGAGGATCAAAACCAAATTTTGCCTAGCTTTTGTTCTCCAGTGCCAAATAAAAAAAGGTTGTTGTATGAAACTTGTTCAAAGGAACCAATCAGATAACATCCACAATTTTTCTAGTGCAAGTTACCAAATGAAATAAATTAAATGACAACTTGCCATGGGCAACAAAGACAGCAGTCACCTATTATACATGAGGTATGCAAGACCCAAGAAAACCCTATCCGCAATGTGTGTGTCATTTTAGTTATGTAATTTAAAATGTGAAATGAATTGGAACTAAACAAAGTATTGTAGATGTTGCCTAATGCACTAAAAAGACTTGTTCAAATTAAAAATAACTGTTGCCTCCTTTAGAGATATTAATAACCATTGTAATAAGCATCAATTAATAATGACCTTTAAATATTTATTTTCCAACCACGGTTACAGGCACAGTCTGCAGTGGGATTTAAAAATTCACAACTCTCAAGCGAGAGCTTGCATGTTTAGGGACATTAGGTGCTTAGCTAGTATTTTTTTTTAAGTTCACACTGCACAGGAATGTTTGCTGCAAGAATCACAAACACAATTGGAATGAATGTACTTGCAAACGTTTGCAAATATTGCTACTAAAAATGATTCATAATGTGTTCTTGAACACATCCTAAATTCTTCAGGGGCCATTTATGATAGGTTGAATATTTAATTCTTGTGTATATGGAAATATTGGTTCCGATTACAATTTGTTTTGATATCTTGTACCACTTCTGCTTTTATTTAAAATAATCACAAAGAATTAATACCACCCTGCTATAGACACCAATCTATTTCAGATTTTTTAATAATAAAAAAAAAAAAACACCCTAAGTGATTTTTTGCAACAAAATGAAAATGTATCAAAATGCTAGCAAAATAAATACAGCTACTTAAAATGTAGACCTTGGGCCTTATGGGTTTACTGCAATCTCAGTGAAAAGAAACCACAGTGTTTACATCCCTTAAGCCCCCATTCACATTGAGGTTAAGTTGCACGTCAAATCAGAGTCTATTGCCAGCAATAGAAGAGTCCCAATCGCCAGATTTGCGGCACCGCACTGATTTTCAAAAGTGGTTCCTGCACGGGGACGATCTCAGTAGACATCTGTGCATGAACCCTCACAGATATCTTTCAAGTTGCCCCCGAAGGCAGACTGAAATGCGGCTTTGAAATTTCAAAGCCGTGTTCAATATGAATGAGGGCTTAATCGAGGAATAGTCTTGGAAGTCTTTTCGCCAATAATGAGTATACTGTTGCAGGGGATACCTGTACATTGTTTTCAGAAAATTTAGATTCTTTAACCACTTACTTACTGGGCACTTAAACCCCCCTCCTGCCCAGACCAATTTTCAGCTTTCAGCGCTGATGCACTTTGCATGACAATTGCGCGACCATACAACACTGTACCCAAAAAAATTAATTTTTTTTCCCACAAATAGAGCTTTCTTTTGGTGGTATTTAATTACAGCTGGGAGTTTTATTTTTTGCTCAACAAACAAAAAAAAGATGCAAAATAAAAAAAAATAAAAAATCATGTTTAATAGTTTGTTATAAAATTTTGCAAACAGGTAATTTTTCTCCTTCATTGAAATGCACTGATGATGCGGCGCTGGTGGGCACTGATAGGCTGCACTGATGGGCAAAGATGGGCACAGATAAGGCGGCACTGGTGGGCAAAGATGGGCACAGATAAGATGGCAAGGATGGGTGGCACGGATGAGGGACAAGGATGGGTGGCATGGATGGGCACTGATGGGTACCACTGATAGATGGGACTGTTGGGCACTGATAGGTGGCACTGATGGGTGGCACTGATGGGCACTGATGGGCACTGGTAGATGACACTGATGGGCACGGATATGTGGCACTGAGGTGCAGCACTGTTTTTGCGGCAGATTGTGGGCACTGATAGGTGGCACTGTGGGCACTGATAGGTGGCACTGTGGGCACTAATGGGTGGCACTGATGAGTTTCACTTTTTCCCCTACTTAGGTGGCACTGGCAGGGGGCAGGTGGGCACTGATGATCTGGCCGTGATTGGGACTGAAGTCCCTCTCACGGCCGCCGGAGATGGGCTTTTTTTTTTCTCCTCGCGCTGACAGCGCGAGGAGGAAAAATAGCCGATTACCGGCTCTGTTGCGATCACATGATCAGCTGTCATTGGCTGACAGCTGATCACGTGGTAAGGGGTTGGGATCGACCCCCTTGCTTCGATCTATGATCAGGCGAGTCTCATAGATCACAGAGCACGCCGCACGCGCCCCTCAGGGGGCACGCAGGCAGCTCGTGCACGGGACGACGTCAATAGACATCGTCCCGGCAAAGCAGGTCCGCGCTGTAGCCGTCATTCGGCTATAGCACGGATCTCTAGAGGTTAAACTAGTGGTCATCAACCCTGTCCTCAGGGCCCACTAACAGGCCAGGTTTGCAAGATAACTGAACTACATCACAGATGATATCATTTACTGCTCAGTGATTGCAGTATTCTAGTCTTCATCTCCCCAAGGTAATAAATAAAACCTGGCCTGTTAGTGGGACCTGAGGGCAGGGTTGATGACCACTGCTTTAAACCACAATGAAACTTTAAGGAGTTCTGTACATTTACATTTTATAGAATGCCTCTGAGTTGCCATTTTGCAAGTAGCAATTATAAGAAGTGGTCATTTCAAATTTTTGACAGTATATTGCTATGACCACACACAAAAAAACCTTCAGACTGGTTTAGTGGGACAGAATTGCAGCTTGAGGCTGAGTTCACATGTGTGTGGCTGTGGTTTGCAGTCCGTGGTCCAGTGCGTTCCTGTTCACTGGTTCAGGTGCTGTTCGTCTGAAAATATTTGCCTGAATTTGCACCTGAACCAGACCCAAAAATGCACAGGACCATTTTTGAAACTGCACTATGGCCCTCCTGGACATGTGTGAACCAGCTCTATTGAAAACCTGTCTCATTCACATATCATGCAAAATGGATGAGGTTTAAAATGCATCAAATTCACATATATGTAAACACAGCCTAAAAAGCTATTACTTCTTCAACATTTTTATATAAACTCAACATTTATGCCCTGTACACATGGTCGGACATTCCAATGACAAAATCCGTCTGATTTTTTCCCAACGTATTTTGGCTGAAACTTGTCTTGCATACACACGGTCGCACGAAGTTTCGGAAAAACTGATTGTTCGGAACGAAGTGACATACAAAATGTACAACGTGACTTCGTAGAGGCCAGTAGCCAATAGCTTTCGTCTCCAATTTTTTTCTGAGCATGTGTGGCACGTTGTGCGTCAGAATTCTCTACACACGATCGAAAAAATCAGATCATGTAACTAACTCTGCTAAAAATCTCAATAAAAACATTTGAAAAGAAAAAATCAGATCAGATTTTGTTGTCGGAAAACTTTAGATCCAGCTTTCCGACAGAAAATGTCTGATAGAGCCCACACACGATCGGATTATGTTGTCGGAAAATTCGAATGTGTGTATTGCGCATTAGAGTGGGTAAATAAATGTGAAAGGTTTAAATTTGCAATGAACAGGTGAGCGTATAACATAATGTATAAATTCATAGGGTTTTATATATCTTTCAGCGCTTAGTAAGCAGTAAGTAGTCAGGTTACCTTTCCTAATGAAAATATAATGCAGGTGCATTGGCTGTGAAGTCTCTGGAAAACTGGTAATTTTAGGTTGAAGCCTTTTAGTGATATAAAACATTAAAGCTTTGGGGGAAACTAAAATGATGGGAACAATACCTGTAGTTGTTTTTTTTTTTTTTCCTGTTGCCTTGTTGGCAGTGCATGAAAAGTGAATAAAAATCTTATCGACTTTTTCAGAGCAAATTATTTATCTACTTCAGTTCAACAAATACATGTAGAAGTGAAAGCTTAAAATAGTAAGTGAAGCATTCATCATTAAACATATAGCTTGGCTTGGGAAGAAATGACAGCTTTAGATGGCTAACAATTTCAGCTGTCGTGGAAGCTGACACTGTTGTACTTCCTGTGCTATAAATGGATATTGAGACTGTAATTATTTGATATTTTCTGAGAACAAAGACAGCACAGTGACTCAATTCTCTGCAGTAGTTGCAAAAAAGTGAAAATACCATTGTTTTGTATTAAGAAGATTGTTGAAATGCACATAGTTTAAGTCTACATTTTGTGAGGTACTGACTGGCAAGATTGTGAACGATGTAGATGTCACTTGCATTTCCCAACTACACATGGTGAGGTAACCCAGGGTTTGTTAATGATATGGAAAAAAATACATTTTTCTTTTCTCAGAATCTTAATAAACCCTGTTTTTAGTCCTGGAGTCCAGAAGGTTTATACAGTTTTGGGTGGGAAAAGCCTCCTTTCCTAGGTCCACTTCTTACCTGGTAACCAAACCTTGTTATTAGTCTCAGCTGTCCGCAGGCCTATTTATATGGAAGTTGATTGATGCTCATTCTCTCCATCTTGCTCGCTTTGCTTTAGGTTGATTTAACACTAAAAAGGTATACATATTGCTGTTAAGGCTCATACACACGATCTGATTTTCCGACTGGAATTGTGTGATGTCCGACCATTTGTATGCTCCATCGGACAATTGGTGTCAGATTTTCCACCAACAAATGTTGGATGGCAGGCTTTAAAATTTTCCACGGACAATTGCCTGTTGTTGCATGTGTACACAAGTCTGTCGGACAAAAGTCCAAAATACAAACGCGCATGCTCTGAAGCAAGGACGAGCCAGAAGCAGTTAGTCTAGTTACCACCTAGCATCACTAAATTTACTAGCAACCCTGTTTAAGACAAGGGCGCTACACATGTAACATGTAACATGTTCCAGGTTGTGCCCCCCTCCCCCCTTCCCCTTTGGCAGTTGGTGGGGGATCATCTTCCCCATTTCTGTCACATTTTAAAATCTGTGAATGAAGAAACTACAGGTCCTATTTGCTATTGGCAGCAGATGGCCTGTAGTTCTTAATGGACTGATGAACTAATGAGCACCTTTGTAGTGCAGTTGCAGTCTGTAGTCTCCACTAGGTGGTGTTCGATTGCAGTGGTAATGCAGTGGGAGAAGGAAGTTGTGAGAAACTTGGTTCCTTTATGATTTTTTCAGAGACACTGCAGAACAGTTATCTGATTGGATGCTGACTTTGGCAGCCATATTGGGTGAGGACAGAGCCTATTTGTGCATAGTGGCAAGGTGAGGTTCCAGAAGAGTAGGGAAGGTGCCGGGATTACTATCTCCTCCCAGGAACACCCCCATTTGGGTGTGGCAGACTTGTGGCAGACTGTCGCCATCTTCAAGTCTTCAGACCGCTGTTTCACTGCTGTTATGCCGCATACACACGACTAGACTTTCCGTCACAATAAATTTTGACGGTCTTTCCGACAGAGTTTCCGACAGAGTTCCGACCGAATGGACTTGCCTACACACGATCACACCAAAGTCTATTCGTTTTGAACGCTATGACATACAACGGGACTAGAAAAGGAAGTTCAATAGCCAGTAGCCAATAGCTACCCTTGTGTCTTATTTAGTCGCAAGGCATAGTATACCTAGCATACAGAAGAACGGTTTTCCCGATAGGAATTGATTCCGTCGGAAAGATTTAAAACATGTTCTATTTCTAGGTCCATCAGACTTTTTGAAAAAAAAAAGTCAGCTGAAGCTCACTCACAATCACAATATCTGAATATTTTCTGTCGGAAAGTCAGATCGTGTGTATGTGGCATTACAGTTTGAAGGTGGCTCAGGATTGGCCTGCCTTCCCACTGGGCCTGTTTGTACTGTGCTGAACTTTTCTACAATATATTGTTTTGGCCTAGCTTGGACTCTGCGTGTTTACTGCCCGACACACTATACTGCACCTTCCCACTCTGACACTACCTCCAGTTTTCAAACAGAAATCCCATATGGGCAAGAAAGCTTGTGGAAATGTTTTCAGAAGCCTGAAATTGCAACTGTGATCCACTAATCATGGGTGAAATGCCCTGCAGGCTCCTGTGGAAAAAAAATATTAAAATGTACACTTTTTTTCTGAAAAAACTTGTGCATTAATTTTATTTTCCTAAAATGTGAACTTAGCCTTTAAGAAGCCACCTTTAAAGAGGATTGCTGACGATGATTGAAGTAATACTAGTGCTTTATACAAAAGCCAAATGTCCTGGTTGTGAATAGGGATGAGGATCGGTGACTGTGGCTCAACCCCGCAATCAGTTCGAGTCATTCATGCCTATCAGCAGAACCACTCCCCAAGAGAACTGAGTTTTCCCTTACCCGGGGCCTTATAGTGATATAGTGTAAGATCTGGTATATTGCTGTTGTTTTCACATGTGACCACGCAAGCCAACCCTCTCCCCCCCCCCACATCCTCCCCCTCCCTTCCTCTCTTCTTGTCACTTCTCCTTTTTTTCCGCTCTCCCCCTTACCTGTTCTCTCCTCTCTCTGTTCTATCCTCTGTTCTAGAGACAAACGACCTGAAGCCCAATCCTCTATATAGTGCTATGCAATATCTCACTGATCTTCAGATGGCTTGTTTTACAGGCTCTTATGTGTTCCTCTCTCTGTATTACATATTAATAGGCACTCATTTTCGGGTGCCTAGATGGTCTTAGATATGTATGTTCACATGTTTTGGGGATTGGGCGCTGCCCACATACAGACTTCATTGTCACTGTTTTTTTATTGTTTGTCTCTAATAAACATTTATTAAACAAAAAAGGGATAAGGATCGGTGTCACTGCTACCATGGGTTCAAAGCAGGGGGGTACCTAGTATATCACACAAGGGACAAATAATTTTAACCACTTTAGCGCCAGGCCATTTATGCCACTTTCTCTTTACAGAAAGCAATCAGTATTTTTTGTTAGGAAATGTTTTAGAACCCCCAAACATTATATATTTTTTAAAACAGAAGCAATAGAGAATACATTGGTGAGTTTTGCAATTTACTGTATGGCCCTAGGGTTTTTCAAACACATTTTTGTGGGAAATGAATGCACTTTTTTGAATTTTAATGCAAAAAAAAACCAACACAATTTTTCTGTAAAATATTAAAGATATTACGCCAAGTAAATAGATACCAAGCATGTCATACTTTAAAAATTACGTACACCTATGCAATGGTGACAAACATAATTTTTACTATCCATAGGCAATACTTTAAAAGTCTTTACAGGTTACCACTTTAGATCTACAGAGGAAGTTTAGTGCTGGAATTACTGCCCATGATCTGACATTCATGGTGATACCTCACATGTGTGGGGCAATCGAGACCGACGCGTGTCTTTCACCTTTGCGCATGAGCACGGGGAGACATTTTATTATTAACTTATTTTAAAAATATATATTTTTAAATTGCTTTGATTTTTTTTCTGAATTGCTTTTATTGCTGCCAAAAGGAATGTAAACATCACTTGAGACAGCAGACATGACAGGTACTCTTTATGGAGGCATCTGGGGTCAGAAAGACCCCAAATCCCTCCTCTGCACTTAAAAGCATTCAAAACACCAAGAGCTGCATTTTTGAACACCTTTATTTTTTTGAAAATTGTGCTGATGACATTCTGGTAAACCAGAAGTGATGTTAGTTCATCGCCCTTGGGTTACTGCTATGGAGACCCGATCAAAGCTTGTCTGGCCAACTGGTTGCTCAGATCTCGATGTGGAACATGAGAGCCAGAGCAAGTCACGGAAGGCAGTTGGAGTGGGATGTCCCCTACCCCTGCAGGCATCATCCTGGTACAACAACTTGAAGTCAAGCAACATACTGTTACGTTGATTGGTGGCAGGTGGTTAACAAGCAGGAGGGGCTTTAAGGGACATGGTTAAAAATCTGAGGCTACTCACTGTTCACAGCGTACAAATGTCACAGTCCTTTTACCCATAAAATATGCTTTAATTACTGCTGTGCCACAAATGAGTCTGGTGGAAGTAGCAGTACTACTGGATTGTATGCGATTATAGTCTGGTGCACTTGGAGTTTTATTTTTGGAGTTGTTTTTTAGCATTAAAAGTTATGTGGTTTTAAGGATAAAGCACTATGTATGGTATTTCTTTACATCTATGTGGCTGAGTGGAGCTTCAGCACCATAGACATCCAGAAGGACTTTCTTAAGTCCCCTATGCAGGAAAAAAAGCGCAATTAGACCATATTATATAATATTATTATATCATTGCCCCTGGTGAGAGCACATCTGGTGAATCGATTGTAACACAGTGTGAAGCATGCTAGGAGGAGGTGAGCTGCCATCTAGATAAAGGAAGGCCCATAGACGTGGTGTATCTGGATTTTGAAAAAGCATTTGACACAGTTTCCCATAAATGTTTACTGTACAAAGCAAGGTCCATTGGCATGCATGGATTGAAATTTGGCTACAAGGGCGAGTTCAGGGAGTGGTGATAAATGGGTAATACTGAGAATGATCAGCGGTGGGAAGTAGGGTCACCCATGGTTCTGTGTTGGGACCAATCCTGGTTAATTTGTTCATAAACGACCTGGAAGATGGGGTAAACAGATCAATCTCTGCATTTGTGGATGACACTAAGCTAATCATGGCAATAACTTCTCCACAGGAAGTGGAAACCTTGTAAGAAGATCTGAACAAATTAATGGGGTGGGCAACTACATGGCAACTACATGGCAAATCAGGTTTAATGTAGAAAAATGTAAAATAATGCATTTGGTGGCAAAAATATGAATTCAATCTACTCACTGGGGGGGAGAACCTCTGGGGTGTTGTGATATGGCTGAATCAGAGTGACTCCATCTTTGTAAGTTCATATGGGATTAACTTGGGTTAACTTTGATAGTTAGCTTAAGTTCTGTATCTAAAGACATAGGCAGTTTTTTTCTGTAGACATGCACATAAGGAGATATAGCTTGCATAGGCAGTTTTATTCTGTGCTGTCTAAATAAATAAATTGTGTCACAATATGTCTGAGCCACATATCCCATGACTGTGATTCAGAAGCAGGTGACATATGTAATGATATGTAATGATGATGTGTAATGATGATGTGTAATGTACGCCTCTGTATTAACCACACCCATGTTCTATGCAATGATTGGCTGATAAGGGTGCATATAAAATTCAGCCCCTCTCAGAATAAATCAGACAACCCTGAACATTAATCTTGGTGTTTTCTCCTTAGCACTGCAGTGTTTAGTAAGGGTTTCGTGAGTATTGTAATTGTGTTAGTTATACCTCTAGCTGGTCTTTGTCAGGTATATAGAAATACCATTTTAATCACAACATGGGGGAACCTAGGATGGAAAAGGACCTGGGGCCCTAGTAGATGATAGGCTCAGCAATGGCATGCAATGCCAAGCTGCTGGTAACAAAGCAAACCGAATATTGGCATGCATTAAAAAGGAGATTAACTGCAGGGATAAAGAAACAATTCTCCCACTCTAAAAGACTTTGGTCCGGCCTCATCTGGAATATGCTGCCCAGTTCTGGGCACCAGTCCTCAGGAAGTGAAATGGAGCTAGTACATAGAAGGGCAACAAAGCTAATAAAGGGTCTGGAGGAGATTAGTTACGAAGAAAGGTTGCAAACACTGACTTTATTCTCTCTGGAGAAGAGACGCTTGAGAGGGGATATGATTTCAATTTACAAATACCATACTGGTGACCCCACAATAGAGATACAACATTTTTGTGGAAGGGAGATTAATAAGACACATGGCCACTCACTAAAATTATAAGAAAAGAGGTTTAACCTTAAACAACGTAGAGGGTTCTTTACTGTAAGAGTGGCAAGGATGTGTAATTCCCTTCCACAGGCGGTGGTTTCAGCGGAAGGGTATTGATAGTTTAAAAAACTATTAGATAAGCAACGTACAGGGATAAACAATGTAATACTGACATATAATCACACACATAGGTTGGACTTGATGGACTTGTGTCTTTTTTCAACCTCACCTACTATATGCATGTGTCACTGGATTTTTGCAGTGTGTTAAGAAGAACATCTAGGAGTATACATCATTGAGAAACAAATAGCAGACCATGGGGGTTATTTACTAAAGGAAAATACACTTTGCACTGCAAGTGCACTTGAAAGTAAAGTTGTTGTAGATGCGAGGGGGACATACAAGGAAAATAAAAAACAGCATTTTAGCTTGCACATGATTGAATGATAAAGTCAGTAGAGCTTCCACTCACTTCAGATCTACCCCTTAGTTTTAGAGTGACTGCACTTTCAGTGCAAAGTGGATTTGCCTTTCGTAAATAACCCCAACAAGGTCACTATTAAGCACCATGTGACTGAGCTTTAAGGACTTTTAATAACACCAATAGTAATAATGTAAGAAACGTTGTGAAAAAAAATATCTTTATTAAATTATCAAAATGATGTAATATAAACTTTAAAATTCAATAAACCACCACCTTCAATCACTGCCAAAACAAGATAATGTTGTGTTAAAATACTGTACATCTAGACATCAGCCACACACATATGCACTCAATCCCTAATTATAAATACTCATCAACCACAATAAATGGATAGTACCAGGAAATGTGTGCACATCATTCCCCACTATAAAGCATGTAAGCATGAGTAACGGGCACATAGACTATCCAGGGTGATTATAATTTTTCTCCCTATATTTAAGGTCCTTGGTCCTTTTAAAATATTTTTTTGTATACATCATTTATATACTTTGTATATAAAGTATCACTTTGGATAGTGACCCCAAGCATACAAACACAATCTCACAAAAGTGAGTACACCCCTCACATTTTTGTAAATATTTTATTATATCATTTTATGTAACAACACTGCAGAAATGACACTTTGCTACAATGTAAAGTAGCAAGTGTACAGCTTGCATACTAGTGTAAATTTGATGTCCCTTTAAAATAGCACACAGCCATTAATGTCTAAACCGCTGGCAACAAAAGTGAGTTTACCCCTAAGTGAACATGTCCAAATTGGGCCCAATTAGCCATTTTCCCTTTCCGTTGTCATGTGACACATTCATTTTACAAGGTCTCAGGTGTGAATGGGGAGCAGGTGTGTTACATTTTGTGTTATTACTCTCACTCTCTCATACTGGTCACTGGAAGTTCAACATGGCACCTCATGGCAAAGAACTCTCTAAGGATCTGAAAAAAAGAATTGGTGCTCTACATGAAGATGGCCTAGGCTATAAGAAGATTGCCAAGACCCTGAAGCTGAGCTGCAGCACAGTGGCCAAGACCATACAGCGGTTTAACAGGACAGGCCTCGCGATGGTCGACCAAAGAAGTTGAGTGCACCTGCATAGGGTCATATCCAGGGGTTGGCTTTGGGAAATAGAGGTATGAGTGCTGCCAGCATTGCTGCAGAGGTTGAAGGATGGGGGGTCAGCCTGTCAGTGCTCAGACCATACACCGCACACTACATCAAATTGGTTTGCATGACTGTTGTTCCACAAGGTAGCCTCTTCTAAAGATAATGCACAAGAATGCCCGCAAGCTGTTTGCTGAAGACAAGCAGATGAAGGACATAATTACAGGAACCATGTCCTGTGGTCTGATGAGACCAAGATAAAACTTATTTGGTTCAGATAGTATCAAGCGTGTGTGGCGGCAAACAGGTGAGGAGTACAAAGAAAAGTGTGTCTTGCCCACAGTCAAGCATGGTGGTGGGAGTGTCATGGTCTGGGGCTGCATGAGTGCTGTCGGCACTGGGGAGCTACAGTTCATTGAGGGAGCCATGAATGCCAACATGTACTGTGACATACTGAAGCAGAGCATAATCCTCTCCCTTCAGAGACTGGGCCGCAGCGCAATATTCCAACATGATAACCACCCCAATACAACCTCCAAGATTACCACTGCCTTGCTAAAGAAGCCGAGGGTACAGGTGATGGACTAAACAGGCATGTCTCCAGACCTAAACCCTATTGAGCATCAGTGGGACATCTTCATACAAAAGGTGGAGGAGCGCAAGATCTCTAACATCCACCAGCTCCGTGATGTAATCATGGAGGAGGGTCAAGAGAACTCCAGTGGCAACCTGTGAAGCTCTGTTGAACTCCATGCCCAAAAGAGTTAAGGCAGTGCTGAAAAATAATGGTGGCCACATAAACTATTGACACTTTGGGCCCAATAAGGACATTTTTGTGATTTCTTCAGTGTTGTCACATGAAAAGATATAAAATATTTACAAAAATGTGAGGGGTGTACACTTTTGTGAGATATTGTATATATATATATATATATATATATATATATATAGTGATATTTGGAGTGTTTAGCTCAAGCGTAGATGCGTTTTTTGTGCAGTAAATTCGAGTCAGACAGGCATTATAGTTGAGGGCCTGGTAGCTCATGTTTATTAAATGGAAAAACAAAGGCGATAGGTCCATTCAGGGTTCCCACGCAGGGGTTCAATCTTAATTTAGGACTCAAAATAAGGAAAACATACCGAGCCACCTGGCTCTCTTGTCAGCAGTTCTTCTGCTTGCTCTCAGAGTTGATTCTTTCCAGCCTCCAGGATTCACTGGCTTCCATAGTCTTCCTGACTCTCAAGGCTGCCCAGCCTTTCCCAGTCCCTGGGCAAAGAATCCCCCTTACACAGGCTGCAGTATCTCACAGGGCAGACAGCTTTTCAGACACAGGTCTGTCTTCATACAGCACCAGCAGTAACAAGCTGCTCACACTTCACCTTCCTCCCCCTACTGCTCTCACCAGTCCCTCATTATATGGGCTTGGTGCACCTGGGCACAAAACCTGCTGGCTATCCAGAAGACCCGGACACAGGGTTGGAGATCCCATCCAACCCAAGACTCTGAGGGATCTCCAAACTACAGAGCCCCATCAGGAACTAGCAACATCCGAAGAAAGCTGCCAGAGAAGTTCTCTCCTTTTCAAATCTACGCTCGGTAGCTCTGTAGTACACTGACATGCAAACTCTGTGTCCATTTTTGCTCCATTTCCATAGGGACTTTTACTATTACAATATATATATATATATATATATATATATATATATATATATATATATATATATATATATATATATATATATATAGCTATATATCTATAGATTTTTCATGCATATACGTGTTCAAGCTGGTTATATGAAATAATTATTATACACTCGTAGTCGCAGTATATATTAGAGAGATAGCACGATGTGAAGCACGGCACCAATTGTTTTATAAATGTGTAATAACAGAACCACCCACAAACATGCAAACACATCCAACTAAGTGATAATACAACTAGGCAAATAAGCTTACAGCAACTATTGTAGAAAGAACCATAAAAAGAGAGCAACATCTTTTGCAAAAATAGAAATGTTACATAGATATAAGAAACCAAGCATTATAAACATGTAATATGATAATGTTGCGCTAAAGATCTTTTCCTCACTTAAAAGCTGGAGCTAAAACAAATTGACTCCACTTATAGTGAAGATATCATTACCAAATAAAAGAGGGGGTTCTGATATCAGTACACTCTACAATCTTCCCCATTTATACCAACTGCCTAAAGTCCATAAGGGCTCTAATGAATCCCCTGGTCAGCTCATAATCAGCACTATGAATAATATAACTTGGGGCTTTTCAGATTAAATTAGGTCTATATACTTAATACACTGAGCAAGTACAGATGGGTGGAGGATTACCTGTGAATATTGATGTTACCTCCCTTTATGCCTCACTGAATAGGTCTCTTAACAGTTGGTCAACATAAAGAAAAGGGTAGGGATTTTCAGGAGAACATGACAGGGTAGTGTCATGTATCACCATCCCCAGGGACTTTAAATGATATCGTGGTCTGGTAAGATCACGAATATCCATCCCATACACATTAGGAAGAAAAGGTGGGGGGGGGGGGGGGGGCAACAGGGACAGGTGGAGTGAAGAGGAATGTGAGAATTGTGAAGTGCATAAAAGATAGGTGTCCAAATGGGGGGAGAAAAAGGGAGGTGAAAAAAAATGCGTGGTGAACGCCAAAAAGTGAAAAATGGTGACAATAGTGATAAGTGGACAAATTACCAGGTGAGTATGAGGGACCCTGGAAAAAGGGGAACCAAGGAAATTGTGGGCTGCCAGTCCTGCAGGGAGATCTGTGTGTTCAGAGCCTCGAATGTCGAGACCGTCCAGGGATCGCCCCTATAAGTGTACCAGCCACAGGAGAATCCACCAATGGCACGCCGCCCATCGGGGGAGGAACACCTGAGCCGATTAACCGAGCGTTCGGCAACGGCGAGGGAAAACCTCCACTGTGGGGCACGGATGTCAAGACCACAGCCAGTGCGCAGTGACATCAAACAGCCGCCATGCGTATGGCATGATCTGCGTCAAATAAAGTCTCAATTTTTTTGGGGTGTTTTATACACCTTTTCTGCCTAATGTCTCTTAACAGTTGAAAACTGCCTATTTTTTGTGGTCACCACTACGTCATCACATTACTTCTCTTACCATGACAATTATGTATCCAAACCTTTGGTACTGTCACATGGATACATTTCACTCTCAGTTATGCACAGTTATTTATGAGGTATTGGGAGGATCTCTATACCTGAGTCAATAATTACTTTTCCAGACATCTAATATTTTATGGTTGATACATAAATAAAGTTATCATATGGCAATGAGTTTGTACAATTTTGAATTAGTAATACATTTACAATAAAACGTATCTCCTGTTAAAAGCTTCCCACTCAACCACAATAAAGCTGAGCTTCTGAGCATGATACATCTTACCATTCTTCCCACTTGTGCAATCTGTGCTCGATGTGTCCCTCAGACAGAGATTAGGGGGACAGGGTCATGCAAAAGGCATGACGTACAGTATAATAAATATTGTTGCCTTGAGCAGATTAGAGAAGAAACCTCCGACCATTTTTCCTTTGTTTCTATCTTTCACAGGCACTTACCAAAAAGAACTGAAGTTGTGTGGCCTGTAATAAACAAAGTCAAAGATCGTTTCAATAAGCTAATGGGTGGTCAAACTGGTCATATGAGATTAGGGACTTTATTACATACTCTACTATTTCTGGTTTATTATCTTGCCTGCCTTTGTGGCTTTTTGTATATTGATAAAACATCCAGATCCCTGAAGACAAGATTCTGTAAACGTCTTAGAAATGTAGAAAAATATTTCCTTAAAGAGGAGTTCCAGGCTTATTTGTGTTTATTAGAAGTCAGCAGCTACAAAAAGTGTAGCTGCTGACTTTTAATAAACACACACCCACCTGTCCGAACCCTTGATTCTCTCCCTCTCCTCTCCCCGGCACCGACATTACAACTGTGGTCACCCGGCTGTAACAGCTTACAGCTTCACAGCCGTGTGCGCACTACACATACACAAGTTGCGATGTGTCTCCTTAATGGGCAGGCTATCTTTTGGAGTATATGATGTGTCCCAAAAGATTGCAGGGAAGGAGTGGGAGAGGGGAACTTCCGATCGATCACCTGGGCGGTCCGATCAGAAGTGGGAGTGGGTACCTGTCAAAACTAGGTACCTGCTCCCCCCCCCCCCCAAAAAAATGACATGTTAAATGTGGCATAGAAGGGGATGCAATGCTTAAAGCAGGATGTCCCCTTTTGGGCGGAGCTCCGTTTTAAATAAAGTATTTGACAGCATTATCCAAATTACTAGTAATTCACTTAGATAATGAATAAAATGCTAATAAATTCACATTTGTTCATTTATTAAATTCCTATGTCTATATTTATATTATATGGATGTCTATATTTTTTTCATATGAGTTCCCTTTTTTATTTGATGTTGATTGATACTGATGCATGATTGTTAAATATGTAAGACATGTCCTGTTCTTAGGACAACAGATACAGGAGTTTTTGGTAGGTTTTGCTTACCGGCTCCTCAATTCGATTATAAATAAGTGGCTTTTACAAGTTACTGCACCAGCATCTCCTACCTGTCTGCAGCTATATGAAGAGGCTAAGAGGGTTAAGGAGCCAGGTGTTAGAACACCTATGTTGTCCAGCCACAATATTTAGCATTTTTTCATAGCATAGGTTATGAACCACAGTGTTTTTTTTTTTTCTACATTCAAATATAACGTTTCAATTTTTCTATCCTGTGTTACCCTTATTTATTCTGTTGCATTGCCCTGTGATCATCCAATATTGATTCATTTCCATGTGTCAGACAATGAACGTGTTATGTGTACCCTATGTGCAGTTTAGGACTCCTAAAGTTATATTTGAACATACACATCTATTTTTACCATACAAAAACAGATCATAGAGAAATGTTGTGAACCCTTCTACACCAGCAGAGGTTATAATAGCACGCTCCTCTGTGCCAATATTCCATGCTACACAGGTGTCAGACTTGTTCCTACTTGTCATTATATCATGGACACCTACAGACTTGCATCCTCTACATACACACTACATCTAGCAGCTTGTCCCATTGATGTGTTAAGTACTGAAAACTAATAACAGCAGAAGTATATTTCCACTTGATTAAATAACTATGGGTTTAACAAACTTCTTTAGAGAAAACCCAAAACACTTAAAATAAAGTTAAAAACATTAATCTGAGTTAAATTTATAGTGTTCTTTTTAGTATTTTTAGACTAAACTTTTAAAAATGAAAGCTTTTTTTTAAATAGCTTATCTGCTCACACTAATGGTGGTCCTATGCTAGACTAAAAAACGTACCAAAATCTAATAAATGTAACGCTCATTAAATTTTCAAATAATTTGTGGAAAAAAACAATAACCATTTTCAACTTTTCCAAGCGGAAAAATGTTATCAAAAGTTTGGAAATTTTTTATTGAACAAAAAATGTTTTAAAGGTTTGTGTATTTGTTGTGTGATAACAATCATACAATTTTTAATGTGCATGTGTGAGAAAACTGTAACTTGAAAGAAAAATAGTTAGTTGGAATGAACGTACAATCCAGAATCAAGGATCTTTCTTCTAGCAAAATGTGCAAACCCCTCTCCCCAAAAAAACGAAAAACAAAATTGTACTTTAATCTAGCAAAACACAGAAGGAATTTTTAAGCAACCTGCCAGATATTTTTTTTATGATCTAATAAAAAATATATACAATAAAAAAATAATAAAAAAATAACAACACCAAAAATAGCACTTAGCAAACTTTATTGCTGATAGTATTTTTTTATCAAAAACACAGTTAAGTGCAGATTTTTTTGGTCACAGTTCCCATTAAAGCTACAGGACATACAGTTTAAACACCGGTCACAAAACCATAATATTTAAGCTGGAAATAATAGTAGCCTTTTTCTCACAACTGATGCAACAAATACCAAGACATCATTCACATTCACTTATGATATTGCTAGCAGCTAGGGAATCCAGCAAGGCTTGTATTGGTGCATAGTTTTTGTATTTTGAGGAATACGCTACATATACCACCACATTATTTTTGGGTGATTGGGAATGACACATATGTGATGTATATTAAAATGCTTAAAGGCATAAAGTAGAATTCTCAATCAGTTTAAATAAACTTAACAGTGTGTTCAGCATTGCAGATTTTTTTTTCAACATGATCCCATAACTATTAAAAAAATTACTTCTGTCACCTTTTTTTCATATGCATTTTACCAAATTTCCAAAATTGGAAAATGTACATCATGCTCTGGTCTGATCATGTCATCCGAAAACTTGGCACTCCTGTTTAATAGGGAAAGAGAGGAGGGAATGTCAAGACTAGGAAGGGTATGGCAGCTTATTGGCTAGACAAGTGCATCCTGTTTCATTTTTTGTATGAAAATTTTATTTTCGGGGATTAGGATGTATACGAATCTCCGAATGGACAATAAATCAATTAATGAATGCATTTGTTTCATTTAGGGGCATTCACATGATGTGTAAGTCACTTGGGCCCTTGGGAAAATGAATTAAAGTGTTGAAATGTTTTGACAATTCAGTTTCAGGTGACAAATGCATCCAAAGCTGTTCCATTGATTAATTCAGATGCAAATGATGGCAGTTGATATTGTCCAATCAGCTTATGCCATTTCTTTTGGTTCGTCAGACTAGCATCCGAAAATATTGAATTCTTCAGTTTCGAATCCATCATATTCGATAATATATTGTCTATATAGCAATCTTCCGGAAAAAATTACAACACTTTTTGAATCCACTCAGACCAACAAATATACAAAATGAATGCAAAAGATACAAAACAAATTCCGAAAACGAATCGGGTTAACATAATGAATATGACAAAATGAAATTCTTTGATGAACAGATGCATTCGAAATGAAACTAAACATGTCTACTATTGGCGAGTTGATCACTGAATAATAACATGATAATATAATAAAGTGCAAACATGCAAAAGTGATTTCAACTGAGAACCAACATGATGATATAATAATATGTGCATAAAAAGTCCAAACACCAAATAAATTCAGTAGTACAAATAGTGAATATTCAAACAATTTATCAAAGTCTTCAAACAATGTATCAACTTCTTCAGATGGTGTACACAATCTTCAAATCCCTGCTGGACAGTAGGTAAATTTGACTGAAATATCTTCCACCACCATCACCTGTCACACATCCTACTCACGAGACTTCCATGACCCCTATTACAGGTAGTCATAAGGAGCATATGGATATATCCAGCAGGAGTTGTACATGATCCCAATGTTGCTCCCAATGTTTAACCGACCTCCAGGACACACACACCAGAGTGAATCCAGATTGTTTGAGCACATTCCCAGGAACACAATGATTTGAAGGGAGTTGTCCGTTGGTTAGTGAGAAAAAAGAAAAAGAAAAAGAAAGGGCTTCCATAGTGAAGTATGTCACAGTTTTGCAATGGATAGTTGGGAAAAGGGGGATTATTACGGTGCCAAGAACAATCAAGAAGATAGTAAATGATTCTATTTAAATTTTATTACAGCATAATTTCAACAAAAAATTCACAATACAAACAGGTACAACTAGTCAATTAAAATTAGGGAAGCGCAAAAGATATTATGTAGGGCCAGAATGGTAATGGCCTTGATGTGCTGCTGGGTCAAATCTTCCCTACATCTTTCACCATTACAATGGCTTCCTCGGGGGAAATAGGACTTGATCAGTGATATAAAAAGCCACAAAATAAAATGAGAGAAAAAACAGAAATCTAAATACAAACATTTTATATATTTGGGGTACAAGTTGCATGGCTTCTATGGATAAAATAAGTCTGATGAACCTAGATGGTGTATCAATGTCAAATCCAAAGGAGTGCATACATACCCCAACTTCTACCCCAGCATGGAGTGGGCAACGTGTACGCTCAATGGGTGGCGCCTCAATTAATAACCACTGAAGGGGGCAAAGGGCAACCAATAAAAAAAAAAAATATATATATATATATATATATATATATATATATATAGTGATATTTGGGGTGTTTATCTCAAGCGTAGATACATTTTTTGTGCAGTGAATTTGAGTCAGACAGGCATTTTAGTTAAGGGCCTGGTAGCTCATGTTTATCAAATGGAAAAACAAAAACGTTAATGAAGTTGTGATAAAAGGCAAATTAGCCCAAAGAAATTATCCCAAAAGACAACATAAACAGGAGCCAACATGGCCTCCGTACATACCCAATCAAAGAGAGAAACAGTTGCAAATGCAGGGGCGCTGAAGAGGCAGGAAATCGAATATACAAACAGGGCGAGTTGTATCTATAAATTCTAGTTGGATATATAGTAGCTAAAAATTAAAAGAAAATAAAGTAGCAGTTAGGGAATAAGATAACAAAAAAAGAGGAAAAGGGAAGAAGCGTTACATAATATATGCCCCCCTCTTTTTTATCCTTGTGTGTTGGTGTGCCATGGCCAACCCGGAGTGGATAGACGCCTCTACATCACCTGTGACTGTATGGACACCCAGGGCCTGTTTTTGTGGAGATTTGGCCCGCTCTGTCGATCACTTACAAGCTTACCGTCCACTATTTTTCTACTCTGCAGTGTTTATAATCTTCCCATTGGTTGCTGCACTTTCCCCAGTCTATTGGGGAATGGCATCTGTCTCTGCCTACGTTCTTCAGCCCTGGATTTCTGTTGCCGTGGTGATGTGATTGACACGCAGTGCAGCACCATGGGTATTGTAGGCTCCTGTTTTGGATCAGGCGCATGAGCAGTGGCCGTCTTCCATCCGCTCTTGCTCGGCGGTGATGCAATCACACCGAATGAGTGGGGGGTATAAATGGCATTTGAACCAGACACAGTTTGCTGGTTCTACGGGGGCGCTGACTCGCTTGTATGGTTATATCAAGGTTAGTACGCGGCTATGGAGCGGTTAGTTCCATACTCTCCCCTACGGTCTGGTTTGATTATATGCTATCTTCTTTTCTCATCTTTGTACCCTTTAGGGATTTCTTTCTAGTGGATAGTCTCCAACTGGCCGCTTAAAAGCACAGGCATTTTCTGCGCTGGGGCGAATCTGATTGATTTAACCTTGTACTGGTCTTTATGTTAGTAGTAATGAGGTAAGCACGAGATTGGCTGTGGGATATATTATGTAACTCTTCTTCCCTTTCCCTCTTTTATTGTTAGCTTATTCCCTAACTGCTACTTTATTTTCTTTACATTTTTAGCTATTATATATCTAACTAGAATTTGTAGATACAACTCACCCTGTTTGTATATTCTATTTCCTGCCTCTTCAGCGCCCCCACTGTTTCTCTCTTTGATTGGGTATGTACTGAGGCCATGTTGGCTCCTGTTTATGTTGTCTTTTGGGCTAATTTATTTGGGCTAATTTGCCTATTATCCCGAATTCATTAACTATATATATATATATATATATATATATATATATATATATATATATATATTTTTTTTTTTTTTTCAGTTTTTATTGGTTGCCCTTTGCCCCCTGCAGTCACACTATGGTTATTAATTAAGGCGCCACCCATTGGGCATACACGTTGCCCACCCCATGCTGGGGTAGAAGTTGGGGTATGTATGCACTCCCTTGGATTTGACGTTGATAAACCATCTAGGGTGGGTGGTTTGGGAATCTCCTGCCTAGGTTCATCAGACTTATTTTACCTATAGAAGCCATGCAACTTGTAACCCCAAATCTATAAAATCTTTTTATTTAGATTTCAGTTTTTTCTCTCATTTTATTTTGTAGCTTTTTATATCACTGGTCAAGTCCTATTTCCCCTGAGGAAGCCATTTTAATGGGGAAACATGTAGGGAAGCACATCAAGGCCATTACCATTCTGGCCCTACATAATATCTTTTGCGGTCCCCTAATTTGAACTGACTAGTTGTATCTGTTTGTATTGTGAATTTTTTGTTGAAATTATGCTGTAATAAAATGTATATTGAATAATTTACTATGTTCTTGATTGTTCTTGGCACCGTAATAATCCCCCTTTTCCCAACTATCCATTTTTTTGCAATTATCTTTTGGGATGAGGTGCTCTATCTAAAATGGACTCCACTGCCATTTTCTCCAATTTTTATGTCACAGTTTTATTCCAAAAAACAGGTAAAAACAAGATAAAAACAAAAAATTCTTGCAGCTTAGAAATCCATGTGCATGGAAACGTTGTGGCCCCTGAAGACTTTGGTGTGTACCAATGAAAACGGTAGGGTGCTTGATTGTGATATGTCATCTCCACTGTTTCTGAAACACAGCTGGAACACACCACGGCGTTTCCATGCACATAGATTTCTAAGCTGCAATAATTTGCTGTTTTTATCTTGTTTTTACCTGTTTTTCTTTGGAATAAAACTGTCAGGAAATTTTAGGAAAGTACAAATACCCCAAAAATTACCCCTTTTTGAAAAGTAGACAAAGGTATTTAGTAAGATGCATGGTGAGTTTTTTGAAGTTGTAAATTTTTTCCCACAATTCTTAGGAAAATTAAGAATTTTTTTATTTATTTCACAAAATTGTCATAACAAGTTATTTCTCACACACAGCATATGCATACTTCCAATTGCACCCCAAAATACATTCTGCTACTCCTCCTGAGTATGGTGATACCACATGTGTGTGACTTTTACACAGCCTGGCCACACAGAGAGGTCCAACGTGCAGGGAACCCCATCAGGGGTTCTAGGAGCATAAATTACACCTCTAATTTCCTAACGACCTATTACATTTGTGAAGGCCCTGGAGCATAAGGACAATGGAATTACCCACAAAAAAGCAAACACCCGAACGTCTATTCTGTAAGGCATAATGAGTCTTTTGAGCAGTTAATTTTTTCCACAAGCATTCGGAAAACGTGGAAAGAAAATTAAAAATTATTTTTTTTACACAAAGTGGTCAGTTTATAAGATATTTCTAACTCAAAGCATGTATATAGCAAAAATGACACCCCAAAACACATTCTGCTACTCCTCCTGAGTATGACAATACCACATGTGTGAGACTTTTACACAACCTGGCCACATACAGAGGCTGAACATTGAAGTAGTACCTTCAGGCATTCTAGGAGCATAAATTACACATTTCATTTCATTCCTACCTATCGCACTTTTAAAGGTCCTTGAGCACCAGTGGAATTACCCACAAAATGACCCCATTTTGGAAAGCAAACACTCCAATGTATATTCTATGAGGCATGGGCTGCAGATAGGTACACGGGTACTCTTGGGTATTTAGATGACCTCTGGCAGGTACTCAGGTACTCAGGTACTCAGATGGACTGTGACAGGTACTCAGATACTCAGATGGACTGTTACAGGTACTCAGGTACTCAGATGAACTGTGACAGGCACTCAGGTATTGGGGTACTCAGATGGACTGTGACAGGAACTCAGGTACTTAGATGAACTTTGACAGGTACTCAGGTACTCGGGTACTCAGATGGACTGTGACAGGTACTCGGGTACTCAGATGGACTGTGACAGGTACTCGGGTACTCAGATGGACTGTGACAGGTACCCGGGTACTCAGATGAACTGTGACAGGTACTCGGGTACTCAGATGAACTGTGACAGGTACTCGGGCACTCGGGTACTCAGATGAACTGTGACAGGTACTCAGGTACTTTGGTACTCAGATGGGCTGTAACAGGTACTTTGATGGGTGGTGACATGTCCTCTTTATTAGAGGGGCAATTAGTGTGGTTTGTGTACACTGTAAACGGTAACAAGATGTTACCACAATCTCCTTCACACACACGATTGGTGTTTGAGGAGGAGAACCCGGTAACATCTCGTTACCATGGCTTGTTGACATTCTGTGACCGGCTGTGATTGGACACAGCCGGTCACATGGTAAAGAGCCCCATTTCATTGGCTATTTACTGCGATCAGGGTTGGGTCGTGTCAGGGTGACAAGCCTTGTCCCCGATCGCCACCCTGTGCATGCCCTAGGAGCGTGCACGTGTGTCGTGCACATGGACAGCACATGTGACCGGCTGTGATTGGACACAGCCAGTCATGTGATAAAGAGCCATTTTCTTGTGGGGCGTGGCTTGACTGCGCTCGAGAATGGCCACCTAGAACGAGTGCTCAGCCGGCCAGAGAGAGAAATGGAACGACTTAGCTCTGCAGCTGCAGCTGAAACACAGCCATCTTCACCCTGCACAATGCTGGAGACCCGAGGAATCATATCCAGCAAACAGAAGGGAGATTACAAGCCAAAAAAGCTTACGGCCTTCTTCCTGAAGCCAGCACCGCAGGTCAGTGAGAGCCAAAATGTCACAAATAACTCATATACTGACCTCCCGGACACCATCCCTGATAATATAGATGACATCCAGCCCTTGATTTCCCCAAGTGATCAGGCAGAAGGAAGCCCCCCTTCAGACAGCCCTGCTAAGGCAAGGATGCAGATGGATACTCCTTCATCCTCCAAACAAGCAGCAGCCCAGCTACTTCACCCCCTCTAGTCTAACCAGGCCCTTCAATCACCTATGGCAGCATTTCCTACCACAGGACAGCCTTTGTTAGACACAACAATTAAAGACATGCTTCTATCTCTACAATCCTCCCTGGTAGCCTCCTTAATGTCAAAATTCTCCTCAGACAAGCATACCATGGGAGACAGAATTACATACATTAAGACCAAAATGGAGGACAGTACCTCAACTATCAATGACCTTGTAGACACATATGAAGATGTGAAAGATGAACAATATTGGATCAAATCTAAATTGGCAGATTTAGAAGACAGATCCCGACGTAACAATGTTAAGTTAAGGGGTTCCCCGAATCTATTCCACCAACAGCTCTGCATAAATTCGCCCAAGACCTCATGATCGCTATTACGCCTGACGCCACACCACTTGAAATCACTATAGACAGAATTCACAGATTAGCCAAACAGCCCCACCTGGCCACATCTGTACCTAGGGATGTGCTCATGAGAGTGCATTTTTTCCATATTAAGGAAAAACTGACAACAGCCAGACAAAAATCCACTCTCCGTCTCCATTTTATGGGATGCAACTTTTCCCAGACCTCTCCAAGTACACCTTCCAACTGCACTGCCACCTAAACACAGTGACAAAAGCCATGAATAACCATAAAATACCCTACAAATGGAGGTATCCAGCGACCATACTGGTCACCAAGAATAGAAACTCTCACACTATTTCCACCCTAACTGAAGGGATGAAACTACTTTCTCACATGGGGAATTATTGTAGATCCCCCACAGGAAAACAACCCATTCTCAGTGACGAAATGCCCACTACAACAAAGGGAAAGGTACTCTGATAAACAACAAAATAAACTAGGATGATACCAAGACCCAAAGGGCCTACAATCCTGACAGGAATGTTCTCTCTGGCCTTAGGCTCACATAACCTATTGTTGCATTTGACTGTTAACCCCCACAGAGAAATTTCTGACTCCAGCTTATTTCTCCACTGAATTCCACAATACGCTTACAAATCATCTACAGATAATCTGTTCTTTATTTTACTTGTTACGCACTTCCCTGTTCCTAGATAAATCATTCCAACTAAGTGAGCGTCACCTACAGGAACCTAGAACCAATCCTCCTCATTTCAGAAAAACAAGCCCTCTATCCACACCGGCTCTAGAACGTTGACTTTCCTTTTTTTTCCCTTTTGTTACAATTTTGTTTAGTTAACCACAGTTTAGCTTTCTAGCAACATCGTGCAACTTCACGGACTTCTCATATCCTGATCCACTCCACCACAGCGGAACAACGAAGAACATCAATCGAAACACCGCTACCGGAATCAACTTACTGTAAGTGGCTGCATTCTCAACACTAAACACTTACACAAAATCATGCCGCTCAACATAATCTCAGTAAATCATGCCGCTCAACATCCTCTCAGTAAGTGCAAATGGACCACCCTGCCAAACAACATTCCCTATGGAAACCTGACCAAAACTCCAATTGTGACATTCTATGTGTCCAGGAGACTCTCTTCTCCTCATCCACAACTCTTAAATGCTCCAACAAATGCTTCCCACACATCTTCCATGCCTCCTTTTCCTCCAAAAAAAGAGGAGTTCTAATTGCAAAGACACAGTAACCTTCCAGCACCACCAGGTGACTCTGGACCCGAACGATCGATACATTATACTGCAATGTTCTATAAACAAGACCAACTATACATTAGTAAATGTATACGCACCCAACGTCCACCAAATGCACTTCCTCAAGTTCCTCCTGCACTCCATCCAACCCAACCAAAGTGGCCATAATCTTATGTGTGGTGACTTTAACCTGGTACTGGACATCCATTTAGACTCGATGGCTAAAAGATGTGAATCCCCTCTGAAAAAATTCCTACTTGACCAAAACCTGTTTGACATTTGGCGTTGCAATCACGGGTCTGAAAAAGACTACACATACTTTTCTCCACTTCATAGATCGTACTCCAGAATTGATCTTTCCCTCGCAGACAAGTGGCTTCTTCAAAAGGTAACTTCTTCGAATATTCATGCCATGTTGTGGTAGGACCATGTGCCTGTCAGTAGCAGATTCCCCACCACATTCTAAAAATAATCTCTGACGTGCTACAAATTTCCTATGGCAACAACCAGCATACACTACAGAGATCACTACTCGACTCTCTGAATTCTTCACGAACAATGTGGGCTTGGTACCCGACCACAGCATGGTATGGAATACACACAAAGTGTTTATAGGAGGTGTATTAATGCAATTGAACTCTCGTATGAAAAAAGAAAGGATGCAGCGTCTAGACTCCTTTACCACTGACATAACAGAATTAGAAAAAACAAAACTCAGCCAAAAGCCATACAATCTGCTAAACTTCTATCTCTAAGACAAGAGCTCAGAACCCTTCTTTTACACTCCTTTGAAAAGATACAATTGCAAACTGAAAGCTGTGGCTTACTCTACCTAAAACAAGGCGGGGAAAGCTCTAGCCAGACGCCTAAAGGAATTTCAAGTGAAATCCAAAATACCCTACCTGATCCACCCTCACACAAAATAAAAATTACTAAATCCCCAAGATATTGCTGATGCCTTCAGTATATACTACAATGACCTATATAATATTAAACTAGATACCTTGACTCACCAATCTTCCACTGAGGACATTAACACCTTTTTAAACCAACTCAAATCCCTGAATGCACCCTTCACAACTTCAGAACTACAATCGGTCATCAACTCCCTCCCAACAGGGAAAGCCTCGGGCCCCAACGGGCTGACTAGCAAAGGTTATTGCTACCCAACTAAATACCATACTACCCTCCCTGATCCACCATGATCAATCTGGTTTCACCATGGGTCACCAAGCGCCCGATGCCACCAGAAGACTTATAAATATCATCCACCACACTGAGTCCAGCGGAACGCCTTCTCTGCTCCTATCTCTGGACGTAGAGAAGGCGTTCAAAAGTATACACTGGTGTTATCTCCATAGAGTCCTTCTCAAATGTGGGTTCAAAGAAAACATCCTACAAGCTATTCTAGCCCTATACACAACATCCTCCGCAAAAATACTCATCAGAAATGTTATCCCAATCATTCCAAATAACCAATGGTACGAGGCAAGGATGTCCATTATCCCCCCTAATCTTTAATCTAATTATGGAACCTCTCGCAGAGCACATTAGATTCAACCCCCTCATCTCTGGCTTCACAATCAACAGGTCCCCACACAAAATTAGTTTATTCACTGACAATGTCATCCTTCAAGACACTCTCTCATGATTAACCACTTGGGACCCGCGCTATAGCCGAATGACGGCTACAGCGCGGATCTCCTTTTCCGAGACTATGTCTATTGACGTAGTCCCGTGCACGAGCGCCCTGCGCGCCCCCTGAGGGGCGCGCATGGCGCGCTCTGTGATCGGCGAGTCTATGAGACTCGCCTGATCACCGATCAGAGCAAGGGGTCGATCCCGACCCCTTATCACGTGATCAGCTGTCAGCCAATGACAGCTGATCATGTGATATAATGGAGCCGGTAATCGGCTATTATTCCTGCTCGTGCTGACAGCGCGAGGAGAAAAAAAAAGCCGATCACCGGCGGCCGTGATCGGGACATCAGTCCCGATCACGGCCAGCCCTGCCAGTGCCCACCTGCCCCCTGCCAGTGCCCACCTGCCCCCTCATCAATAAAGATAATAAAAAAATAAGTGCCCCCGTCAGTGCCACCCAGCAGTGCCCATAGTGCCACCCAGCAGTGCCCACAGTGCCACCCAGCAGTGCCCACAGTGCCACCCAGCAGTGCCCACAATCTGCCTCAACAAAGGTGCTGCACCCCAGTGCCATATATCCGTGCCCATCAGTGTCATCTACCAGTGCCCATCAGTGCCCAGCAGTGCTGCCTATCAGTGCCCAGCAGTGCCACCTATCAGAGCCACCTATCAGTGCCACCTATCAGTGCCCATCAGTCCCATCTATCAGTGGTACCTATCAGTGCCCCTTAGTGCCACCCATCAGTGCCACCCATCTGTGCCATCTTATCTGTGCCCATCTTTGCCCATCAGTGCCGCCTTATCTGTGCCCATCGGTGCCGCCTTATCTGTGCCTATTAGTGCCGCCTTAACTATGCCTATCAGTGCCCACCAGTGCAGCCTATCAGTGCCCACCAATGCAGCCTATCAGTGCCCACCAATGCAGCCTATCAGTGCCCACCAGTGCAGCCTATCAGTGCCGCCTCATCAGCGCACTTCAATGAAGGAGAAAAATGACCTGTTTGCAAAATTTTATAACAAACTTTTTTTTTGCATCTTTTTTTGTTTGTTTAGCAAAAAATAAAACTCCCAACTGTAATTAAATACCACCAAAAGAAAGCTCTATTTGTGGGGAAAAAAATGATAAAAATTTCATTTGGGTACAGTGTTGTATGCCCGCGCAATTGTCATTCAAAGTGCATCAGCGCTGAAAGCTGAAAATTGGTCTGGGACTGAGGGGGGTTTAAGTGCCCAGTAAGCAAGTGGTTAAGCAAAGTATCACATTACAAAATAAATGAAACCAAATAATTTATACTCAGCCATCTATTACAATCTCAGTTCCCTTACACCTGGGCAGAAAAAAGCATCTCCTACCTGGGCATTCAACTCACCAAACCAGTTAAACATCTTTTCGCATATAACTATAAAACATTTGCTAAAAAGGTGCAGGATGACTTACAAAAACTAGCACCATGAATTATCTTTGTCAGGAAGACTAGCTTCATTTAAAATGAACCACCTGCTTTATCTTTTTAGAACAATACCCATTCCGATACCTCATTCCTACTTTAAATACCTACAAGCCGTCCTAAAAAATTCATCTGGCAAGGAAAGAAACCCAGAAGTGCCCACTCTAAACGTATCAAACATCAACTGGCGGGAGGATCAGGACATATAGACTTTACTGATTACTACCAAGCCACCATACTTACACAATTACGAGACTGGTTTAGTCCTCCCCCTAACACCCACTGGGGACAAATAGAATCCTCTTCACTCATTAGATCAGACCTGAAGACTTGGATTTTAGGAAATCCTTTAGGCATCATTATACCGAATGCGCTTTGCATTACAATGAAAGCCTCAGCCCTATATGGAAGTCAATTTCAGAAGCACCACTACCACCCTCACAATCCATAATGCCTCCCATCCCGCTAGGAGTCCTCACACAACTAACACCAGACCTTTTGCTATCCCAATGGACAAGCACAGGTATCCAACACATTCAAGACCTGTGGTCCAACTCCACTTTAAAATCATTCTCACAGTTGAGAAAATAGTTTGCATTCCCAGCCTCTGAATATTTCACCCACCTATGGGTAACCCACTGCTTATCTTCCCTACCCAAACCTAATCCAATCTACTCAGTACCTACGACCATTTGGTCATTCTTGACCCAATCACTGCCTAAACAAAAAAGTATCTCATTAGTATACAACACTTTACACCAGAAAAAGGACTTTATTAAAACTACCTTACATCTACACTGGGAATCGAATCTGGGAGAATCCTTCACTGAGGAACAATGAAGAAAAGCATTCAAATCTATATACCAATCTACCTCTTGCTCCGTTCTATGGGAATTATCCCAAAAAATGTTGCAAAGATGGTACCTAACTCCTACCAGACTTGCCTCTTTTGGCCCCCAAACAAACAATTCCTGTTGGAGTTGCCAAAAAGCTAAGGGAGACCTATTTCATATCCTATGGACATGCCCCAAAATACAACCTTACTGGTCCACCATATTCCAAATTTTACGGAACATTGCGAACTGCCACATCACTTTCTCCCCTGCACTGGCGCTGATAAACCTAACAATAGAAACCATCCCTACCCCTCTAAGAACTGTAATAATAGAATAAAATGTAATAATAATAATGTAATAATATAGAATAAAATGTAATAATTTTGTTTTCTGTAATTTTGAAAGTGTAAATGATGGAAATAAAATCAAACTTTTTTTGACATATTATAAGAATGTCTAATCTGTAATTTGATGCCATTTGGAGATTTTTTCATCTTTCCTTGGCTTCGTTATGCACATTAATACACATTTTTACCTGGGGTGCCCAAACTTTCGATCCCCACTGTAGACTGCATTAAGATATAAAAAAAAAACTTCTGCCTTTACAACCCCTTTAACTTTGTTGCACAGATTTCAACTGCTCCTTGACTTTTTCCAAATCTTTAGAGCACATCAGAAGAGTAGTAATCCTATTTATAGTGTTGTCATCTTTATGTGCTGAGAAAAAAAGCAACATAAGAAATGTATAAGAGCATAAAGCATGTGTGTGACAACTTTTGTGCTGCTACACTACCTAAGCTGCTTGAAATCTCTTGTGACAATTCTTCTTCAACTCTTTGAACACATTCAGATAGTTGAGGTGCATCACTCTATTCTCCACTTTGAAGCAATCGTTCTTGTTTAGTTTGAAGAACTACATCATCTGAAATTTTAAGCAGGGTGTCATCTTCAATGACAAGTGTTATATCTTCCCTGCTGTCTCAATGTCAGATTGTTCATCCATAACTTCAAAAGAAACTGATTTCTCTTTTTTTTGTTTCTCGTGAAATCAAATTTACATTAAAGCATAACTCAGCCACATGTTCAGAATTAAGAATAAACATAAGCATTTAAGTAATGTTAAAAAAGGAGCTCACATGTCTAAATAACATTAAAAGAGAAGTACAACCAAAGCTCATTTGGCTGTACTTCTCCTGTGGAACACAGAAGTGCAGTTCATTCCGCAGTCCTGTGACCCATTTCCAGCTGACAATGGGCTAAAACTTGCTTTTGGCTGACGTCACAGAACTGGTCCAGGCCAGGGAAAGATTGTGACTATATAGTTAGGATCCAGCCAGAACCCTGGATCGACACCTGGCTCAAAAAACTGAACCATGATTACATTGATATGAATTTAAATATAAAATAATTACAAATTATTATTAAGCAATCAGCAAAGTTATTGCACTTATGTCATTAAATATATAATAACTATTACAATTACTGTACTTTTTTTTTATTATTTTATAAATTGTATGTAGCTGATTTTCCTCCCTGAGCTGCAAATTTGACCACTGTTTATGAAACTGGTTCTTGTTTTTTTCTGCACCATATTTTATATACAGGGCACACAAAACTTTCTCCAAAATGTGGTAATTTCTGGTATTAGGCTTATGCTAGTGTGCATATGTACCATCATAGTTTTTTTTTCAGACTTCTGACCATGGTAACTATCTTTTCCAAGCTCATGGGTGTTGCTTTCTGTTTTGTACTGTGATGCTGCTTAGTCAACACATAACAACCAGGCCTGGGGAATGGCCAGGAAAAATCAAGCCTACTTACTACCAGCTCGCAGACAACCAAATTAACCTGTCTAACAGTACGTTAAAAACAGGGGTTTAGTCCGCACGCATTTTGCAAATGCATGTGTAAGCCACAGAGCCTCGTCAAGGCATCCTGGTATCTGTGGTCCTAACACTAAAATATGAGTGTCCCCACAGTGGGGGAACATGCATTCTGATGGATAGATGAGGGTAGGTGGGCTGAATGGGAGCCCACCCCTCCTTAAAGGTACATGCAGCACACCAAACATCCAGCATGTAGCACAATGGCTGCAAAGGTGTTGGTGCATTGATGGACCAATACAAATACGATATGAAAAAAAATAGTCAACACAGCACTCTCTTGACCGTCATTCAGGGCCACATTTAGACCTTGGGGGGCCCAAGGCACTTCAGGTCCGGGGGGACTCTCATTCACAGAGTTGGTTTACAGTCTCAAAGACAGTCACATATTTTCAAAATGCATGACACAACATTATTCTGAGGCCACACATGCACACACGCAAGCAGTCACAGACCCCCCTGTAAGCGTAAGTGCTCTATATGTAATTTGCACATTCCACATAACAACAAGGCCTGGGGAATGGCCAGGAAAAACCAAGCCTACTTACTACAAGCTCACAGACAACCAAATTAACCTGTCTAACAGTACGTTAAAAACAGGGGTTTAGTCTGCATGCATTTGCAAATATAAGATAAATAATAACTTAATTGAATACAACTCATCAGTAATCAACTAGAATTAAACTAATAAATGTTATTCCCAATGTGCAATAATGTGTTTATAAATTCCAAGTTCATCTGTCCTTAGTGATTTCTTGTAACCACTTCAATACCGGGCACTTGCCCCCCTTCCAGCCCAAGCCAATTTTCAGCTTTTAGAGCTGTCACTTTTTAAATGACAATTGCGCGGTCATGCTACACTGTACCCAAACAAATGTTAAGCATTTTGTTCTCACAAATAAAGCTTTGTTTTGGTGGTATTTGCTCACCACTGGGTTTTTATTTTTTGCTAACCGAATAAAAAAAAAAATGAAAATTTTGAAAAAAACAAAAGTTTTTCTTTGTTTCTGTTATACAATTTCATAGGAGGAAAGGGGAGGGATGGGACCGTGAGGACAGTTGCTGAGGCTGACCAAACATATACTCCAGCGCACAAGGTTTTGGGGTGGACTATCTCGGTACTGATACAGGGGGTCCCCGGGTTACGAACCCGTTAGGGACTGTCCTCCTGTTTGTAATTCGGAAATGTTCGGAAGTCGGCCGCTCATGCGCAGAACGACAATTACAGACATTTCCGATGTCCCGTCAATTGCTGTTCTGCACATGCACGGCAAATTACGGACATTTCCGGTGTTTTCCAGCATTTTCCGAGGCTCCGTCTCGCACACACAGAACGGCTCGATGTCCCCCCAATGTCCATGCAAAATGGCAGAGGGTCCTTGCAGCAACTGGTTCGTAAGTAGGAGATGTTCGTAGGTTGGGCGTTCGTACACAAAAATAAATCTTAGGTAAAAATGTAATCATTTATTACATATAAAAAAAACATACATAGATCACAATAAAAGGTTTCAAAAGACAGTATACAAATACAAATACTCAAAGGTTTCCCCAAGAGGTATCTGTTGATAGGGTTTTCTCATAGATTAACCAGTCCTCTACTAGACCGCTTCGTCAGGAGGAATAATCTTTAAAACAAATGATCAAATGATATCCGGAATTTTTTGAGTATAGCCTCAAATATCAGACTGACACACCGCACCACCGATGGCTACTCTGCGTGCCCCCTAGGGAACTCAATCGTGGCTTATCCCACTGGACGTCATATGACATCCAGTCGTGATAACTAAACCACCGCCCGACCATCATTTTGCTATAGGCCGGGCGGGAAGTGGTTAATTATATGATTCCAGGTGAATGTGCTCCATACCACTTTCATGCTACCCCCCCTTTTGGTGTTATCCTCAGGGAGTGGGACCTCACAATTAAGTTTGGTCAGTTAGCGCTGCTGTTGAGCCACCCCTGGGCTCTATAGTGGGTAAATCTCCAGGTTCCTGTGCTGATCCTTTCAATGGGTATCCTCAGTGCATGCAATTAAGAGACTAGCTTCATAGTGCTTATACCATTGGAATTTTTAATAAATATCTTAGCGTGCTATTTTTTAATAATTCCAATGGATGTTATATTATATGTCCACAGCTAATCCCCCAAAGGAAGACACATGATCCATATGTAGTCATGTGTAGGGGAGGGGAGACGATGGAGTACAGTGTAAGCAGCAGCTGAGTGAGCAACTGTGGATATATAATACAGCTGTATGGCTTCATCTGGGATTATACCAGTGTCTGTAACTTTTAGATTGGTGCGCTGCAAGCACCCACAATGTGTGAGTACATCCATTGGAGTAACTCCTTGTGTCATTGATTTACTAAAGGCAAAAAGACTGTGCCTTTTGTAAGTGCAGCTGCACCCATTTTCCTTTGTAAAGGTAATGTAGTGAAGTTTAACTATATAAAGAATACCTAATCAGGTGCTAGGAAATAAAAATATAATGTTATGCTTGTAGATGATTTGATGATAGAAATCAGCAGAGCTTTACCACGTTTACTAAGCTCTGAGGAAAATTAGTTCAACTGCACTTGCAAAGTGCACAGCCTATTTGCCTCTAGTAAATCCACCCCATTGTGTTCCTTTTTGCTTTTTTAATTTTACTTTTTTTTTGTAAATTTCATGTTACACTTAAGCCTCATACACAAGATCAGATTTTCAGACGGGAATTGTGTGATGACAGGCTGTTGGCGGAAAATCCGTCTATTTGTAAGCTCCATCAGACAACTGTTGGCCAACTTTCCGTGGACAAATGTTGGATGGCAGGTTTATAAATTTTCGAAAGACAAATGTCAAGTGATATCAAGAATATTATGCTTTCCCTTTTTTTAAGATCAAAGATACAACTATGTTGGTGTCCCTTGTTAATTTTACATTGTATTTTTTTAAATGTACCTGCTAACTCCTAAACTGTCATTTGAAGTAAACACATAGCCAAGTATTATTCTACACAATGTTTTTTATTGTGCATTAAAAAAAGAAAACAAATAAAATTAGACATGCTATCTGCCAATAGAACTTAACCAAAAAGTGCATTCTATGCATCCAAAAATAATAATAAATCAAATCATTATTATTCAACCAAAAAATAAAATAAAAGCCTCATGCATGTGTCCTGTTTCTTAATATAGGGGGTCAACAATGCCAAGAGTTGGTGAAAGCAGGGGTCCGTCATCCTGTGATAATTCCAAAAAACATCTGGATTATTCTCCTGGAGCTCCCGCAGCAAAGGCATATGACATAATTGGTCATGATTAAAAAACTAACCATTTTTTGGTCCAAGAACTCCTCCTCCTGTTCCTGGGCTGGACTTGGGTCAAAGAAATAACTCCAAGGCCAATAATAAATAACACGTTATGTCCTCCAATTCTGCAACATGTCTGGTTGATGAACGACTGAAAAGCACAAAAAGAAAAGCACAAACTGAAAATTGCTAAATGAAAAGTGCGAATCAACACTCATCAAACTTCTACTAACACAAAATTAGCAGAAGGAGCCCACGGGGTGCCTCTAAAGAGCTGAAAAACCATGTAGTAGTATGTCAGTACATTTGTGTTTGTTGACAATTGACAATTCCTTGCTGTTTGTATGCAAAATCCAGGCACACGCCTTCGGACAAAAGCCTGAGGTTTTTGTCTGTGGCAAATCCGACCATGTGTACAAGGCTTTAATCTCTGTCAGATCAGTTGACCAATTCCACATTGGGTCATAGAGCTTATCATTGATATGGAAAGGGCAGGTAGGATGAAAATCTATGCTTTTTTAGATTTTACTGGTTGTGTGATTGTATGTTCTAGACCACTTGGATATGAAAACCTTTAAAACTGTCATTGCTTGTGGACATACCTGGGTGTTTCCAGTCCTTAGCATATGCTGCAAAATTGTACTGTGACTTTTCACCTAGGAATTGGATTGCTGCCTTTTTCTCTTTGATGCTAATCACGCACATCAGATAAAAGGTTTCCCAAGCTTTATCTGACATCTTTTATATAAACAATTGAGAGCAGAGAGAGTCATCATTATCAGGTCATCAAAAATATACTTGAGTAGTCTATTGGTACTCAAACCCATGAGATTTGATTCTCAGTGGGTCTGAAATCAGCCACATTTAATGTCTATGGGTATTTTTTTTTTATAAAGCCATAGGGTTCCTTAGTGCTGAGGATGGCAGCACCAATGCCAGCAAATCCTCCAGCCAACATTCATTTTACTGCAGCTCAGGAAGCACTAAACCTTGCTTTATGGTGAATATCTGTGTGTACTGAACTATTCATCCTAGGTTTTGTGAAGCAGCGTGTGGGGGAATATTTACTGGGTGCCCATTTTTTTTATCTTTGTGTATATATTGTAATGGAAATTTGTAGGTTCTGTATATAATTGCATTCTATTTTATATGTATTGCACAATGCCCTCACTGTGCACAAGGCACTAATAATGTTTTCAGTACATGTTTTGCATTCTTTCGAGTCCTGATTAGAATTAGCATACCTATGAAATGCCCCTTGTTACCATAAACGTACAATTGTAATATTAATGTGATACCTATGTAATCATGTGTATAAAAACCTTCAAATGCGTCATAATAAAGGAGAACGGTTATTCGGAAAGATTCTGAGCGTATCTTTTGTGTCTGTTCCCTACTGCAGTAGTTATTATGAATTTGGAACCACTAATCAATATGAGGATAGGAGTTACCTATCTATAAAATATCCATTTCAGGTGGCAAGCTTGGCCAGCAGGGGTTATCAGGTGACCCTAAGTATCCGAAACGATATAGTAGAGTCCTTACTAGAAGTTTTGAGGTTTTATTTTTACACCCCCTACTGTCTACAATGTAGTGGACAATGTAGAGTAAGAAACTAGAAAACTTTTGCCTGAATGTTTTATTATATTTTATCAAGCCCCTAAGTGGATGTTGGACTCTCTCCCTTTGGGATTTGGGTTGGGAGTGTGTTACTCACTTGCTTATATTTTGTCTCAGCAGCTGAAGTCCTCCATTCGGATCTCACAGAGAATGCTGCTGATCTTTTAAGGTTTTTGACAAACTCATTTATGTGTTTTCTCCCCAATTCCAGATCCTAAAAGTTTGGAAGGATCTAAAACTAAAGCCAGGGGACTTGTGGATTGTTAAGAGACTAGGGATAAGCTTCGAGTTCGAGTCGAACTCATGTTCGACTCGAACATTGCCTGTTCGCCTGTTCAGCGAACAGTGAACAATTTGGGCTGTTCGCAGCAAATTCGAAAAGCCGGAACACCCTATACAAGTCTATGGGAGAAATCTAAAGTGCTCATTTTAAAGGGTAATATGCAGGTTACTGTCCTAAAAAGTATTTGGGGACTTTCTTTGTGAAATGGTAGGGGTACTTTTGTACCCCCTTACCATTTCAAACAGGGGGGGGGCTGGGATCTGGGGGTCCCCTTGTTAAAGGGGGCTTCCAGATTCTGATAAGCCCCCCGCCCGCAGACCCTCACAACCACCGGCCAGGGTTGTGAGGATGAGGCCCTTGTCCTCATCAACATGGGGACAAGGTGCTTTGAGGGGTCACAGACCCCCAAAGCATCCTCCCAATGTTGAGGGTATGTGGCCTGGTACGGTTTAGGAGGGAGGGGGGCCGCTCTCTCGTCCCCCCCTCTTTTCCTGCAGCCTGCCAGGTTTGCGTGCTCGGATAAAAGGTCTGGTATGGATTTTTAGGGGGACCCCCACATCAATTTTTTTTTATTTGATGCGGGGTTCCCCTTAACCACTTCAGCTCCGGACCAATAAATACCTTAAGGACCAGAGGTCTTTTTGCAATTTCGCACTGCGCTGCTTTAACTGGTAATTGCGCGGTCATGCAATATTGCACCCAAACGAAATTTGCGTCCTTTTCTTCCCACAAATAGAGCTTTCTTTTGATGGTATTTGATTGCCTCTGCGATTTTTTTTTTTTGCGATATAAATGGAAAAAGAGCGAAAATTTTGAAAAAAAAAGATATTTTCTTCTTTTTGTTATAAGAAAAATCGAATAAACTAAATTTTAGTCATACATTGAGGGCAAAATTTATTCAGCCACATGTCTTTAGTAAAAAAAATGTCAATAAGCATATATTTTTTGGTTTGCGCAAAAGTTATAGCGTCTACAAACTAGAGTACATTTTCTGGAATTTACACAGCTTTTAATTTATGACTGCCGATCTCATTTCTTGAGGTGCTAAAATGGCAGGGCAGTACAAATCCCCCCCAAATGACCCCATTTTGGAAAGTAGACACCCCAAGGAAATTGCTGATGGGTATGTTGAGCCCATTGAATATTTATTTTTTTTGTCCTAAGGGATTGAATAATGACAAAAAAAAAAAAAAAAAAATTTTTTTTTACAAAAAGTTGTCACTAAATGATATATTGCTCACACATGCCATGGTTATATGTGGAATTGCACCCCAAAATATATTCCGCTACTTCTCCCGAGTATGGGGATACCACATGTGTGGGACTTTTTGGGAGTCTAGTCGCGTACGGCACCCCGAAAACCAATCACCACCTTCAAGATTTCTAAGGGTGCAAATTTTTGATTTAACTCCTCACTACCTATCACAGTTTCGAAGGCCATAAAATGCCAAAATAGCACAAAACCCCCCCAAATGACCCCATTTTGGAAAGTAGACACCCCAAGCTATTTACTGAGAGGCATGTTGAGTCCATGGAATATTTTATATTTTGCCACAAGTTGCGGGAATATTACAAACTTTTTTTTTTGCACCAAGTTGTCACTAAATGATATATTGCTCACACATGCTATGGGCATATGTGAAATGACACCCCAAAATACATTCTGCTGCTTCTCCTGAGTACGGGGATACCACATGTGTGGGACTTTTTGGGAGTCTAGTCGCGCACGGCACCCCGAAAACCAATCACCACCTTCAGGATTTCTAAGGGTGCAAATTTTTGATTTAACTCCTCACTACCTATCACAGTTTCGAAGTCCATAAAATGCCAAAATAGCACAAAACCCCCCCAAATGACCCCATTTTGGAAAGTAGACACCCCAAGCTATTTACTGAGAGGCATGTTGAGTCCATGGAATATTTTATATTTTGCCAAAAGTTGCGGGAATATTACAAACTTTTTTTTTTTTGCACAAAGTTGTCACTAAATGTTATATTGCTCACACATGCTATGGGCAGAAGTCAAATTACACCCCAAAATAAATTCTGCTGCTTCTCCCGAGTACGGGGATACCACATGTGGGGGACTTTTTGGGAGCCTAGCCACGTACGGGACCCCGAAAACCAAGCACTGCCTTCCGGATTTGAATATAAAATGCTACCAAAAAACCTGTTAGCGATGGCAGGGATCAGGCCTGACTCTGCGATCGCTGCAGTTATGTGTTTAGTGTTTTGTAAGTGACAGTGATCGATCGATACTGCACTTGGGTGGGCTGGGCAGAGGGGCAAAACGCAGGTGCCAGCAGGTATTTGGGCTGATCCCGCTAACAATTTCGTTTTTTTGGAACCCTAAACTGCTGGGGACGCTAGTATAGATCTGATCAGATCAGATATTGATCTGTTCAGATTCTATACCACTACGGGAGGTGTATGCTTTGCGTGTGGGTGTTAGCGGTACTGGCACTAACCTAGCGCTGCCTGGGGCGACGCAGACCCTGACCCTAAAACCTAATTGATATCACCCGCCGGGTGATCAGGGGGTTAAACCTTTATTGGGTAATAAATGGTGGGTGCCCTGATGCTATAAAAAACAAACTAACCAGAGTCACCCGTAACACTTATACGGTGATCAGTGGTGAAAGGGTTAACTAGGAGCAATCAGGGGGTTCAAATTTTTATTAGGTAGTATATGGGGGTCCCTGGCGCTATATAAAAACCTGACGGGGAACCTAAATAACTAACTGGCTAACCAGCGTCACCAGTGACACTTATACTGTGATCGCTGGTGAAAGGGGGTGAAAGGGTTAACTAGCAGCAATCAGGGGGTTAAAACCATTATTGGGTAGTATATCGGGGTACCTAGCGCTATAAAAACCTGGCGGTGAACCTAAAAAAATAACTAGCTACCTAGCGACACTAGCGACACTGATGCAGCGTTCAGAAAAATGATCGCTTAGTGACACTGGCAAAAGGGGGTGAAAGGGTTAACTAGCGGAAATCAGGGGGTTAAAACCATTATTGGGTAGTATATCGGGGTACCTAGCGCTATAAAAACCTGGCGGTGAACCTAAAAAAATAACTAGCTACCTAGCGACTGTAGCGACACTAATGCAGCGATCAGAAAAACGATCGCTTAGTGACACTGGCAAAAGGGGGTGAAAGGGTTAACTAGCGGCAATCAGGGGGTTAAACCCATTATTGGGTAGTATATCGGGGTACCTAGCGATATAAAAACCGGGCGGTGAACCTAAAAAAATAACTAGCTACCTAGCGACACATGCAGCGATCAGAAAAATGATCGCTTAGTGACACTGGCAAAAGGGGGTGAAAGGGTTAACTCTAGGGGCAATCAGGGGGTTAAATCTTTATTGGGGGGTGATAGGGGGCTACCCTGGACCTAACACTAACTGTCCTGACAGTTTTTACTGTCACAACTGACACTGAATGCATTGATCAGTAAAGAAATGATCAATGCAATCAGTGACACTGTGACTGGGGGGGGAGGGGGGGCGATCGGGGGGGGATCGGGGGGGGGGTTTGTGTGCCTGTGTGTACCTACATGTCAGTGTAGTGTTGGTGCACACTTACTTTTACTCTTCTCCTCGTAGTCCGGTCAAAAAGACCGCCCCGAGGAGAATGACATCACTTCCTCCTTCCTGTGTAAACAATACACAGGGGAGGAAGCTTCTCATTGGCCAGGAGCGATCCAGAGGGGGTGGCCGAAAACCAACGGCCATCCCCTCATCACGGAGCGCTCCTGGACCGAATCGGACCGCCGTAACCAGCGGGAGGGGGTCCGATCGGACCCCCCATCCGCTGGAAGGCAATCACGTAGATGTACGTGATTGTGCCTGCCTGTGCCATTGTGCTGACGTACATTGGCAATACGGCGGTCCTCAAGTGGTTAATATCCATATCAGACCTGAAGGGTCTGGTTATGGATATTTAGGGGGACCCCCACATCAATTTTTTTTAAAAATTTGACACGGGGTTCCCCTTAATATCCATGTCAGACCTGAAGGGCCTGGTAATTGAATTTAGGGGAACCCCCACGCTTTTTTTTTATCAATGAATGAATGAATTGTCGCTAATACAGAGAACACTCATTGAATGTTCTCTGTATTACGGGAACCGACAATTTAGCCGTAAGTGATTTTAAAAGACTTTTTTTCCTGCACAAATGACACTTTGTGCAGGGACAGTTCTAAGCACCAGAAACATGCGCCCCTTCACAGGCATACTATAGATAACCCCCAGCTACGAAATTTAAAGGAATATTACACTTTTATTGTTTCACTTTAATCATTATTAAAATCACTGCTCCTGAAAAAACGGCCGTTTTTAAAACTTTTTTTTGCATTGATCCATGTCCCCTGGGGCAGGACCCGGGTCCCCAAACACTTTTTAGGACAGTAACTTATTTCATATACAGTTTTGCAAAACTTGAAGGAAAAGTCACCTGGATCCAACCAGACACTGCAAAAAATGACTAAATTAAATAAATCTCTGTGTTTGATTTGTTTCCCTCTTGCAATCACAGTCTAGGGTACTTTTTGATTCAATTACTTTAATTGTAAGGGGTATATATATATATATATATATTGAAAAGTAGTTTAGCTATGTTGAAGTCATATTTGTAGTTTGTATCTCTTCCATTGTATGTAGAATTGTCTGTGTTTACATATGCTGATAAGTCAGCATACCAGCAATTAAGCTAGAAGGCCATTCTGGCCACAGGAGTGTACAGCCAGTACTCTGTAAATATGTCTTTGTTTTTCACAATGAAAGTCATTTTGTAATGAAAAAAGCTGCTCAGCTTTAATTTTCTCCACAATGGAGTTTTTGCCTCTTTGGCCAAGACTACCTCCACCTAAGTGTGTGGAGGTTCCAGGTTAAAGGTGATAGCAGGTATGGTTAGTGATCAAAATATTGATCAAAAGAGAGGAGACTGTAATGGAAATTTGTAGGTTCTGTATATAATTGTATTATATCCTGAAATGGATATTTTATAGATAGGCAACTCCTATCTTCATATTGATTAGTGGTTCCAAATTAATAATAACTACTGCAGTAGGGAACAGACACAAAAGATACGCTCAGCATCTTTCCAAATAACCGTTCTCCTTTATTATGACGCATTTGAAGGTTTTTATACACAAAATTACGTAGGTATCACATTAATATTACAATTGTACATTTATGGTAACAAGGGGCGTTACATAGGCAGGCTAATTCTAATCAGGACTCGAAAGAATGCAAAACATGTACTGAAAACTTTATTAGTGCCTTGTGCACAGTGATGGGAATTGTGCAACACATATAAAATAAAATTCAATTATATACAGAACCTACAAATTTCCATTACAGTCTTACTAAAGACTGATCATTCTGAGATCATTATATGCCCTCATTTACCCAACATACATATCGTCCTATACAGTATACTAAACAAGTACATGCGATAGTTCATGTATGCCAGAAATTCCTCCATTCCTGTAATGTAGATAAAGTAGACCAGATATCTGGTAGGAAGAACTCATCCTACCATGTCATGGGTTGCTCTTTGAGAGTAAATTCACATAGTTACATTGTGACAATGCACAAAACGGTGCACTGTGCGGCCATGTTTTCTTAATGTGCCTGTGTTGCAGAACATCACAATGCATAGTACAGCACTCTGTGTCAAGGTGTGCTTCATTGCTAGTAGTAGTGAATGTACCTTTTTGGTGCATTAGGAAGTCCATTCAAATGAGTAAGTTGCCTTAACGTGACACAGCAGAATAACGCACATAAAAATGTGAATAAGCCCGAATAGTTTCATAGCACATATAAAGTTATAATATTCTTAAATGAGCAACCTATTAAATTTGGTTTGAGCCTAATCAGTTATACTCAGTTCATTAGTCAATATACTGTATAAGCAATAAAACATTAATGCCTAAATAAAATAGACATATGGATATAGGCAAGAATTTATACTATGGTATAAATATTACTTTGTATACGTTTCCCCTAATTAGAACAACATAGTGTTCCTTTTAAAAAAAAAATATATAACAAACATCTTTCAGTATCCAGTAATTAATTACACTACTGCTCATGGATATTGTTGACACATCTGGAAAAGTTCATATGTTTTATAAGCCTTTATTATGCATTCCTTATGCATACTGTTTCTGGTTGCAAATAGTGCTACATTTCATCATAACCCAGTTTGCACTATATGACCTATCTCTGATCTTGATTAGCAGTCTAGAGAGTCAATAGATGTCAGGACAATAACTATCTTTCCAGTTTAAATGTAGACTCATATTGATGCAATGCAAGAAAATAAAAATGTGCTCCAGGGCGACCGGCTATTAGCCATGTGCGCTGAACAATGCTTATTCTTAAGCCTGTCCGAGTTTTCAGAAATTATTTTGAAAATGCAGTAGGTCACTGTTACAAAATAGACTTTGTTTTGTATTGCTGGACTAATTCAGAAATGTATATACTAGACTTTTATCCAATAGTGCAATGGGTCATTTGTATCAGGAAGAAACTCACATCAGTTTATCAAAAATCAGGTTTCACTGTAAGGTCTGCTTAAAACGATAATGACTATCCAGTATTTATTGGACTGAGGGCCAGATGTATACTTCACATCTAGTCCAGGCCAGTAGCGTTGCTAGGTGGGGGAGGGGGGTGCAGGTCGCACCCGCGTGACACCCACCAGAGGGGTGACACCTGTGGATTGCAGCACCGCTAACACTGCCCGCTGCCCTGATGATCTGCGCCTCACTCTGTGTCAGTGGAGCAGACTAAAGCCGCTGGGGCCTCCTCCTCTCTGTTTACATCCAATGAGGAGGATAAGCCTGAGGCAAATCACACCACTGTGTGTATACTACCACGCTGTTCTGAGGTCTTTACCGTACACTTTATTATAAGTAGATGGACATGTGCAGGGGGGGGGGGTGCTAAGGGGAGGGAGAGGGGTGCCTATGCTGATGGGGGGAGGTCTGCACTAAGTGGGGTGTCTATACTGCGTGGGTCTGCACTAAATTGGGGGTATCTATACTGCGGGGGTTTGCACTAAGGGGGTGTCTATACTGATGGGAGGATCTGTATTAAGGGGGGTGTCTATTCTGATGGGGTCTGCACTAAGGGGGTGTCTATACTGTGGGGGTCTGCACTAAGGGGGATTCTATACTGATGGGGGTCTGCACTAAGGGGGATTCTATACTGATGGGGGTCTGCAGTAAAGGGGGGGTGTCTGTACTAAGAGGGGGAATTCTACACTGATGAGGGTGTCTGTACTGGGGGAGGGGGTCAGTACTTAGTGAGGAGGGTCTGTACTGAGGGGGTCTATACTAAGGGAGGGTGGTCTGTACTGAGAGAGGGGGGTCTGTACTTAGTGGGAGGGGTTATACTGACGGCGGTTGGTCTGTACTGAGGAAGGGGGGTCTGTTCTTAGTGAGGGGATCTATACTGTGGGAGGGGGGTCTGTACAGAGGGAGGGGGGTCTGTACTTAGTGGGGGGGGTCTGTACTGAGGGGGTGGAGGGGGGTGACACCAATATTTTTCGCACCAGGTGACACCAACCCTAGTGATGCCAATGAGACCAGCTACTTAAAGAGGAGGGCCAGTTTAAAAAAAAAAAAAAAAAAGTCAGCAGCTGCAAACACTGCAGCTGCTGACTTAATAAAATCACTTACCTGTCCAGGGCGCCCGCGATGTCGGCCGCCCGAGGCCGAGCCGTCCCTCGGCTCTCGGGTCCCGGCGCCGCCATTCCCTGTAAGGGAAACAGGCAGCGGAGCCTTACGGCTTCACTGCCCGTTTCCTACTGCGCATGCGCGAGTCCCGGAACTACTGCGCATGCGCGAGTCCCGCATCGCTTTCTGAATGGGACGCGCTGTGTTCTGGAACACACAGTTCGCAGAACACAGCGCGACCCATTACCCAGAAGACGCCGCGACGAAGACAGAAGACAGAAGATCTCCGCGGAGGAGGAAGAGGAAGATTAGGATAAAGTGCCTAGCAACAGGCATTTCTGGTAAGTAAAAAAAAAAAAAAATTTCTCATTTTATTTTTTTTAGATTTTTTTGTCATTTTTAAAATTTTTTGGTTTTCAGGGTGGCCCTCCACTTTAATGCATACCTCCCAACTTTTGAACTTCAGAATGAGGGACATTTAAGGAAGGAAGTAAGGTTGCATAGCGCACTGCGGGAAATGTGGGCATGGTCAAACTTCTGACAGTGGAAGGAGCTTAATGGGCATCATTAAACAAACTTGGGCTTCCTTGTACCTATAAAATATACTTTTATTATTGTTCCACTAACAAGAGACTCGTGGGTGCAGGGTTCAGAGATGAGCTGTGTATAGAGTACAGGGTTCTGGGATGAGCTGTGTACAGAGTGTAGGGTTTGGAGATGAGCTGTGTACAGAGTGCAGGGTTCTGGGATGAGCTGTGTACAGAGTACAGGGTTCTGGGGTGAGCTATGTACAGAGTGCAGGGTTCGGAGATGAGCTGTGTATAGAGTGCAGGGTTCTGGGATGAGCTGTGTACAGAGTGCAGGGTTTGGAGATGAGCTGTGTACAGAGTGCAGGGTTCTGGAATGAGCAGTGTACAGAGTGCAGGGTTCTGGGGTGAGCTATGTACAGAGTGAAGGGTTCTGGGATGAGCTGCATGCAGAGTGCAGGGTTCTGGGATGAGCTATGTACATAGTGCAGGGTTCTGAGATGAGCTATGTACATAATGCAGGGTTCTGGGATGAGCTATGTACAGAGTGCAGGGTTCTGGAATGAGCTATGTACAGAGTGCAGGGTTCTGAGATGAGCTATGTGCAGAGTGCAGGGTTCTGAGATGAGCTATGTACAGAGTGCAGGTTTCTGCGATGAGCTGTGTACAGAGTGCAGGGTTCTGAGATGAGCTATATACAGGGTGCAGGGTTCTGGGATGAGCTATATAAAGGGTGCAGGGTTCTGGGATGAGCTATATACAGGGTCCAGGATTCTGACATGAGCTATATTCAGGGTTCTGGGATGAGCTATATGCAAGGTGCAGGGTTCTGGGATGAGCTATATACAGGGTGCAGGGTTCTGGGATGAGCTATATACATGGTGCAGCAGAGGCGTAATTAGAACATTCAGGGCCCTGGTGCAAGAAACCATGAAGGGCCCTGACCTCTGGCCTGGGCCATTCTCTCCATGTCCAGAGCCCTTCCCACTGATACTACCACCCTTCTTGGTCCAACAGAGCAACCTTTTCACATGTTGTGCAGTTTTGCAGTCTTGGGTCCTGCCATGATGGCAGAAGGCCCGGGCCCAGTCGCAAGTGCACCTTTTGCTGGTAGTTCCGTCAGTGGTGGCAGTGTGGACTGTGAATGGTGTCAGTCAGTAGGACAGTGGACATGGTCAGTAGAGCAGTGAAAGTGGTCAGTAGGGCAGTGGACGTGGTTAGTATGGCAGTGGACGTAGTCAGTAGGGTAGTGAATATTGTCAGTAGAGCAGTGGACATGATCAGTAGAGCAGTGGTTATGGTCAGTAGATCAGTGAACATGGTCAGTAGGGCAGTGGATATTGTCAGTAGGGGAGTGGACATGATCAATAGGGCAGTGGACATGGTCAGTAGGGCAGTGGACGTTGTCAGTAGAGCAGTGGACGTGGACAGTAGGGCAGTGGATGTGGTCAGTAGGGCAGTAGAAATGGCCATTAGAGCAGTGGACATAATCAGTAGGGCAGTGAACAGGATCAGTATTTTTTTCATTTTTGTTATTTTTTTTTTTTTTTTTTACCATTATATTTTATTTTACAATTTTATTTTTTAGAGATTTTTTACAGTTTTTGATGGGAGTTGGTGGCAGTGGAGGGCAGTATGATGGGAGGGGTGGCAGTGGGGGGCAGTATGATGGGAGGGGAGGCATTGGCGAGCAGTATGATGGGGTGGAGGGCAGTATGATGGGAGGGGAGGAAGTGGAGGACAGTATGATGGGAGGAGGTGGTAGTGGAGGGCAGTATGATGGGAGGAGGGGTTCGTGAAGGGCAGTATGATGGGAGGGGTGGTAGTGGAGGACAGTATGATGGGAGGAGGTGGTAGTGGAGGGCAGTATGATGGGAGGAGGGGTTCGTGAAGGGCAGTATGATGGGAGGGGTGGTAGTGGAGGGCAGTATAATGGGAGGGGGGTTAGTGGAGGGCAGTATAATGGGAGGGGGATAGTGGAGGGCAGTATAATGGGGGGGCTGGGGTAGTGGAGGGAAGTATAGGGAGTACTGTACAGCATGAAGGGCCAGTGTATAGGCGGTATCAGAGTACAATGGGGGTAGTGGAGGGCAGTACAATGTAAATGGAAGGGATGGCAACAGAGGGCAGTATAATGGGAGGGGGTATTGGAGGGCAGTATAATGTAAATGGGAGGGGTGGCAGTGGAGGGCGGTATAATGGGAAGGGGGTTAGTGGAGGGAAGAATGATGGGAGGGATGGTAGTGGAGGGCAGTATGATGGGAGGGTAGTATGATGGGAGGGATGGTAGTGGAGGGCAGTATGATGGGAGGGGTGGAAGTGGAGGGCAGTATATTAGGAAGGGGGTTAGTGGAGGGCAGTATAATAGGAGGGGTGGCAGTGGAGGGCAGTATAATGGGAGGGGGCAGTGGAGGACAGTATATTGAGAGGGGGGCAGTATGATGGGAGGGGTGGTAGTAGAGGGCAGTATAATGGGGGTGTTAGTGGGGAGCAGTATAATAGGAGGGGTGGCAATGGAGGGCAGTATGATGGGAGGGGTGGCAGTGGAGGGCAGTATGATGGGAGGGGGTGGTAGTGGAGGCAGTATAATGTACAACATGACTTGAGGGGGCAGTGTATGGGTGGGAGCAGAGTGACCATGAGTGTACTCAGAATCAGGGCAGTGCAGGGAGCATTTCTCCTACCTTTCATCCAGCACAGGAACAGCCTTCATGGAAGACCCAGAGACGGGGGCGTAATTAGGGCGGAGCCGGTGGCGGAGCTTAGATGTGAGGAGGAATCCTCATCTGCCTCGATCTGAATGCTGTAGCTCCACTCTCCTCCTCGTGGTGATGTCACTGGTTGTTAGATGCCAGGTGGGCTGTGCCTAGCAACCAATTGTTTTGGCAGCGAGCCAGGCAGAGTCTGGGGGTGAAATTAAGTGGTCTTGGACACAATTATTAGTGAGGGACAGCAGCAATGGAGCAGCAATTTTTAGGGGACATCAGATTGGCCAAGGGGGTAATCCCGGGACATTGTATTTTCCTGGAATGAAGGTGCCTGGGACACAGGACAGACCTCCCACAGCGGGACTTTCACGGGCAATCCGGGATGGTTGTGAGTTATGCTTAATGATACCTTCCTCCAACACCACATACAGGACACATACGCCGTTCCACATAAATAAGCAATATAATCACAGATACACTTGAATTAATATTATAAAAAACTGAATTTTCCAAATTGCAAGACAAGTAAATGCATAACAATAAATAAACATGCACTGTTCCAGGCTCCAGCACATATGGGAATACCTGGAGATAGATTGCAGTTCTTGATAGGGTAATGACAGGTATGGGAGCTGCAAATGTACATGCAAGGGTACAATAGCATATAGGCCTTTATTAGATCATTTTTAGTTTGTTACTACCGATATAGAAAGGGCAAATGTATTAAATACCTTCTTCAACTCTGTGTATACACAGGAAAATGGGGAATCTTAAGTCTTTTATGGGAATGGTATTAACATAGCCCTAAATGATCCATAATGGCTCAGAATTGTCATGATCCAGAAACATTTAAACAAAATAAAGGTGAATAAAGCACTTGGACCAGATAGCTTACACCCAAGGGTCCTCAAAGAGCTGAGCTCCATTATATCTAAGCCATTGTAAGTCATTTTTAGAGACTCTTTAATGCCTGACATGGTACCACTGGATTAGTGTAAGGCCAATGTGGTGCCTATATTTAAAAAGGGATCAAAGTCTTTATCATGTAACTACAGAATGGTTATTTTAACTTCCAGATTCAGGAGGATACTTGAGGATTTAATAAAGGAACATATAGAAAAGTTTTGCTAGAAAATAATATTTTAAGCAATAGTCAGCATGGATTCATTAAGGACAGAAATTGTAAAGCAAATCTGATTTTTATGAGGAGGTAAGCAAAACCTTAAACAAAGGAGTGGCTGTGGACGTAGTATACTTGGAATTTGCCAAAGTGTTTGACACAGTTCCCCATATGTGGCTAATGTGTGGCTAATGTGTAAATTAGTCACAGGCTTAGAAAATCCAGTTTGTAAATGGATACAAAAAAATGGCTAAAAGAGATTCAGAGAGTATTGATTAATGATTTATACCCTGAATGGTTTAAGGTTATTAGTTGTGCACCTCAAAGTTCAGTGTTAAGACCCTTACTTTTTAAACATATTTAAAAGTGATATAGGGCCTGAAATTTAAAGTACCAGTTTCTGCACCTGACACAAAACTATGCAGTGGAATTATGTCTTTGCAGGATGTCTCCAATTTACAAGCTGACCTCAATGCACTATTTAATCGGGCAACTATGTGACAAATGAGGTTTAACTTTGGGGCTAAAAACATGCATGCATCATACTGTCATGATCGGGGGTCAGTTTCAAAAACCAGTTGCTATAGCAGTAGCAGAATTACCACCAACCAGCAGGATAGGTACACATGGCTAACTTAAAGTGGTTGTAAAGCCTAGATTAAGGCTTACTTGTATGTCCAAGTAATATCTCCTAAACCTACAAGGTTTAGGAGATATTTACTAAAAGATAGGCACTGCTGTCTACTGCTCAGGCACACTATCACTGTTAGCAGCATGCCACTGCTAACGGCGATATGCCATTAGTGGCGGCTCCCGTGCGCATGCACGGGAGTGATGTCATCGCTGCTCCGGCACTGTGAGTGGCAGGAGCAGCGATACCTGGAAAAAGATGGACGCTTCATACTACAGGGGACAGCGGTGACATCGCTGGCTCCTGTGTCAGGTAAGTGACACATAATGGACTACTATGCGATGCACAGTAGCCCATTATGCTTTTCCTTTGCAGGGAAACAAAGAAGAAGTAAACCCATCAGGGTTTACTTCCACTTTAAGGTGTAGAGCAGGGGTAATGAATTAAAATTCAAGGAGGTCAGGTCGCCAAAATTTTCTTTGGGCCGAGGTCCGAATCTCAAGTCTGTGCTATGACTCAGAAAGATTGTAGTCAATGTATATCTATCAAAAACATGAGAAATGTACAATTTCCTTAGCATTTCAACAATATTTATTGTCAAGTTTCAGTTACAATATCAAACATGTGGACAGTTGGAACTAGGATAGCTTTACATTTGCTCTTTACATCGGGTGTCCCCTTCACAGTGTCCCTTTACATCGGGTGCCCCCATCACAGTGTCCTTTTACATCGGGTGTCCCCATCACAGTGTCCCTTTACATCGGGTGTCCCCATCATAGTGTCCCTTTACACCGGGTGTCCCCATCACAGTGCCCCTTTACATCGGGTGTCCCCATCACAGTGCCCCTTTACATCGGGTGTCCCCATCACAGTGCCCCTTTACATCGGGTGTCCCCATCACAGTGCCCCTTTACATCAGACCTTCCTGTCAGAGTGTCCCCATACATCAGATGTCCCCATCAGGGTGTCCCTTAACATAAAATAAGGGTCACACTGATGGGTAAATTTTATGTTAAGGGTCACGCTGATGGGCACATTTTATATTAAGGGGCACTCTGATGGACACAACAAAATGTGCCCCTTAACTTAAAATTTGCCCATCAAAGTGCCCCTTTAATATAAAATGTACCCATCAGTGTTGCTCTTAAAATAAAATGTGCCCATGAGTGTGCCCCTTTACATCAGGTGTCCCCATCACATTGTCCATTTACATCACTGACATTCCTGTCAGTGTCCCCTTACATAAGATGTACCCATCAGAGTCCCCCTTAACATAAAATGTGCACATCAGGGTGCCCCTTAACATAAAATAAGGGTCATGCTGATAGGCACATTTTATATTAAGCGGCACTCTGATGGACAACAAAATGTGCCCCTTAACTTAATTATGTTAGGAGGCACTCTGATGGACACATTTTATTTTAAAGGGCATGCTGGTGGGTATATTTTTAATGTGCACATCAATGGGCATATTTTGTAGGGCACATTTTGTTGTGCCCATCAGCGTGCCCCTTAACAAAATATGCCCATCGATGTGCACATTAAAAATATACCCATCAGCGTGCCCCGTAAAATTAAATTTGCCCATCAGCGTGACCCTTATTTTATGCTAAAGGGCACTCTGATGGACACATTTTATTTTAAGGGGCATGCTGATGGGTATATTTTTTAAGTGCACACTGATGGGCATATTTTGTTAAGGTGCACCTTAACAAAACATGCAAATCAGTGTGCATATAAAAAATTTACCCATCAGCGTGCCCCTTACAAAAAAAGCCCAGCATTGTGCAAATTACAAATATACCTATCAGTGTGCCCCTTAAAATATGCCCAACAGTGTGCATGATCACTAATGTGCCCACATACCTCAACTGCAGGAGGAAGGGCACAACTGAAGCTGCCTCAAGGAGAGCCAGGACCCGGGAATCGGGAACCGCGGGCAGCATGGGGGCCGGGGCGCGCACGTGACGTCACACCCCCTACTGCCTGTGAGCATGAGTAAGACACAGCTCCGAGAGACGCGGCCAGGAGCAGGGGGCGGGCGCATGCGCACAGCATCACTGGTTGCTAGGGAAACCCGCGGTACCAGCAAACCAGTGATTGCTGTAATTCACTACACAGGCGGCATAGCGGTCTGGGCAGAAGCCCCGCTTGGTCCGGACTCGGACCGCTGGCCGCCATTTAATGACGGCTGGTGTAGAGTCTAGATACTAACTGGTGTTCACTAGAGCTTCTGATGTTGGAGATGGATTTTGCTGCATGTTGGTACCAGGTAGTGGTGCCCAGGATAGCTCTACCAGGGGTCCAGTAGAGGATAAGCAGGTAGGGATTAGGGATGAGCCGAACACCCCCCGGTTCGGTTCGCACCAGAACTTTCGAACGGACCAAAAATTCATACGAACTTTAGAACCCCATTGAAGTCTATGGGACTCGAACATTCAAAATAAAAAGTGCTAATTTTAATGGCTAATATGCAAGATACTGTCCTAAAAAAAGTTTGGGGACCTGGCTCCTGCCCCAGGGGACATGGGTAAATGCCTAAAATGTTTTTAAAAATGGCCGTTTTGGCGAGAGCACTGATTTTAATGACGATTAAAGTGAAAAAAAAAGTGAAATATTCCTTTAAATATGGTGCCTGGGGGGTGTCTATACTATGCCTGTGAAGTGCCATGTGTTTCCCGTGTTTAGAACAGTCCCTGCACAAAATGACATTTAACGAAAAAAAAGTCATTTCAAACTGCTTGCGTTTTTAATGTAATATCTGGTTCCGGCAATATGGATGAAAATCATTGAGAAAAATGGCATGGGTAGCCCCCCCTGCCCATTACCAGCCCCTTTGGGTCTTGTACGGATATTAAGGGGAACCCCGTACCCATATTAAAAAAAGGAAAGATGTGGGGCCCCCAGGTCCTATATACTCAGAACAGCAGTATACATGCGGTTCAAACAAGACAGGGACTGTGTAGATTTGTTGTGTTAAGTAGAATCTGATGGTAATTTTGAACTGGTACATTTTTAAAGTGTAGCTCCAGTCAATAAATCTATTTTTAAAGCGGTTCTTCACCCTAAAGGGGAAGTTCCGCTAATCTGATCCCTCCCCCCCTCCGGTGCCACAATCGGCACCTTTCAGGGGGGAGGGGGTGCAGTTACCAGGATAATCCAGGTATCTGCACCCACTTCCGGCCAGACCGCCGCAGACCCCCGCAGACGCCCCCCCCGTTGTGTTCTGGGAAACACACAGTTCCCAGAGACACAGCGGGGGACCATAAGAGACGCGCAGCGCGACTCACGCATGCGCAGTAGGGAACCGGGCAGTGAAGCTGTAATGCTTCACTTCCCGATTCCCTGACAGAGGATGGCGGCGGGGGCAGCAGCCAGACGAGCGACAGCTCGTCATCTGCCGCCGACATCGCTGGACCCTAGGACAGGTAAGTGTGATTTTATTAAAAGTCAGCAGCTGCAATATTAGTAGCTGCTGGCTTTTAATATTTTTATTTTAGGTGCAGAACCGCTTTAAGCTTTTTGGAAAACATAGGGAAGGGTTATCACACCTGTATAATTTGTTTTGCCATCTGTCTTTTTTCATCTCACTTCCTGTTGTCTCCTTCCGTTTGCAAGTAGGAGACGTTTGTAAGTTGGATGTTTGAAAGTAGGGGCCTGCCCTATATGCTCTGCAGAAATGACGGAACAAGGTTTTGGTGTTGCCACAACATTGTAAGCCCTCAAAGTGACTCTTGGTGGGCGCTGGAGCGCCCTGCTGTGAACGATTATATCAAGAATTGTAATTAAATGCCATTGTTGAACAGTGGTAGAAAAATTGACCTTTGGTGGTTGTGGTGCTGGTGCCACAACACTATAAGTCCTCACAGTTACTCTGGGTGGGCACAGGAACGGGCCCTGCTGTGAAATATTATATCAAGAATTGTAATTACATGCCCCTGTTAAACAGGGGCTGAAAAATTGGGCTGCTGGCACTGGTGCTGGTGCCACGACACTGCAACCTCTCCCATATACTCTAGTTGTGGTGCAGGAATGAGCCCTGCTGCAAAGCATTGCATCAAAACTTGTAATTAAATGCCCCTGTTAAACAGGGGCTGAAAAATTGGGCTGGTGGCATCACCCAGAACCAAAAATGTTCTTCCAACATGTCAGCGGAGGAGGAAGAGGATAGACAATCAACATAACATGACAGTCACTCAGCATCAGCATAGGCAGTCTTGAAGGGATGTGATATTTAAAAAAAAAATATTCGGTTACATCAGCTTCAGGTGCTTGGTAGCTGTGGGAGATCCAAGACTGATTCATCTTGATGAAGGTCAGTTGATCAACTGAGTCGGTGGAAAGGCGCACCCTGTGATCGGTAACAAAGCCACCAGCAGCGCTGAAGGTGCGTTCCGAAAGAACGCTGGATGCAGGACAGGCCAGTAGCTCAATTGCATACTGTGCAAGCTCTGGCCAGTGACCCATCCTCAAGACCCAGTAAGCCAGAGGATTTTCGGTGGGAAATGTGTCCAAGTCTGACCTTGCCCCTAGGTATTCCTGCACCATGTAAATCAGACGTTGGCAATGGTTGCTGGAACCGATCATACCTTGGGGCTGCGGACTAAAAAATTGTCTGAACACATTGGTCAGACGGCCACCTTCTCCCCCACTCATTCTGACCGATGCCTCAGCAACACGTTGTCCAGGACCAGGAGTTTGTAACCTCCCAGCCTCTGGGAACGCGTTGCACAGACCTTTCTGCAAGGCCTCCTGGAGATGTCTCATCCTCTGCTACCTCTGTGATGGCAAGATAAGGTCGGCGAGCTTACCCTTGTACCATGGATCCAGGAGAGTGGCCAGCCAGTAATGGTCCCTCTCCTTGATCTGAAGAATACTAGGATCCTTCCGCAGGCTTTGCAGGATCAGGGAGGCCATGCAGCATAGGTTAGCTGAGGCATTCGGTCCGGAGTCCTCTGGGTCACTAAGGACAACATGAAACGCAGCTACCTCCTTCCAGCCACGTACAAGTCCACGGGTTTCTTGGGACTTTAAATCATCTCTACAAGACTGCTGCTGCTGCTGATGCTGAGTGCCAGCCTCCACCTCCATGCTAACACAATCATCCTCCTCCTTCTCCTCCTCCTCGTCCTCTTCCTGTGTGATGGGTGGGACAGAGGGAACACTGTCTGGATAAAGGGGGCCTTGAGAGGCAAGGAAGTCCTCCTCTTCCTGCCTCTGTTCTGCCTCAAGTGCCCTGTTCATTATTCCATGCAGCGTATGCTCCAACAAGTGGACAAGAGGTACAGTGTCACTGATGCATGCACTGTCACTGCTCACCATCCTTGTGTTCTCCTCAAACGGTGACAGGACAGTGCATGCATCCCTGATCATGCCCCACTGGCATGGTGAGAAAAAACCGAGCTCCCCTAACCCTGCCCTGGTGCCGTAGTCACACAGGTACTCATTGATGGCCCTCGGCTGCGTGTGCAGCTGTTGCAGCATGGCCAACGTTAAGTTCCACCTGGTGGGCATCTCACATATAAGGCGGTTCTTGGGCAGGTTCAACTCCTTTTGGAGCTCAGCCAGCCGAGCACAGGCATTAAATGATTGGCGGAAATGCACACAGACTTTCCTGGCCTGCTTCAGAACATCCTGTAAGCCCAGGTACCTGCCCAAGAACCGCTGCACCACCAGGTTAAGGACGTGAGCCACACAGGGCACATGGGTCAGTTGTCCCTGTCGGGGGGCGGAGAGGAGGTTGGTGCCATTGGCACAAACCACCATTCCTGGCTTAAGCTGGGGTGGCGTCAACCACCTCTCGGCCTGCCCCTGCAGAGCTGACAAAATATCTGCCCCAGTGTGGCTCCTGTCCCCCAAACAAACCAGCGCAAGCACGGCATGGCATTGTTTTGCCTGCGTACTTGCGTAGCCCCTGGAACGCCTACGGAGCACCGCTGGTTCTGAGGACAGAGCACTGGAAGAGGCCATGGAGGAAGAAGAAGAGGAGGGGGTGGAGGAGAGAGGTGTGTCACAACCAATAGTAGCATTTTGGAGGCGTGGTGGTGTAACAACCTCCAACACTATTGCGCCTTGTCCTGCATCCTTCCCAGCTGCCAGAAGAGTGACCCAATGGGCCGTGAAAGACAGGTAACGTCCCTGTCCATGCCTGCTGGACCATAAGTCAGCGGTCATATGCACCTTACCACTGACCGCCCTGTACAGCGAGGCAAGGACATTGCCTTCCACATGCCGGTAGAGAGCCGGAATCGCCTTCCATGAGAAAAAGTGGCATTTGGGGACAAGCCACTGAGGAACCACACATTGTACAAACTCACGGAAGGGGGCCGAGTCTACCAACTGAAAAGGCAGCAGTTGAAGTACTAGCAATTTAGCCAAGCTAGCATTCAACCACTGGGCATGTGGATGGCTGGGAGTGAACTTTCGACAGTCCAGCAGCTGGGGCAGGGACATTTGCCTGCTATAATCGGACGTGGGTGTACTGCTAGCAGAGTGCCCGGAAGCACTTGGCTGTGACACCTAATTCTACACCTTTATTCCTCTCAGAGCAGGTTTCAGAGAGGACTGAAGGTCTAGTGGGGTTGGAGATCCCAGCTGATGAGGAGCAAGGAGAGGTCCACTTTGTTCTTTGGTGTGGGTCTTTGAGGTACGCTTGCCAACGAGCTGCATGGCAGGTCAACATATGTCTGGTCAAGCATGTGGTGCCCAAGCGGCTGATGTTTTGGCCACGCGAGATACGCTTGACACATATGTTGCAAATAGCAGCGGTGCGATCTGATGCACTCGTCTCAAAAAAGGCCAACACCAAAGAACTTTTAGAATAATGCGAAGAGGCAGCTCCCTGCACAGGCGGAGCTCTGCGGTGTGATTCAGTCGGTGTGCTGCCCCTAAGCTGGCCCCCCGAGGGCATCCTGCCTCGTTGGACATGTGCCTCCTCCTCCTCCTCCTCTCTCCTACCAGGCACCCATGTGGAGTCAGTGCCCTCATCATCCCCTCCCTCTTCATCGCTGGAGCAAACCTGGCAGTATGCTGCAGCTTATGGACATGACTGCCAGATTGCTGTCCTTCTTGAGCATCCCCTCTCTCTGCGCTGACGCTACTGCCTTCCTCTAGCTGAGTATCATCATCAGAGCCTACAAAACACTGGGCATCCTCCTGGAGCATGTACCCAACACTGTGCTCAAAGAGTTCAGGATGTGGTGGGTCTAGGGAAGGAGTCACTGATGATGACATTGAGAGGAGGGAAGACGATGCGTTGGCAGCTGCTTTGCTAGTACCCTGAGCCTGGGTGAGAGCGGATGAGGAGGATGAAGAGGGCTTGGTCATCCACTCTACCAAGTCTTCGGCATGATGCGGCTCAACATGTCCAGCTGCCGAAAAGAAGGACAAGCATGTCCCATGGCCACGTGCTGATGATGACAATGCACCACGTCCACGACCAGCACTGTTGTCTCTAGACACAGAGCCTGCTTGCCCTCTTTTATCGGCTCGCTCCTGTCTGCCTCTCCCTGTTGGCCTTCCAGACATGGTAATGGCCTGAAGGGAGATGGGAAAACCAGCAATTGGGTAGTGTATATTGTGCTGGAGGCACATAACACCCACTAACTCCTGCAGATGGCAGATGGCTCTAGAGAGAAGAGAAGAGCTATATAGGTGGATATAACGGTGTATAACAGTGTATACTGCGGTCAGGGCACACAGACAGCACGCACAATCTCCTACAACTGACTGCAAGCTCTATTACAAAAGAGCAATATAGCTAGCTATCTAGGTGGATATAACGGTGTATACTGCGGTCAGGGCACGCAGACAACAGGCACAACCTCCTACAATTGACTGCAAGCTCTATTACAAAAGAGCAATATAGCTAGCTATGTAGGTGGATATAACGGTGTATACTGCGGTCAGGGCACGCAGACAACAGGCACAATCTCCTACAACTGACTGCAAGCTCTATTACAAAAGAGCAATATAGCTAGCTATGTAGGTGGATATTTTTTTTTAATAGATAACTGCTACCAATCATACAAATTTTACATCACAAAACAAATATCAGTTTACATTCACTTTACAAAGTAACTAACAACACCAAACTATACAATCAAAAGGGGGAAAAACAATTTTTACATGTCATCTTCCCCCACCTCATCCCCAGAAGAAAAATCTATAAGTATAGTTTCACCTCTACTACTAGGCCCTGATGATGGCCCAGGATCCACCTCAGGTGGCGGAGCCCTCTTTTTCTTCTTCTTCCCTTGTTTTTTCCTGATCGTGACCCAAGCAACTTCACCCTCCTCATCCGACACCTCTTTTGGGCGCTTCTGAGCCCCTTTAACTGAAACCTCCATCTCCTCCTCCCCAGACCTATCATCCCCAGCCGAAGATTCGGATGAAGAGACAGTGACCAGGCGCCTTCCTGGCCTACATCTCCGAGGAAGGGGAGTGGGAACAGAAACCTGGGAGCTGGAACCTTGTGCCCCCCCACCCGAAAGAGAAGGCCCAACCACCCCCACCTGACCAATATCTTGACCAGACACCTGGACTTCAACACCAGGGGCCTGGGCAACATCTACAGGCCGTACCCCTTTCTCTTTTTGAGGGACTCTACTTGTTTTTTGGGTTCGGGATGCACCCTGCGGTTCTGCCGCAGGAGTACTATCCTGCCTTTCTCCTCTAGAACTCTGCCCAGCAGGAGGCGGAGCACTATCCCCACCTGGCCCACCATCTGCTGCAGCTTCACCCCTGTAGGCCCTGGGGCATCTACTAAAGGGATGCCCCATTTGACCACAAAGATTGCAGCAGATCAAACCGCAAGTGTCACCTGAGTGCCCAAACTTATTACACTTAGTGCAGCGCACGATTGTGCAATCTGCACTCAGGTGGGTTGGACACCCGCACCTGAAACACCTACGGGGCTGACCTGGGTAGAACACCAGAATTCTGTCCCTTCCCAGGAAAGCACTCCCTGGGACATGCGCAACCGTGTTGCCAGATCTTTTCAAGCGAATCCTGGTGTTCCATGCTCCAGTCCATACCCCACGCTCATCTAGGCATTTGTTCAGAGGACACTGCAACTGGCTGTGTCTTCCCAGCCAAGTTGCTATGTCCTCTGGGGGCAGGCTCTCGTTCCTCACTAACACCGTCAGGTTTTTGATCTCCTCCTGCCTACTCAGAGGGATCAGACGGAACCCTTTCCAGGGATCAGCCCCTTTAACCAACCCAAAAGCAGTTATAAAACGCTCCATGGCCACAGCATTGGTGAAACTGACATCAAAGTCAGGGGAGCCAGCTGGGTGGATTACAGCAAATAGCTCAGCCACCCTGAACCCCAACGCCAGGACCATGTCGACCACCTGACCCCTCGTGGGGCACTGACCTTCACCTTCCCACCTCAGCTGGACTACGTTCCTACGCTTGCGCTCCGGACCACCTGTCCCCCTAGACCAAGTATTGGCCCCAGGGGTCTGACCAGTCGGGGGTACCCGAAAATTACTGGCCCCGAACTGGTGGTACAGGTGGTCCAGAGGCACACTAGACCCAGCCACGTTGGCGTAGGAACGCCTCTCACCAAGTGCCGTCAGCAACCTTACCTCCGGTGTCCCCCTTAGCACGGGCCCCGGAGGAGGAGCCTCTGCCACAGACACTGGGGGTACAACATGAGAAGCAGCCCCCCCACTCCCGGCATGAGAAGTCACACTCCCCATATTGTTTACCCCAGCCTGAACCTTAGGGCAAGTCTCATCCTCAGAGCTGTAAAGCAAGGCTTCCAAAGCTTCCTGCCATTCTACCTCCATATGGGCCCCGCAGGAATCCACCAACACCTGGTCCTGTTCCTGCTGGGATCCCTCTAAGCCACGAATATATGCCATTGCGGGGCTCTCCCCATCCAACTCACCCATTGGGCAGTCACCCCAGGCAGTAACTTGACCTGGCTCTACATTATTTGATATTACAATGCAAGTATTTCCATTGGTATTACCCTGACCGGAAGGAGGGCCCGAAATCGTAGTAGTCACCGGCTGGATGTGTCCTTCGTGGCCTACTTCCGGTTCCGCCATCGTCACTTCCGGTCGCGGGCCAACCCCGCCGGAAGCCAACCCGCGCACCGGAAGTGCGTCATCCCCTTCTGCTACACTACCATTGGCCTCTCGACCCGAAGCACCGCCCCTCCTCCCGCGGGAGGACGGCGTTTTTTTGCTCCCGGCCGCCATTGCTGAGTCAATAGACGCCATGCCGCCGGCTGATACTATACCGCTCCCCACAGCGGTGGCTAAGCTGGCCAAACTCTTCCCATCTTCCACACACACCCCGGCCCCCTTACCCTGAGACCGGTTTGCGGCAGTGGCAGCCGACAACGAAACTGACGGCGTGCCCTGCTTGCAACTACCGGCTGGGATCATTGGGGACTGCATTGGTAAGTCCATTTTCTCCAGTCTAGCCAGCTGGACCACCGGAATCTTCTTCTCCTTGGTATCCTTCTTCTCTTTATTGTCTCTTTGTTGCCTCCTTCCTACATCATTGGGGTCTAACCTGCCCTCATGGGACACAGCCTCGTTCATAGGCTGGCAACCCTTAGGCTTACCTGACCCCTCTGTAAGATTACTGGAGTCAGCAGTTTTGTCTTTAGGGACATTTTTCACTTTTCCAGGTTTCTCTGCACCTTTACTCACTGGGACTGTCTCTTTGCAGGTCAATGGCTTTCCCTCACCCACAGTCTTTCTCACTGGTTTCTCACCATCCATCTTTCCTTCCACCACTTTTTCTGTCTCTTCACGGGTGGCCACCTCAGAGGGACCCACCATTTCCTCCTCTTGCGTTGTGTTCGAGGCTGGATACAGTCTACGGCGTCTCCCTGCCTGGGTCCCCTCGTCACACGCAATTCTCATCGCTTTGTCCACGTTAGATAGAAAATCTTTCTCACCAGAAGCACTGTCAATCAGGTTGGATAACAGCTCACCCACCATGTTGCACTGCTTCTTCAATCCGTCTATCACCGTCTTATACTCTTGTCTCTTTACAACACCCGATCTGTCTCTCCGGTTCCTTAGCTCCGCCAGGACCTTCATTTTCTCGCAGTAGCTGCGGGAAGCCTTCACAATTAAGCTTTTAGCTTTCTTTCTTCTGTCTGCAGATTTCTCTGCATCCTCTCCTGGCTGTCTCAGAGACCAATCTGCAAGATCCAGCTGGTTCTCCAAAAACAACCTCTCCTCCTTGACGAGCTCCAGGAGCTTAGGGGCTCCACGTCCTTCATTAGGCTGAGAAACAGGCACCTGGCCTGGGCTGACTGAAGTCATCAGCTCCCTCTCTTTCTCCACCACACTGGAAGTCCTCAGAGATCAGAGCACGCAGCCAGCACGCACAAGCTCCTACCGCTGACTGCAAGCTCTATTACAAAAGAGCAATATAGCTAGCTATTTAGGTGGATATAACAGTGTATACTGCGGTCAGGGCATGCAGACAGCATGCACAATCTCCTACAACTGACTGCAAGCTCTATTACAAATGAGCAATATAGCTAGCTATGTAGGTGGATATAACGGTGTATACTGCGGTCAGAGCACGCAGACAACAGGCACAATCTCCTACAACTGACTGCAAGCTCTATTACAAAAGAGCAATATAGCTAGCTATGTAGGTGGATATAACGGTGTATACTGCGGTCAGGGCCCGCAGACAGCACGCACAATCTCCTACAACTGACTGCAAGCTCTATTACAAAAGAGCAATATAGCTAGCTATCTAGGTGGATATAACGCTGTATACTGCAGTCAGGGCACGCAGACAACAGGCACAATCTTCTACAACTGACTGCAAGCTCTATTACAAAAGAGCAATATAGCTAGCTATGTAGGTGGATATAACGGTGTATACTGCGGTCAGGGCATGCAGACATCACGCACAATTTCCTACAACTGACTGCAAGCTCTATTACAAAAGAGCAATATAGCTAGCTATATAGGTGGATATAACGGTGTATACTGCGGTCAGGGCACGCAGACAGCACGCACAATCTCCTACAACTGACTGCAAGCTCTATTACAAAAGAGCAATATAGCTAATTATGTAGGTGGATATAACGGTGTATACTGCGGTCAGGGCACGCAGACAGCACGCACAATCTCCTACAACTGACTGCAAGCTCTATTACAAAAGAGCAATATAGCTAGCTATTTAGGTGGATATAACAGTGTATACTGCGGTCAGGGCATGCAGACAGCATGCACAATCTCCTATAACTGACTGCAAGCTCTATTACAAATGAGCAATATAGCTAGCTATGTAGGTGGATATAACGGTGTATACTGCGGTCAGAGCACGCAGACAACAGGCACAATCTCCTACAACTGACTGCAAGCTCTATTACAAAAGAGCAATATAGCTAGCTATGTAGGTGGATATAACGGTGTATACTGCGGTCAGGGCCCGCAGACAGCACGCACAATCTCCTACAACTGACTGCAAGCTCTATTACAAAAGAGCAATATAGCTAGCTATCTAGGTGGATATAACGCTGTATACTGCAGTCAGGGCACGCAGACAACAGGCACAATCTTCTACAACTGACTGCAAGCTCTATTACAAAAGAGCAATATAGCTAGCTATGTAGGTGGATATAACGGTGTATACTGCGGTCAGGGCATGCAGACATCACGCACAATTTCCTACAACTGACTGCAAGCTCTATTACAAAAGAGCAATATAGCTAGCTATATAGGTGGATATAACGGTGTATACTGCGGTCAGGGCACGCAGACAGCACGCACAATCTCCTACAACTGACTGCAAGCTCTATTACAAAAGAGCAATATAGCTAGTTATGTAGGTGGATATAACGGTGTATACTGCGGTCAGGGCACGCAGACAGCACGCACAATCTCCTACAACTGACTGCAAGCTCTATTACAAAAGAGCAATATAGCTAGCTATGTAGGTGGATATAATGGTGTATACTGCGGTCAGGGCACGCAGACAACAGGCACAAACTCCTGCAGATTGCTAACAGCTCAATTACAGAAGAGAAAGAACGCAAAATCGTCCGATAATGAACGGTGTATACTGTGTTGAAGGTACACAGAGAACACCCACTAACTCCTACAGATGCCAACACACTACACAAGGCCTCCACGCTGGCGGCCTTATATAGTGTGGGGCGTGTACTACACAGCCTGAGCTATGATCTGCCACAGACATCCTGCCTGTGGCCAATCATGGCTCTCCTCGCTGCCGGTGCTGTGATTGGCCAAGCATGCAGGGTCACGGTGCATGCTTGGCCAATCATGAGCCAGCAATGCACTGCGATGTCGCAGTGCATTGTGGGCCGTGAGCGCCGCACAAATTTGTAGCGAATGGCCCATAACGTTTGGTATTCGCGGAACGGGCGAACAGCCAATGTTCGAGTCGAACATATGTTCGACTCGTACGCAAAGCTCATCCCTAGTAGGGATCAAGTGGAAGCATAGTCAGTAAATAAGCCAGAGGTCAATAATGAGTTGTTGCAGGTTGGGGTCAGGCAGAAGCGTAGTCAAGGGACAAACCAAGGGTTGATAACGAGTGGTAACAAAATAGGATGGGCTGCAGAGAGGACAGAAGCGAGATACTGGCTGGAGAGAGCATAATAACCTTGCAAACAGGAAGTGCAGAGACATGGCTTATATAGCAGATGCCCCATATGCCCCATCTAGTGAAAAATCACATAGTACCATTTAATAGTTAAAGTATTGCACTTACACATTTCCAGGAGCAATTGCTTCACTGAGAAATACAATCTAGTTGGCAAAATAAACAGATTTCAGGCCACTTCTGTTTTCATCAGCTAATGGTTCCACCCAACATGTTTCATCACATATGATGTCTTCTGGGGTTGACCACCTCTGAATCAACTTTAGAATAGTATTTTTTTCGTTGAACTAGATGGACTAGTGCCTTTTTTCAGCCAAACTACATTATGTAATTATGTAATAGGAAAGAGCAATTCTGGTTGGCTAACATTAGGCCTATAAGTATATAAGCATCGATTTTAATTGGCCTGGGTGACTAGGCATTGCCCCTGGCAGTCATCCTGCCCTAAGCCATGGCCAAGTTCTGTTCTAAGTCTTGGGGCCCAGAGGCTTTGTGGAACTTTAGGTGGAATAAAGCCTCCATTCTTAGGTCCATATATTACCTGATGGCCAGACCTCAGTTTCAGCTGTCCACAGGACTTTATATATGTGAGCTAATGTCCTAGACACTTACCTTTCTAGTGCTGGTGGCTTCCCAGTCTCCCATGGCTGTGAACACTTACAGGCTTTACATGGATTGCCACAGCCATGCCACATAGTACATCACATAATGCATCACAAGACAGTATCCTCCAATTAGAATTGAGCATGACATGTTATCACCATTCAAGCATTGCCTTTTTACACTCCATGAGCTACTGAAGTCCTGTCTTGCCTACTGCTTTAGCTGCACCTAAGCCTGAGTTGGTGCTGCATCCTAGCCAGATTTTCCCTGCACCCCAGCCTGCTGTATCATATCTTTAATATTTTTCTGTAATTGAAGCCTCTGTTGCTACCCAGACTCATCCATGTCTTTATTGCAACTCCAATACCAATGGCAGCTGGTGAAGTTTTAGGATTGGGGCGCCAGACCCAGCCCTTCCTTTTTGACCCATCTCACTTCTCATAAGCCACACCCCTTATAGAATTCATCCACTCCATCCCCTGTATTTCACTTGTTTCCACTCATAGTGTCAGAAGTATGCAACTCAGCATCACAGGACAGAGTATACAGCCCCAGAATTACAGGACAAGAGTATACAGCCCCAGCAACACAGGACAGAGTATATAGCTCAGCCTCACAGATTAGGGTATATAGCTCAGCCTCACAGATCAGGGTATATAGCTCAGCCTCACAGATCACGGTATACATCTCCCCATTACAGATCAGGGTATACAGCTCAGCATTACAGATTAGGGTATACAGCTCAGCATTACAGACCAGGATATACATTTCTGCATTACAGATCAGAGTATATAGCTCAGCATTACAGATCAGTATATATAGCTCAGCCTCACCAATGCAGGTATACATCATCTGTCCTGTATACAGCTAGCTATATACACCCACCTTCCTTCCTGTATATAGAGACCTTCCTGCATCATCACTGACTGCAGATATACATCATCTGTCCTGTATACAGCTATATATACAATAACAGGACAGATGATGCATATCTTCACTCAGTGATGATGGAGGAAGGTCTCTATATACAGGAAGGAAGAAGGTGGTTGTATATAGCTGTATACACTATAAGACAGATGTACTCACAATTTGTGACTATTATGTAGTATAACGTAGTCAGTTCATGGCATAGCAGAAATCCCCAAAATCATCTATTGCAATGCAGCCAGCAAAACATGATGTGGCACCAGTGAGTGGCACACTCACTGACACTGTCTGACACCCTGATGGTCGAGTCATTGTATAATACACCCTTCATCATCATCCCCATATTATACACCTATCATCACTATTAGGGATGAGCTTCGTGTTCGAGGGGAACATATGTTCGACTCGAACATCGGCTGTTCGTCCGTTCGGCGAATTCCGAACGTAATGGGCCGTTCATGCCAAATTTGTGTGGCGCTCACGGCCCACAATGCACTGCGATGGCGCAGTGCCTTGCTGGCTCATGATTGGCCAAGCATGCACTGTGACCCCGCATGCTTGGCCAATCACAGCGCCGGCAGCGAGGAGAGCCATGATTGGACACAGGCAGGATGCCTGTGGCCAATCATAGCTCAGGCTGTGTAGTACACGCCCCACACTATATAAGGCCGCCAGCGCGGTGGCCTTGTGTAGTGTGTTGGCGTCTGAAGCAGTTAGTGGGTGTTCTGTGTACCTTCAACAAAGTATACACCGATCGTTATCGGCCGATTTTTCGTTCTTGCTCTTCTGTAGTGGTTGTTGTCTGCGTGCCCTGACCGCAGTATACACCGCTATATTCACCTATATAGCTAGCGATATATCTATCTTTTATAATAGAGCTTGCAGTCAGCGGTAGGAGCTTGTGCGTGCTGTCTGCGTGCTCTGAACCCAGTATACACCGCTATATCCACCTATTTAGCAAACAATCTTGCTTGTTTTAAATAGAGCTTGCAGTCAGCGGTAGGGGCTTGTGCGTGCTGGCTGCATGCTCTGAACTGTCCTGAGAGTGTGAGAGCTTCCAGAGAGTTGGAGGAGGAGAGGGAGCTGATGGCGTCAGCCAGCCCAGGTCCGGGGCCCTCTTCCCAGCCTGGGCCCACGATTCATCCCCCTGGAGTGAAAGACCTCTCCAGGGAGGAGAGATTGTTCCTGCAGACACAGTTTGAACTACTGGACTGGACCTGGGCCCAGCCGGGAGAGGACCCGGGGAGGATGCAGAAGCGCTGGACTAGGATTAAAGTCCTTATACAGAAGGCCACGTTGGCCTACGTGCTGAAATCCGAGAGACTAGCGGACCTGCGGAATCGCAGAGACCGCTCAGCCAGTAGCAGAAGGGGGGAATACCGGGAGGCCATTGAAGGCCTGAAGCTTGAATGCAGAGGCCTATGGTGGTTTCTGGGCGGTCTCTGCGAACGCGGTGTCGGTGAGAGGGGTTTCCTCTCTGAGGTAAAGAAAGAACTCCTGAGGGCAAGCCAGGAAGGATCCCAGGCAGCCAGGAGAAAGAGCTCTTCACAGAAAGTGTTGTCAAGATTGGAGGAGAAGCTGCAAACCCCGGTGGAGGAAGCAGCCTCAATGGGTGAGGAAGACCAGCGCCCCGAGGTGGAGACCAGCCGGGTGAGCGTGGCCCCCGGAGCCGTAAGTGCCGCATGTGGTGAGGGGGAGGTGCTGGCAAGCACGGACCATGTTCGGGAAAAACATCTTGGACAAACATCCTCTGCAGACACCAGGGAGGATGGGGGCGGGGAGATGGATGTGTCACTTCCTGTTTCCGGGGGTGTGGCCGGAAGTGACCTCCGTGAACTGGAAGTACCACTTGCGGTGACCCCGGAGGTTGTGAAAAAATGTACTGAGGAGGTGGGGACGCCCCGGGCCTCGGTGACCAAGTCTCCTGCTCCTCTGGGTCAGGTAGGGGCTTTGGGGGTCTCGGAGGCTCCTCTGGTGGCTACTGCCATGGGTTCCCCCAGAATCCTCCAGTGGAGCTTTACCCAGTGGACAGACAAGTTGGGGGGAGTCCCCTATGGGGGAACTAAGGGGGGAGTGCCCAGCCCTGGATTTCATCAGGGAGCTGGAGGGGTCCCAACAGCAAGAGCAGGATATGGCACAGGGGATGGAAGTGGGTTCCTCTCAAGCCCCCGCTGCTGTGGGGGGTGTGGCTACGTCCCCATCTACGGTGGTGGTTGAGAACAAGTCACCTGTTGGGGGGGATAGAGGGTGGGAGTGGGGGGGTGTGTGCTGCTCCGTCAGAGCCCATGGGCTCGTCTCAGCGGGGGTCTGGCCCTTCCCCCACAGTCCCGAATCCCATCTTGGGCACGCAGGAAGAGGCAAACCTCTTAGATGCCCTGAAAGCTGGGTGCTCATTTGCCCAGGTGGCAGGTTCCTTTGTTCCTCTGGGCCCCCTGTATGGCCAGTTTAGTGCCCAGAACTTCAGGCCCCCCCCTGAGAAACAGCTCCAGGGGCACAGGCGTGGTCAAGGGGTACGGGGGGTCCAGAGAGGCGCAGGCGGAATGTGGTGCAGCTCAGGTGGGAGGGGACGGCCGCGTGTCCCAGTAGGGGTCAAGTAATTAACTACCTGCTGGGATTACGCTTCAAGGTTTCTGACTTGTTCGCGGTCATACATCCTGTGAACAGCAAGGAGTTCGATGTGAGCTTCGTCTCCGTGGTCTTTATGGAACTTTTCCTGACCCTGTACGAGATTGTCAGGAAGTCAGATCCGTGGAAAGGTTTCCGTGTAGTACCTCTCTCGAGGCAGGAGGAGATAAAGAACGTGACCGTCTTGGTTAGAAACGAGTCCCTTCCTCCCCTGGACATCGCAACCTGGCTGGCACGGTATGGGCAGCTCCAGACAGGGTTGAGGAAGAATTTGGACGAGCGCGGGGTCTGGACAGGTGCTTGGTTGGTCAGGATCCGGCTCAAGCGCCACAACAACACCGTGGCGCATGTACCCGGGAGTGCGTTTATAGGGAGAAACCGGATCCTGGTCTTCTACCCTGGCCAGCCCCGTCGCTGTTTCAAATGTGGCAGTCCCACGCACCTTAGCGCGGACTGCACTGTGCCTCGCTGCGTGAGGTGTAATGGTTTCGGCCACTCACCTGAGGGTTGCAGACTTATAGTCTGCAACCTCTGTGGGGAAATGGGGCACCCCTTCAGCCGTTGCCCCAAAGAATTTAGGGGGTGCCAGACTTAGGATAGTGCTCCAGGCCCGGAGGGTGGGCGGGTCCCTAGACAAAGTGGGGGCCCCAATCCTTCTGGGTCACAGAATAAGGGCGCCCCCCTCCCTCAAAGGGTCAGACCCCCCAGGCGTGAGCAGGGGGCGGGTACTGCAGGGGTGGGTATGTCAGCAGGTTCCCCGGCCCCGTCCGGTACTGTGCCCGATGGGGCGACGGTAGGGAATCCAGCAGAGGTTCAGGCTAAACCAAAAAAGCCCTCTGTCAAGAAGCATCCTCCCCCCCTCCACCAGTTCCCCAGCCCCCCTTCCCCTCCCCCCCTTGTTTCCCCTCTCCCTGCCTCCCCTTCCCGTCCCCCACCACCTTCCCTTTCCCCCCTTCTTCTCCTTCCCTGCCCGCCTCCCCCCCCCCAGATGTACCATGTCTGCCTCCGGATCCGGCGGCCCTTCTCATGCCTCATCCCGCCTCCACCGAGGTGGTGGGTGGTCGGCGGGTTGGCCTGGAGGGTGGTATCCCAATGGACACCTCTGAGGTGGGTAAGGGGGTGAATAAGCGCCCCAAGGAGGTGTCTAGTGGGAGGTCGGACGGTGAGAGTGGGAGAGAGCCCCCCAAGTCGGGCTGGGTTAAGAAAAAGGCAAAAAAACGGAAGAGGAAGGGCCTGGGGAAGGAGGGTGGTGAGGACTCAGCCCAGCACCAGTCTGGGGGCGGGTGGGGGATCCTCGCTCGCCCTCTGGAACCGTTTTGGGGTCCTATCCTCCGATTCCGAGGAGGATTAACTTGGGTTTGTAATATAGGGAGGAACGTAAACTTTAATCATTAAGGATGACGGTACCCGCTCCAATACGCCTTGCGACGATTAATGTTGCAAGTGTGCGTTCTGCGGCGGCTAGGTTTTCAGCCTTTGATTTTCTCGGCTGCGTTGAAGCCGACATTTTGTTTTTGCAAGAGACCTGGCTGGCATCTGTGGCAGAGATGCACCTAGCAAAGAGGGAGTGGAGACATGGGCCCTCCCTCTGGTCTCTTGCGGCTGAGCCCTGCAGTGGTGTTTTTTAAGACCGGTTCAGTGGCTTGTCGACGAGTGATTGAATTCGAAATCGGTAGGTGTTTGATTGTGGTTGCAGTCGTGAGAGGGGAATTTCTCCGCCTCATAAATTTCTATGTCAAGGAGAGGGAGGAAGGACCTTCTTGCGCTGCTGAAACCATACCTGTTTACATCCCTGCAGGTGGTCTTTGGTGGTGACTTTAACCTAGTCACCAGGTCAAAGGACCGGGCAGGCACCTCAGGCCCTCTGGGATATGATAGTATCTTTTTGAATCGCATAGTGTGCACGTTCACCACTTCCCCAACCTCACTGGTTTCACATACTCCAGAGGTAGTAGTAAGAGTAGACTAGATAGGTTTTTTTTGAAGGGGGACTCGTCCTTTGCGGCTCCTGTGCTGCATGCGGTCGAGTTTTCCGATCACTGTATGGTGTCGGTCACTCTGAATGTGGCGGACACCCCTCAGAAGGGTAGGGGCCTGTGGCGACTAAATGGGTCGCTACTTGAGGACCCTGAAGTCAGGTCGGCCTATCAAGACTTCTTTATGGAACAAGCTTCGCTCCTTGAGAGCGGCTGCTCGCCAGGAATGGTGGCAAGTAGTGAAGAAGAGGTCGGAAGGCTTCTTCCTTGAAGTCTCTGGTCGTCGGGCAGCTTCCCGGTACCAGGCCTACCAGAAGTTGCGCAGGCGGCTTGACCGCTTGGTTTCTGATGGTGGCCCTCAGGACCAGATTTCAGGTCTGAAGCTTCAGATGAAGGAGTGTCAGTATGACCGTCTCGCCTTCCTGGTTCTTGAGAGGGATTACGGGAAGTTCACCAACCCGGACCCCTACAAGAGCTGTGGTGACGCGGTGAGTGGGAAGGTCATACATGGACTGAGGGATCCCTCGGGTTCTTTGGGGAGGTCCAGGCCGGGAATCCTGGGGATCGTCAGAGCCCATTTTTCGGACCTCCTGAAGAAGAAGCCTTTGGACCTGGGAAAAGCCAAGAAATTTCTTGATGAGACTCCACTTGAGGTGGGGTCTGACCCCCTTGGCTCTTTGACAGAGGAGATCTCTGTGGCCGAAGTTGAACAGGCCATAGACTCTTTGTCTCTAAAGAAGTCGCCGGGACCCGATGGGTTCACGGCGGAGTTCTACAGGACCTTTAAGGGCCTCTTGGCTCCTTGTCTGAGGGAGGTGTTCAGTGAGTGTTTGGCGTCTGGCCTGCTTCCTCCCTCGATGAGAAGGTCGGCCTTGATCCTTCTGTCAAAGGGGAAAGATCCGTCCCTGGTGGAGAATTGGCGCCCTATCCACCTTCTGTCCACGGATAGAAAGATTCTGGCGAAGATACTGTTTGTGCGTATGTCTGCAGTCGCGGGCAAGCTACTGTCTGTTTCCCAGCACTGCACGGTTCCTGGCCGCAGCACCTTTAGTGCTGTCCTCAACGTCCGGGAGGCTGTGGAAAGGTGCAGGGCAACGGGTGACGGGCGGTATCTGTTGGCATTAGACCAGGCGAAAGCTTTTGACTGGGTGAACCATGAGTATCTCTGGCTTCTCTTGGGGAGATACGGTCTGCCTGATCAATTCATCGATTGGCTCAGAGTTTTGTACAGGGGGGCTGAAAGCTTCCCTCTTGTCAATGGTTGGGTGGGTCCTACCTTTCCGGTGGACTCTGGAGTCCCATGCTCTACGTCTTTGCGGTTGACCCCTTCGTAAGGAGGCTAGACTGCGGACACCTGAGGGGGGTCCAGGCGGAGCCCTGCAGTGGCACGGATAAGGCGGTAAGGGTGGTGGCCTATGCAGATGACGTCTCGGTAGTAGTGGCTAGCCGAAAGGAGGCCCAGTTTGTGGAAACACAGATTGGAGATTACTCCGAGGTGTCCAGTTCGCTGGTCAACTGGACTAAGAGTGAAGTTCTCTGGTTGGGGAGGGAGGGTGAGCAGTTTGCCCTCCCGGATGTGTTCCCCACGCCCCGGCCAGAAATTAGAATTCTGGGCATCCTTTTTGGCCAGGGTGACTATCCCAAACTAAATTGGGAGCGCAGGCTGGTGAGTGCCACCCAAAAGGTTAATGCCTGGAAAGGCTGGAAGCTGTCACTGAGGGAAAGGGTGAGTCTGGTCAAAACCTATTTGCTTCCCGAATTCCTCTTTGTCAGCTACGTTTGTCTTCTGAAAAGATCGCTCTATGCACGGATCTGTGGTCTGTTCTTTCTGCTTTTGTGGGGAAACAGGCTGAATCTGATAAAGAGGGAGGTCACGTACCGACAGAGGAGGCAGGGTGGGTTGGACATGATTAATCCCACGGTTTTCTTTACCGTGGTTTTTCTTAAGTTCAACCTACAATCCATTTTTCAGGACGAACCCTCTCTGTGGGAACGCTCATGTAAGAACTGGTTTCTGGTTTTCCTGAGTGGGTGGGAGGGGGGTGGTCGCCCCGGTGATCTACGGAGATCCCATGGGTACCTCCCCACCTATGTTCCAACTGCCCTAAGGGTACTGAGGCGGTGGAGGATAACGGCCCTGGAGGTGGGCTCGTTGGGTCGGCGTGAGTTGTACCAGAGGGTCATGACCTCGGACTTTTTGAGACCACTAGCCTTAAGGGATTGTCCGGACAGGGTTCTCAGGGAGAGATTAGCCCTTCTGAATTCTAAGAGAATTCTGGCCAAGTTCTGGGATCTTGCATGGAGGGCATTCCATGGACGGCTCTATGTGAGGTGGAACTTAAAGTACCAGAGTCTTGAGGACAGGGGCTGTCCTCGTCCCGAGTGTGGAGGGGCATTGGAGACCATGGACCACTTTTTGGTTGAGTGCCCTTTCAACTTGGAGGTTCTGGGGGAGGTTGGGGATGCCATTGGCTATCCCCCTCTCTGGGCCCTTACCTATTCTGAGAGGGTGTACGGCGACTTCAGGGCCCGGAGGGGTCATGAGTTATCGTCACTGTTTTTAGTTAGTACAGTTTGCCTTTATTACACCTGGCACGCGCGGTGCTTAGTGTCAACTAGGGGCAAGTTCCTGCCCGTGCATGAGGTGGCGGGTGATATCTTTTGGGAATTGGTGAAGGTGAGGTATCTTGAGGGAGAAAGAACGGGCAGGGAAAGGTGTGCCAGATTGTGGAGAGGCTTTTCTTTCCAGCCACCTTGATGATCCTCCCCCTTCTTTTTCCCTAGGTGGTGGGCCTGTCTGTCCTGTCCCTCACGTTTAGTTTTTTGGGCAATCTAATTATAAAAGCATGGTAGGCACTGATGGTTTTGTTACGTTCCTGTCTATAAAGGGTGTGTAGTGTATATAGATAGGTTGTTATTGTAGATAAACTGTTCTAATCCGAGTGACTTTTCTTTTAAGCTGGTGAAGAAAGCATGTTTTCTTTTCTATTTTATTAAGTCTGTTTAAGTTGGTTTTCCTTTCTTTTTTTCAAGAATGAGTATTTATGTCTTTGTTTTGTAAATACAACTGGCAGCAGTTTTAAAAAAAATAAAAACCTCCACCTATATAGCAAACTATCTTGCTCGTTTTAAATAGATCTTGCAGACAGCGGTAGGAGCTTGTGCGTGCTGTCTGCGTGCTCTGAACCCAGTATACACCGCTATATCCACCTACATAGTTCTTCTCTATTTGAGCCATCTGCCATCTGCAGGAGTTATTGGAACTTGAGTGTGCCTCCAGCCCAATATACACTACCCAATTGCTGTTTTTCCAAACTCCCTTCAGGCCATTACCATGTCTGGAAGGCCAGCAAGGAGAGGCAGACAGGCGCGAGCCGATAAAAGGGCAAGCAGGCTCTGTGTCTAGAGACAACAGTTCTGGTCGTGGACGCGGTGCATCGTCATCATCAGCACGTGGCCATGGGACATGCTTGTCCTTCTTTTCAGCAGCTGGACATGTTGGGCCGCAACATGCCAACGACTTGGTAGAGTGGATGACCAAGCCCTCTTCATCCTCCTCATCCTCTCTCACCCAGTCTCAGGGTACTAGCAAAGCAGCTGCCAACTCATCGTCTTCCCTCCTCTCAATGTCATCATCAGTGACTCCTTCCCTAGACCCACCACGTCCTCCTGAGGAGTCTCCTGAACTCTTTGAGCACAGTGTTGGGTACATGCTCTAGGAGGATGCCCAGTGTTTTGTAGGCTCTGATGATGATACTCAGCTAAAGGAAGGCAGTAGCATGAATGCAGAGAGAGGGGATGCTCAAGAAGGACAGCAATCTGGCAGTCATGTTCCACAAGCTGCAGCATACTGCCAGGTTTGCTCCAGCGATGAAGAGGGAGGGGATGATGAGGGCACTGACTCCACGTGGGTGCCTGGTAGGAAAGAGGAGGAGGAGGAGGCACATGTCCAACGAGGCAGGATGCCCTCCGGGGGCCAGCTTAGGGGCAGCACACCGACTGAATCACACCGCAGAGCTCCGCTTGTGCAGGGCGCTGCCTCTGCGCGTTATTCTAAAAGTTCTTTGGTGTGGGCCTTTTTTGAGACGAGTGCATCAGATCGCACCGCTGCTATTTGCAACATATGTCTCAAGCGTATCTCACGTGGCCAAAACATCAGCCGCTTGGGCACCACATGCTTGACCAGACATATGTTGACCTGCCATGCAGCTCGTTGGCAAGCGTACCTCAAAGACCCACACCAAAGAACAAAGCGGACCTCTCCTTGCTCCTCATCAGCTGGGATCTCCAACCCCACTAGACCTTCAGTCCTCTCTGAAACCTGCTCTGAGAGGAATGAAGGTGTAGAATTAGGTGTGTCACAGCCAAGTGTTTCCGCGCACTCTGCTAGCAGTACACCCACGTCCGATTATAGCAGGCAAATGTCCCTGCCCCAGCTGCTGGACCGGCGAAAGAAGTTCACTCCCAGCCATCCACATGCCCAGCAGTTGAATGCTAGCTTGGCTAAATTGCTAGCACTTCAACTGCTGCCTTTTCAGTTGGTAGATTCGGCCCCCTTCCGTGAGTTTGTACAATGTGTGGTTCCTCAGTGGCAGGCCCCCAAACGCCACTTTTTCTCACGGAAGGCGATTCCAGCTCTCTACCGGCATGTGGAATGCAATGTCCTTGCCTCTCTGGACAGGGTGGTCAGCGGTAAGGTGCATATTACCGCTGACTCATGGTCCAGCAGGCATGGACAGGGACATTACCTGTCTTTCACGGCCCATTGGGTCACTCTTCTGGCATTGGGAAGGATGCAGGACAAGGTGCAGTAGTGTTGGAGGTTGTTCCGCCACCACGCCTCCAAAATGCTACTATTGGTTGTGACACACCTCTCTCCTCCACCCCCTCCTCTTCTTCTTCCTCCATGGCCTCTTCCAGTGCTCTGTCCTCAGAACCAGCGGTGCTCCGTAGGCGTTCCAGGGGCTACGCAAGTACGCAGGCAAAACGATGCCATGCCGTGCTTGCGCTGGTTTGTTTGGGGGACAGGAGCCACACTGGGGCGGATGTTTTGTCAGCTCTGCAGGGGCAGGCCGAGAGGTGGTTGACGCCACGCCAGCTTAAGCCAGGAATGGTGGTTTGCGACAATGGCACCAACCTCCTCTCCGCCCTCCGACAGGGACAACTGACCCATGTGCCCTGTGTAGCTCACGTCCTTAACCTGGTGGTGCAGCGGTTCTTGGGCAGGTACCCGGGCTTACAGGAAAGTCTGTGTGCATTTCCGCTGATCATTTAATGCCTGTGCTCGGCTGGCTGAGCTCCAAAAGGAGTTGAACCTGCCCAAGAACCGACTTATATGTGACATGCCCACCAGGTGGAACTCAACGTTGGCACATGCACATGCAGCAGAGGGCCATCAATGAGTACCTGTGTGACTACGGCACCAGGACAGGGTCAGGGGAGCTCGGTTTTTTCTCACCACGCCAGTGGGGCATGATCAGGGATGCATGCACTGTCCTGTCACCGTTTGAGGAGGCCACAAGGATGGTGAGCAGTGACACTGTACCTCTTGTCCACCTCTTGGAGCATACGCTGCGTGGAATAATGGACAGGGCACTTGAGGCAGAATAGAGGCAGGAAGAGGAGGACTTCCTTGCCTCTCAAGGTCCCCTTTATCCACACAGTGTTCCTGCTGTGCCACCCATCACACAGGAAGAGGATGAGGAGGAGGAGGAGGAGGATGATTGTGTCAGCATGGAGGTGGAGGCTGGCACTCAGCATCAGCAGCAGCAGCCTTATAGGGATGATTTACAGTCCCAAGAAACCGGTGGACTTGTACGTGGCTGGGAGGAGGTAGCTGCGGATCATGTTGTCCTTAGTGACCCAGAGGACTCCGGACCGAATGCCTCAGCTAACCTACGCTGCATGGCCTCGATGATCCTGCAAAGCCTGCAGAAGGATCCTCGTATTCTTCGGATCAAGGAGAGGGACCATTACTGGCTGGCCACTCTCCTTGATCCACTGTACAAGGGTAAGGTTGCCGACCTTATCTTGCCATCGCAGAGGGAGCAGAGGATGAGACATCTCCGGGAGGCCTTGCAGAAAGGTCTGTGCAACGCGTTCCCAGAGACTGGGAGGATACAAACTCCTGGTCCTGGACAACGAGTTGCTGAGGCATCAGTCAGAAGGAGCGGTGGAGAAGGTGGCCGTCTGACTGATGCTTTCAGACAATTTTTTAGTCCGCAGCCCCAACCTTTCCCACAGAAAATCCTCTGGCTTACTGGGTTTTGAGGATGGATCATTGGCCAGAGCTTGCACAGTATGCAATCGAGCTACTGGCCTGTCCTGCATCCAGCGTTCTTTCGGAACGCACCTTCAGTGCTGCTGGTGGCTTTGTTACCGATCACAGGGTGCGCCTGTCCACCGAATCAGTTGATCGACTGACCTTCATCAAGATGAATCAGTCTTGGATCACCCACAGCTACCAAGCACCTGAAGCTGATGTAACCAAATAATTTTTTTTGAAATATCACATCCCTTCAAGACTGCCTATGCTGATGCTGAGTGACTGTCCTGTTATGTTGATTGTTTATCGTCTTCCTCCTCTGCTGATATGTTGGAAGAAGATTTCTGGTTCTGGGTGATGCCATCAGCCCAATTTTCCTGCCCCTATTTAACAGGGGCGTTTAATAACAATTTTTGATGCAATGCTTTGCAGCAGGGCTAATTCCTGCACTAAAACTAGAGTATATGGGAGAGGTTGCAGTGTGGTGGCACCAGCACCAGTGCCTAAGGCCCAATTTTTCTGCCCCTGTTTAACAGGGGCGTTTAATTCCAATTTTTGATGCAATGCTTTGCAGCAGGGCTAATTCCTGCACTAAAACTAGAGTATATGGGAGAGGTTGCAGTGTCGTGGCACCAGCACCAGTGCCTAAGGCCCAATTTTTCTGCCCCTGTTTAACAGGGGCGTTTAATTACAATTTTTGATGCAATGCTTTGCAGCAGGGCTAATTCCTGCACTAAAACTACAGTATATGGGAGAGGTTGCAGTGTCCTGGCACCAGCACCAGTGCCTAAGGCCCAATTTTTCTGCCCCTGTTTAACAGGGGCGTTTAATTACAATTTTTGATGCAATCCTTTGCAGCAGGGCTAATTCCTGCACTAAAACTAGAGTATATGGGAGAAGTTGCAGTGTCGTGGCACCAGCACCAGTGCCTAAGGCCCAATTTTTCTGCCCCTGTTTAACAGGGACATGTAATTACAATTCTTGATATAATATTTCACAGGAGGGCCCGTTCCTGTGCCCACCCAGAGTAACTGTGAGGACTTATAGTGTTGTGGCACCAGCAACACAACCACCAAAGGCCAATTTTTCTCCCTCTGTTCAACAATGGCATGTAATTACAATTCTTGATATAATCGTTCACAGCAGGGCGCTCCAGCGCCCACCAAGAGTCACTTTGAGAGCTTACAATGTTGTGGCAAAACCAACACCTTGTTCCGCCATTTCTGCAGAGCATATAGGGCAGGCCCCTACTTTCAAACATCCAACTTACAAACATCTCCTACTTGCAAACGGAAGGAGACAACAGCAAGTGAGATGAAAAAAGATGGACGACAAAACAAATTATAAAGGGGTGATAACCCTTCCCTATGTTTTCCAAAAAGCTTAAAAATAGTTTTTTTGACTGGAGCTACACTTTAAAAATGTACCAGTTGAAAATTACAAACAGATTCAACTAAACACAACAAACCTACACAGTCCCTGTCTTGTTTGCATCACCTGTATACTGCTGTTCTGAGTATATTGGGCCTGGGGGCCACACGCATTTCCTTTACTTTAATTGTCATTAAAATCAGTGCTCCCGCCAAAACGGCCATTTTTAAAACATTTTAGGCATTGACCCATGTCCCCTGGGTCAGGAGCCAGGTCCCCAAACCCTTTTTAGGACAGCATCTTGCATATTAGCCGTTAAAATTAGCACTTTTAATTTCGAACGTTCGAGTCAAATAGACTTCAATGGGGTTCTAAAGTTCGTATGAATTTTGGGTCCGTTCGAAAGTTCCGGTGCGAACCGAACCGGGGGGTGTTCGGCTCATCCCTAGTTGTGAATGATTAGCAGACTGTACCTCAGTCCCTAAACTGATAAAGGACTACTGCAGCAGAAGGGCAGCAGTCAGCAGTAGTGCACCTCAACCCTATATATTGTGGACCTATACCAGTCCTTAAGGAATAGCAGACTGTACCTCACTCAACCCTATGTACGGTAGTACCCTATACCTTACCAGTCCTTATAAGGACCTTTGTGGAACTAGTATGTTGTGAATGATTAGCAGACTGTACCTCAGTCCCTATACTGATAAAGGACTGCTGCAGTATAGGGCAGCAGTCAGCAGTAGTGCACCTCAACCCTATATATTGTGGACCTATACCAGTCCTTAAGGAATAGCAGACTGTACCTCACTCAACCCTATGTACTGTAGTACCCTATACCTTACCAGTCCTTATAAGGACCTTTGTGGAACTAGTAGGTTGTGAATGATTAGCAGACTGTACCTCAGTCCCTATACTGATAAAGGACTGCTGCAGTATAGGGCAGCAGTCAGCAGTAGTGCACCTCAACCCTATATATTGTGGACCTATACCAGTCCTTAAGGAATAGCAGACTGTACCTCACTCAACCCTATGTACTGTAGTACCCTATACCTTACCAGTCCTTATAAGGACCTTTGTGGAACTAGTAGGTTGTGAATGATTAGCAGACTGTACCTCAGTCCCTATACTGATAAAGGATTACTGCAGCAGAAGGGCAGCAGTCAGCAGTAGTGCACCTGAACCCTATATATTGTGGACCTATACCAGTCCTTAAGGAATAGCAGACTGTATCTCACTCAACCCTATGTATTGTAGTACCCTATACCTTACCAGTCCTTATAAGGACCTTTGTGGAACCAGTAGGTTGTGAATGATTAGCAGACTATACCTTAGTCCCTATACTGATAAAGGACTGCTGCAGTATAGGGCAGCAGTCAGCAGTAGTGCACCTCAACCCTATATATTGTGGACCTATACCAGTCCTTAAGGAATAGCAGACTGTACCTCACTCAACTCTATGTACTGTAGTACCCTATACCTTACCAGTCCTTATAAGGACCTTTGTGGAACTAGTGGGTTGTGAATGATTAGCAGACTGTACCTCAGTCCCTATACTGATAAAGGACTGCTGCAGTAGAAGGGCAGCAGTCAGCAGTAGTGCACCTCAACCCTATATATTGTGGACCTATACCAGTCCTTAAGGAATAGCAGACTGCACCTCACTCAACCCTATGTACTGTAGCACCCTATACCTTACCAGTCCTTATAAGGACCTTTGTGGAACTAGTGGGTTGTGAATGATTAGCAGACTGTACCTCAGTCCCTATACTGATAAAGGACTACTGCAGCAGAAGGGCAGCAGTCAGCAGTAGTGCACCTCAACCCTATATATTGTGGACCTATACCAGTCCTTAAGGAATAGCAGACTGTACCTCACTCAACCCTATGTACTGTAGTACCCTATACCTTACCAGTCCTTATAAGGACCTTTGTGGAACTAGTAGGTTGTGAATAATTAGCAGACTGTACCTCAGTCCCTATACTAATAAAGGACTACTTCAGCAGAAGGGCAGCAGTCAAGTATAATATTCTTTCTATATTTGGAAGAAAGAATATTATATGTGTACAAGTCTATTACCATACCAGTCCTGAAAAGAACCTTTGTAGACCTAATAGTAACAGCTACTGATTAAACTGACTGTCCCTCACTGCCACACATAGCTTCCTGCCTGTCCCTATTTAAACTGACAAAACACAGGCTGCTGGAACAATAACTTAACTAGCACTCAAAACTATATCCTGTATTACTTTACCATACCAAAGGACTTTTGTGGACCTAATAGTAACAGCTGATGATTAAACTGACTGTCCCTGCTGCACACAGCGTCCTGTCCCTCTCTCTACACTGACAAAAGACAGGCTGCTGCAACAATCACTAGCACAGCAGTGCCTCAAACCTATATCCTGAACTACACCTAACATCTATACCAGTCCTGAAAATAACTCTGAAAATAACTTTTGTGGACCTAATAGCTAGCAATTTGGGTCACTGCAGTCTCTCCCTGCTCCACACAGCAACCTCTCCCTATAGTGACATACGAAAGAATGTAAAATGGCCGCCGGATCGGGTGTATTTATAAGTTAGGGGGAATGTCCAAGTGTCCATGTGCTGTAATGTCTCAATTGGCTGTCCTGTACCCCATGATGGATGTGTCATCATAGGTCAAAGTTCTTTTACACAGTAAACACGGAAGTCCGCCGGGCGAACGGCGGCAATAGTCCGCCGATTGGGCGGACGGCGAACAGCCGAAATTCGCCGCAAAATGACCGCCGGGCGAACCGTTCGGCCATCCCTATCAAAGAGCATTTGGCTAATATCTGCAAAGGCTTTTTAACCACTTCAGCCCCGGACCAATAAACACCTTAAGGACCAGAGGTCTTTTTCCAATTTCGCACTGCGCTGCTTTAACTGGTAATTGCGCGGTCATGCCATATTGCACCCAAACGAAATTTGCGTCCTTTTCTTCCCACAAATAGAGCTTTCTTTTGATGGTATTTGATTGCCTCTGCGATTTTTATTTTTTGCGATATAAATGGAAAAAGAGCGAAAATTTAAAAAAAAAAAGAAATTTTCTTCTTTTTGTTATAAGAAAAATCGAATAAACTAAATTTTAGTCATACATTGAGGGCAAAATTTATTTAGCCACATGTCTTTAGTAAAAAAAATGTCAATAAGCGTATATTTTTTGGTTTGCGCAAAAGTTATAGCGTCTACAAACTAGAGTACATTTTCTGGAATTTACACAGCTTTTAATTTATGACTGCCTATCTCATTTCTTGAGGTGCTAAAATGGCAGGGCAGTACAAACCCCCCCCCCCCCCAAATGACCCCATTTTGGAAAGTAGACACCCCAAGGAAATTGCTGATGTGTATGTTGAGCCCATTGAATATTTTTTTTTTTGTCCTAAGGGATTGAATAATGACAAAAAAATTTTTTTTTTACAAAAAGTTGTCACTAAATGATATATTGCTCACACATGCCATGGGCATATGTGAAATGACACCCCAAAATACATTCTGCTGCTTCTCCTGAGTACAGGGATACCACATGTGTGGGACTTTTTGGGAGCCTAGCCGCGTACGGGAACCTCGAAATCCAAGCACCGCCTTCAGGATTTCTAAGGGCATACATTTTTTTTATTTTACTCCTCACTACCTATCACAGTTTTGAAGGCCATAAAATGCCAAGATGGCACAAAACCCCCCCAAATGACCCCATTTTGGAAAGTAGACACCTCAAGCTATTTGCTGAGGGCCATGTTGAGACCATTGAATATTTTTTTTTTTGTCCCAAGTTTTTGTCCCAAGGGATTGAATAATGACAAAAAAAATAAAAAATTTTTTTTACAAAAAGTTGTCACTAAATGATATATTGCTCACACATGCCATGGTTATATGTGGAATTGCACCCCAAAATATATTCCGCTACTTCTCCCGAGTATGGGGATACCACATGTGTGGGACTTTTTGGGAGTCTAGTCGCGCACGGCACCCCGAAAACCAATCACCACCTTCAGGATTTCTAAGGGTGTAAATTTTTGATTTTATTCCTCACTACCTATCACAGTTTCGAAGGCCATAAAATGCCAAAATAGCACAAAACCCCCCAAAATGACCCAATTTTGGAAAGTAGACACCCCAAGCTATTTACTGAGAGGCATGTTGAGTTAATGGAATATTTTATATTTTGCCACAAGTTGCGGGAATATTACAAACTTTTTTTTTTTGCACAAAGTTGTCACTAAATGATATATTACTCACACATGCTATGGGCATAAGTCAAATTACACCCCAAAATAAATTCTGCTACTTCTCCCGAGTACGGGGATACCACATGTGGGGGACTTTTTGGGAGCCTAGCCACGTACAGGCCCCCGAAAACCAAGCACTGCCTTCCGGATTTAAATATAAAATGCTACCAAAAAAACTGTTAGCGGGGGGGGCGTGGCCTGCTGCGGACCGGGATGGCTGCCTGAGGTCCGAGCTCCGCTCCACGGCCTGGATATCGGCAACACGAAGCGACTCTCCTCTCCCCAGCCCACACCACCGGAGCGGGGAAGGAGCAGGGACGAACGGGGCATGTCGAAATCGCGGTATAATCCGCCCAAACCCCGCCGCCTAACGGATTTTTATCCGACAGCCGCCGCCATGCAGAAGGCCCAAGATGGCGCCAACCTCCTCAACACGCAGAACGCTGCCTCCGCAACCTCGCTGGGCCGTCACACTGCACTGCACGCAGCACAGGAGGACGCTCCGGATGCTTGCAGGGATGTCATGGACACTCTTCCTCCACCGGTGGAGCCCCCAGGTGACCCCATGGCGGACAGAGGTAAGAGACTGGCTACCTCCCCAGCACATTCCCCAAACAAAGCCTCACATGCCAAAAAGCAGCTTTGGTCTGCAGTTGTGGCCGGGGCACACACCTCTCACTCTACCCCCTCGTTGGCGGCCATGCCTGCCTCAGACAGCACAGTGTCTGAATCCACACTGAAGAATATGCTTCTTACATTGCAACAAGACCTGCACAGGGAGCTACAGATCTCCATTTCCCAGATGCATGACCGCATTGATTGCATTGAGGAACGCACTGACGCTCTTGAAGAAAATCTTCAGGATTACTCTAAAGCACACAACGAATGCTAGATGTGCAAGATCACCATACGGAAGAACTCCGACACATAAAAATGAAACTGGCCGATTTGGAAGACCGATCCAGATGAAATAATATCAAATTTAGAGGTATTCCTGAATCGGTCATGCCATGCGACCTGACCCCATACTTGCAACAACTCATCTCGTCCTTGCTTCCTCGCCTGACCGCACGAGACATGATCATAGATCGGGCCCATAGAATTGCAAAACCATCACGTCTCCCAGATGACGTCCCCAGAGATGTTCTGGCCCGTATACATTTCTTCCAGGTCAAGGAACAAATACTCTCTTCCGCGCGAAACCTGAAGTCCTTACCGGCCCCTTACACTTCCATTAAGCTCTTCACCGACCTGTCACCGGCCACAATGGAGATGCGTAGGGCCTTCTCCCCGGTAACCTCCATCCTCCAACAGAAAAATATAACATACAAATGGGGCTTCCCTACCAAACTACTGGTCACCCATCAGCAGAAAATTGTCCCAATTCTTAACCCGAAAGATGGATATAAAAAATTGACCAATTGGGGCTTCCTCCCTCTTCCCCCGGGAGGCACGGATCAGTCTAACTCCTCCGGCCCACCCTCTGGACCCACCAGACGTGCCGCGACCAAAATGGCGGAAAAGACCTGACTATGCTAATACCCCAGTTCCCCTAGAGCTGTCATATCCAGCCTGGGCACTATACCTTCTGTTTCTTCCCTCCTACCCCCAGGTTATTAGTGTGCTGCGCACATATTTTTTGTGATATTTCTCACTGTTATACGTTGTTATATCTTGTTATATACCAGTTCATTGACATCTTCATTCTTTTTATTTGTGACTGTTTTCTTTTTTTTTTTTTTGCCTACTCAACCTCTCTGTTCTTTCTGCTTGGTATTCATTGGGTGGTGTGGTCTCTCTCCACTTGCTTGCATCTCCCTGGCCAAACGCCTATCATGTCTCTCACGATCACCTCACTAAATGTTAAAGGCCTTAATTCTCCTTTTAAGCGTAATCTACTATGGAAGGAAGCACTGGGTCATCATGCGGATATCCTTTGCGTCCAAGAGACACACTTCTCTAAATCCAAACCACCCCAGTGTAGCAACAAGAAATACCCCCACTGCTTCTTCGCTAACGCCCCGAAAAAGAAGAGGGGAGTTATGATTGCTGTGAGCGCTAGCGTTAACTTTACGCTACACCACTGTGAATGCGATGAAGATGGCAGGTTCATCATCCTCTCAGCCACCTTTGACGGTCGCCCCCTCACTCTGGTCAATATCTATGCCCCTAATGGCGCCCAGAGAAAGTTTTATTCCACCCTTCTCTCCAAAATAGAACCTTACAGATCTTCCCCTCTGCTAATCTGCGGGGACTTTAATGAAATTATTGACCATACGCTAGACACTACCAGTCTCTCAAGATGCAGGCCCTCAGCCTTGGCCTCTCTCCTCCAACGTGAGGACTTATATGATGCTTGGAGATGCATGCATGATTTGGAGAGAGATTACACCTTCTTCTCCCCCCCCCACCAGTCTTACTCTCGTATTGATTTATTTATCGCAGACAAACATTTACTCCAGTCTATTGAATCCTCCCGCATAGGCACGATATCGTGGTCTGACCATGCTCCGGTCACGATCAAATTGGCTTCCCCTTCTCAAACACCCAAACACACAGTATGGAGGCTCAACACCTCCCTCCTTAACGATCCTAACTCTGAAACTGCAATACGATCCGAGATTGAGACTTATTTCCAGCAAAATGTCAACTCAGTTTCTGATCACTCCATAGTATGGAATGCACATAAGGCTTGCCTACGAGGTCTTTTTATTAAACTTGGCTCCCAGGCAAAGAAAAATCACTCACGCATTACAGAATCCCTCCTGACTAAAATCAGGTCCCTAGAATCCACCAACAAGAAATCCCCATCGAAGGCCGTCTCCTCGGAACTCAAAAACCTCCGACTCCAGCTTAGTGACCACCTTCGTAAAAACTTCGACTATTACATTAAAAGGCTACGCCTGCTGACATACTCAGCAGCCAATAAACCAGGAGCCTACATGGCTAGACACTTTAAAAAGCAACTAGCTAACAAAAAAATCACGCACCTCACTAACTCCCAGGGCAGACGCATGACTAACCCGCTAGATATTGCAAATGAATTTGGACATTTTTATACGAAACTGTACAATCTGTCAGGCTCAGACCCGCTTCCACCCCCCTCCCAACACGACATTGCCAATTTCTTATCCCCTATCTCCCTCCCTTCTCTATCCCCGACACAACTCAAACAATTGGAAGTTCCTTTTACACACTCCGAGATCCACAAACTGATCCAAAACCTCCCATTACATAAGGCTCCAGGCCCCGACGGACTTCCTAGTGAATATTACAAACGATTTTCCCAACTATTAGTCCCCCATTTATGTGATATGTACAATCAGTTTGCCACCACAGGAACACTGCCGAAAGAATCCCTTGATGCCTTGATAGTCACCATCCCCAAACCAGGTAAACCCCCAGACAATCCAGGTAACTACCGCCCTATCTCCCTTCTCAACACAGACACTAAACTGTATGCTAAATTACTCGCACAACGGCTATCTTCTGTTATTCCCCAACTCATACATCCTGATCAAGTCGGATTTGTGCCTGGCAGGCAGACATCCGACGGTACTAGAAGGTTTATCGACTTGATACAGTGGACGGAGCATACTGGAACGCCTTCTCTGCTTCTGGCACTGGACGCAGAGAAGGCGTTCGACAGGGTGTACTGGCCCTATATGGAGGCAGTCCTCCACAAATTTGGAGTGTCTGGCACATTTCATAAAGCGATAATGGGCTTATACTCCCACCCCTCGGCACGCATCTGGACATCGGGAGTAGTCTCCCAACCTTTCCAAATCACCAACGGCACCAGACAAGGGTGTCCACTATCCCCACTGATTTTCGCCCTAGTGATGGAGCCGTTAGCACAGAAGATAAGATCAGACCCAAAGATATCTGGAATAAAAATCGGGGATACTGATCACAAAATTGGCCTTTACGCCGATGATGTAATCATAGCCCTGACTGACCCCCTCTCCTCGCTTCCTGCGGTACACGCAGTCCTAGATCAATTCAGTAGAATATCCATGTATAAACTGAATCATAGCAAATCCCTCATGCTGAACCTTGGTTTAGATCCTCATACATCAAAATCAATCTCCTCCACCTTCCCCTTTGCCTGGGCCCCGAACTCTTTTCTCCCCTACTTGGGAATCCATCTGACATCCCCTAGTCGTCTACTACTTAGAACCAATCTCGAAGACCTCGTGGGCAAACTTACTAGCCTCATCAAAGACCTGAGCCGAATTCCGGCCTCCTGGGCTGGAAGGATAGCTCAGGCTAAAATGTATCTGCTGCCTCATATCCTATATTTTTTTCGAACCATACCCCTCCCTATGACGCAACACCAACTCAAGAAACTTCAAGGGATTATAACTGGTTTCATCTGGCAACAGAGACGTCCTAGAGTTAAAAAAGGAGGGCTAGGGGCACCCAATGTCCAGGCCTACTACCGAGCCTCCATTCTAGACCAACTGAAATCTTGGTGGTCGGATAATTGTCATTCAAACTGGAAACAGATCGAATCAACCATACTGGACTCGAACGCTAAGCTTCTGCTTGCAGCCACCTGGCTTGAGCTCCCTCCCCTGCGCTACCCACTTGATACCATCACGGCCTCCAGGAAAACATGGTCAGCGTTAATACAGTCAACGAATGGGATCTCGGTGGAGACCTTGCCTAAACTACCCCTTGATGCACTTCAACTTCTCTCCCCGGATCTACCCCTCTCAGAATGGACAAACCGAGGCCTAACTTACCTTGGATCGCTTTTTGAAGGCTCCACTTTGAAAACCTTTACACGTCTCATGGAACAATGTGAACTGCCCAAACAAACCTTCTTCCTCTACCTAAGGATCAGGTCTATGCTCTCCAAAATACGTTACTCATCCTTGGACACTCTGACGCTTCCCCTACTCACGCATTACAATCTTGAAACTCCCAAAAGCAAAGGGATTTCGGTGATATACAAACTCCTTACCGAACCTCACTCGGATCTTCTTTCCTCCAGCATGAAATACTGGTCTCCCCTTACAGACCAGCCACCGACGCAGCTACAATGGCAGAAAGCCCTTCTACTTCCACTACGTTTATCCCGCTGCATCAACCACTGGGAATCCACACAGAAACTATTTCACAAATGGTATTTTACCCCTGAAAGACTTGCCAAAATATACTTGAACACCTCGCCCAAGTGTTGGAGGAACTGCGACCAGATCGGCTCCTTACTACATGTCTGGTGGGAATGCCCTCTATTGAGAAACTACTGGAACAAAGTCAAGAGCTTAATTCTCTCACTCTCTGGAGTAACCCTTCCTCTATCCCCATTGGATCTTCTACTAGGACTTCACATCCCTGCCTGGCCTAACCACCTTCGCACTCCGGTTACCCACATACTTATTGCAGCCAGACTTGCAATTGCGAGAAGATGGAAAACAGCCCTCCCCCCCACATTGGAAGAAGTCATCCAAATCCTTAACCAGAACTTTCAGATGGAACATTATTTTGCCAAAGCTAACCATTCCACAAGTCGTTTTCGCAAATCCTGGGAGCCCTGGATTACTAATCCAAGGAGTACTCCTATACTATGATCATACCCATCGTTTATATCTTATTAAGGACTTATTTGCTCTTTATGTTCGGCGATAACTGACTAACCCTATTCGCGTATGTAATTGTGCCCCTCTACCTTTCCCCCCCCCCCTATCTGTACTTTTCTTTCTCATTCCCTTATGATTGCTTGAATACCTTGCATTTATTATCATCTCTGTTTATACTTACACCGGGATATGCCCATTTGGTGATGTCTATGTAACTCTTCTTTGTTTTTTTTGTTTTTTCTCTCAGTAATTGCAATAAACATTAAGTTTAAAAAAAAAAAAAAAAAAAAAAAAAATGTTAGCGATCGCAGGGATCAGGCCTGACTCTGCGATCGCTGCAGTTATGTATTTAGTGTTTTGTAAGTGACAGTGATCGAACGATACTGCACTTGGGTGGGCTGGGCAGAGGGGCAAAACGCAGGTGCTAGCAGGTATCTGGGCTGATCCCGCTAACAATGCGTTTTTTTGGAACCCTAAACTGCTGGGGACGCTAGTATAGATCTGATCAGATCAGATATTGATCTGTTCAGATTCTATACCACTATGGGAGGTTTATGCTTTGCGCGTGGGTGTTAGCGGTACTGGCAGTAACCTAGCGCTGCCTGGGGCGACGCAGACCCTGACCCTAAAACCTAATTGATATCACCCGCCGGGTGATCAGGGGGTTAAAACTTTATTGGGTAATAAATGGTGGGTGCCCTGATGCTATAAAAAACAAACTAACCAGAGTCACCTGTAACACTTATACGGTGATCAGTGGTGAAAGGGTTAACTAGGGGCAATCAGGGGGTTCAAATTTTTATTAGGTAGTATATGGGGGTCCCTGGCGCTATATAAAAACCTGACGGGGAACCTAAATAACCAACTGGCTAACCAGCGTCACCAGTGACACTTATACTGTGATCGCTGGTGAAAGGGTTAACTAGGGGCAATTGGGTAGTATATGGGGGTACCTAGCGCTATAAAAACCTGGCGGTGAACCTAAAAAAATAACTAGCTACCTAGTGACAGTAGCGACACTAATGCAGCGATCAGAAAAATGATCGCTTAGTGACACTGGCAAAAGGGGGTGAAAGGGTTAACTAGCAGCAATCAGGGGGTTAAAACCATTATTGGGTAGTATATCGGGGTACCTAGCGCTATAAAAACCTGGCGGTGAACCTAAAAAAATAACTAGCTACCTAGCGACACTAGCGACACTGATGCAGCGATCAGAAAAATGATCGCTTAGTGACACTGGCAAAAGGGGGTGAAAGGGTTAACTAGCGGCAATCAGGGGGTTAAAACCATAATTGGGTAGTATATCGGGGTACCTAGCGCTATAAAAACCTGACGGTGAACCTAAAAAAATAACTAGCTACCTAGCGACACTAGCGACACTAATGCAGCGATCAGAAAAATGATCGCTTAGTGACACTGGCAAAAGGGGGTGAAAGGGTTAACTAGCGGCAATCAGGGGGTTAAAACCATTATTGGGTAGTATATCGGGGTACCTAGCGCTATAAAAACCTGGCGGTGAACCTAAAAAAATATCTAGCTACCTAGCGACACTAGCGACACTGATGCAGCGATCAGAAAAATGATCGCTTAGTGACACTGGCAAAAGGGGGTGAAAGGGTTAACTAGCGGCAATCAGGGGGTTAAAACCATAATTGGGTAGTATATCGGGGTACCTAGCGCTATAAAAACCTGGCGGTGAACCTAAAAAAATAACTAGCTACCTAGCGACAGTAGCGACACTAATGCAGCGATCAGAAAAACGATCGTTTAGTGACACTGGCAAAAGGGGGTGAAAGGGTTAACTAGCGGCAATCGGGGGTTAAAACCATTATTGGGTAGTATATCGGGGTACCTAGCGATATAAAAACCTGGCGGTGAACCTAAAAAAATAACTAGCTACCTAGCGACACATGCAGCGATCAGAAAAATGATCGCTTAGTGACACTGGCAAAAGGGGGTGAAAGGGTTAACTCTAGGGGCAATCAGGGGGTTAAATCTTTATTGGGGGGTGATAGGGGGCTACCCTGGACCTAACACTAACTGTCCTGACAGTTTTTACTGTCACAACTGACACTGAATGCAGTGATCAGTAAAGAAATGATCACTGCAATCAGTGACACTGTGACTGGGGGGGAGGGGGGCGATCGGGGGGGGGGATCGGGGGGGTTGTGTGCCTGTGTGTACCTACATGTCAGTGTAGTGTTGGTGCACACTTACTTTGTGTCTTCTCCTCGTAGTCCGGTCAAAAAGACCGCCCCGAGGAGAATGACATCACTTCCTCCTTTCTGTGTAAACAATACACAGTGGGAGGAAGCTTCTCATTGGCCAGGAGCGATCCAGAGGGGGTGGCCGAAAACCAACGGCCATCCCCTCATCGCGGAACGCTCCTGGAGGGAAACGGACCGCCTTATCCAGCGGGAGGGGGTCCGATCGGACCCCCCACCCGCTGGAAGGCAGGCACGTACATGTGCGTGCTTGTGCCTGCCTGTGCCATTGTGTTGACGTACATTGGCAATACGGTGGTCCTTAAGTGGTTAAATCATAGCCTGTCAAAACATTATGCGTTATGCCATGTTAAAATCCTGAAGGGTACCTCTTTCATGGCTATAGATAAGCTTAAGATCTCAAATGGAAACCTGGTGGATTTTCTGTTTAAAATCTCATAGACCATATGGCCTTAACATAGAATGCAATACAATAGTTGAGCTCCTAGGCTGTTTTTATTATTTTATATTAATATTTTATAATCTATGTTTGCATTTTTAATAATTGTCGTAGTGTTTGTTTCCAACCACAAGATGGCAGCACTCGTTTTAGTACTGATTGTCCCTTGAAAAGGCCTCTCACGGATGTTAAATCATTATCAATGTTTATTAAAATGTTTTATATTGTGATTTCCTTTTCGTAAGTTGGCTGGATTGTTTACATTCCTGCAGCTTTTGCTCACTTCGGGTTGTGATGTGACATTCGGTGGATGTGGTTCCACTAACGGTTGCTGACATTGAGGTTTGAAACACAAGGTGGAAGAGGCATTTCTACTTTGCCCTCATGCCTATATATGGAGGAAGTGACAATCCCCTAACCACGCCCCTGATGATGTTCTTTATTGGACAAAACGCCATGTAGGGTGGAACCCGGAGATCTGATGTCACAACACTACACATGCTGACAGAGGCCATTTTGTTGGTTGGAAACAAATGTTAACCAAGGACTTTTTGTGTTCCTGAAATGCTTGTTTTAATTCTTGAACTGTGAGTACCTTGTATGCTATTTCCTTAATAAAACCATCTTGAATTAAAATACTACACTATGAGGAGCTGCTTCTATTTTATTCTTCATATGAATCTGTGGATTCACTCCATGTTATGACCCTATGAGATTCAGCTGTCTGGTACCAGAGTGGAGTCATGCTATAGTGGATATATCATGCTTATCTGCCCACCTATAACCTAGTGGTTCATTTTCTGCGGTAAGTGGCCTGGTGTGTTGGTGTGCGGTGGAGGATTTCATAGTTCCCCTCAGCTTGTCATATTTACACTGTGGGTGATGCCATTTCTTGGAACATGGACTCTTTATGCTCAATGACAGTGGATTTTTATTTACATAGTTCATGCTTGTATTTCTAGCGCTTCATATCTTTATACATTTTTTTTTAAAGCGGTTCTTCACCCTAAAGGGGAAGTTCCGCTTATCTGATCCCTCCCCTCCCCCTCCGGTGCCACAATCTGCACCTTTCAGGGGGGAGGGGGTGCATTTACCTGGATAATCCAGGTATCTGCACTCACTTCCAGGCAGACCGCCGCAGACACAACGTGTCAACGTGTTCAGGGAAACACACAGTTCCCAGGACATAGCGGGGACCAGAAGAGACGCGCAGCCCGACTCGCACATGCACAGTAGGGAACCGGGCAGTGAAGCTGGAACGCTTCACTTCCCGATTCTCTGACAGAGGATGGCGGCGGGGGCAGCAGCGTGACGAGCGATCGCTCATCATCTGCCGCTGACATCGCTGGACCCTGGGACAGGTTAGTGTGATTTTATTAAAAGTCAGCAGCTGCAATATTAGTATTAGGCTTTTTTTTAGGTGCAGAACCACTTTAATATTGTTACCAATATTTGCTGCTGAATAGACATTAGAGCAGTGATTAATTTTATTTATTAACAATAAACTGTGACTAGTACAAATTGCTACATCTGCATGGCTCACTGTGCAACATTTAGTTTAGTTTTTTGCCTGGTTGTAAATGTAAGGAGTCTGAAAAAAAAAATTCCTTGCAGCTGTGCTCACACTGCAAGAGTTAATTGCTCATTTTGTTCAGAGAAGAGGAGATCCTCCACTCCCCCAGCAGACAGCGCTGCCCTGAAATTCAGAGGTGGGCTACTCCTACATTCCTAGAATCCTCATGTCCAGAGCAGGGCTATGGATTCTGCTCTGGACTTCAGGACTCATGACCGCTAGAGTGCTGTGGTATAGAAACTGGTCTTGTCTGGGTAAAAGTGGATGATCAGGTAAATATATCTCATTAAACATAAAGAAGTAATTGAACCTTTCAGTATTCTCACACCTCCACTGCAAGGGATAACGTTTTATTTGCCCGTAGTGTCCGGATGACGTCTGAGTGACGAAACGCGTAGGGCGTGGCCATACGACGTACACCTCTAGCGCTAACCAGGAAGCTGAGCGGGACTTTTAAACCTGCCTGAACGCTGTACTATTACTGCCATTGCAATATCTACGTTTGTAAGTAGATTTTATCTATTTTCTTTAATAAATATATATTTTAAACGGTATCACGCTATGGATATGCCTCTCTTTTGACATAATACATGTGGTTTACTACACTCACCGAAAAACGAGAGACCCCCATTATCGCACCAGAAGCAAGCCAGAGAAGCGACACAATAGCTGATATTGTGAAGGTCGATCCACCCCGGATGGGGTATTTTTTCCGGTGAGAGCATATTATTGGAGTAACCACTGAACACGGGAAACACTGTTTGAATATCACCACCCCCCTTCCTTCCCTATATGCACGGAGGATCACGCCACTCACTATAAAGACTATTCACAATCCAAAAAAAATATATATGGTTCACTATGAATGTTAATTCTAATTTTTAATATTTTTAATATTATTTTCTAATATTTTTAATATTGTTTTTTCATATTGGTTTTTATATTGGTTTTTGCACAATACATGGTTATCTGCTTTTTATGTCTGTCACAGCGTGTTGGTTGTCACGTTAGTTCATTTTGATTGCATTCAGCATAATTTTTTATCACAGACCAAGCACAGTCACTATACCATTAGGAAAGAATTAGCCACCATTCCTTACCCAATCTTTTCACTTGAATTTTTTCCACTTATATTTTTTCACTTGCATTTTAATATTTTCTAATTGATGACAGTATATATCCTGTGGCACATGTAATTTATATGTACTTGCACTCGTAGTGGTTATGGCAAGCAATTGCCATTCATTGGTTTCATAATTTTATTTAATTGCCAGCACCCTGGAAAATATATCTCATAAAGTTTTAAACATATAAATTGGCATGGAGAAGGTATAGCGCCAAGTCTATTTATCTTCACCCCTTTTCCTAGTACCTTTCCACCTGTCAAGGTGGAAACAAATAGAGGCTGCTCTTACCCCTTTTTTCCCTGCTACTTTTCCACTTTACCTACTTGGTATAATCCAATTTACTCTATAGTAGGAGATCCATAGCGCAATCCAAAAAACCCCCCTCTTCTTTATTCATTAATGTGTCATACACTTCAGGGGCTAAAATCGTATTTTAAGACAGTAACTCAGAATGCTTAATTCAGAGTATGAACTTGACTGTCAAGCAACTAGCATTTTCAGAAACAAGTCTGCCATGGCAACCTCCTTATTTCACTTGACCCAGGTTTTTTTTTTAAGATCTTTCTGCTAAAATTTAAAATCAATAAAGCTATATTTTCCATATTTAATTGAACATTGCAGCATACTGCTTCACTTTTTGTTTTTCTTACATAGGGCAGAGGTCTATAATCATACAAGATAGTTCCTATTTGGGTTCAGCAATGTCAAAGCATATTCTTCTTAATATTCTGAATTTTCCCGGTGGGATGTTCTTGGTTTCATATCTTACACAATCTTTAAAATGTTCTTGTTGCTTTGGTTTATCTAAGTGATGTTGACAGCAGATTCAGGCTTATAATCTCAAAAAGCATTATCCAAATAAGCAATTCAATTAAACTTGCGTATTGTTATCATTAATTATTTTTTAATTCTTTTTTATGCAACACATTTTTATTACAATATTTATAATATGGATTTCAAAATAAAGCAATGCAATAAAATAATTATAGAACTCAAAGTTCGGTACTTCATTGCAACCAATAACGGCCTTACATACATAAAATCAGAGCCATTAGAACAAAGAAAGATGACTGATGGTGTTTGTTAGGAAATACTGCATGTTGCACATTGCTGTATTCGTTCCCAAGCAGTAACTTTTATATTGTAAAATAATATTGCATAACATTCAAGTAGTAGTTCAAGGACAAGCACAGGGTTTTGAAGAAAGGGGACTTCAACTCTTCCTGTAACACAACAAAACATAGTTTTAGGTCAATTTTATTTAGATGGACTAGTAGATTTAGGCCCCCTTTCACACTGACGATCCGGACCTGAACGGATGCGCCATAGAGCTCTATGGAGCATCGGATGTCAGCGGTGACAAGTCCGATCCGCTCCGATCCGAAAAAGTGTGACGGAGGAAAACGTTTTTTTTTCATCCGTCTCCGGATCGGATCGGGTGACGACGGACACTGCGGTCCGTCGTCACCCGATCTCCCTGTGACAGGTCCGTCCCTGCACTGTCAATGGAGTGATCCCCGCTGAGCAAACGGATATCCACGGGGCAGATTAGCACTGATCCGCCCCATGTGAAAGGACCCTTAGACAGACTTTAAATAAGTGACTAACAAATTAAAGCAAAATTAACAAATTAAATCTACCTCCTCCTCCACTACTCCTTTTTCTGTTATGGTCCCCCAAGGTTTATTCTTGGACCCCCCATACACACCATGTTTTTTTTTTTTACGAAAGGCAAATTCACTTTGCACTGTAAGTGCACTTGGAATGAATGGAAACTCTGCTGATTTTATAATCCAATCATGTGCAAACTAAAATGCTGTTTTTTATTTTCCTTGCATGTCCCCCTCAGATCTACAGCAACTTTACTTCCAAGTGCACTTTAGGTGCAAAGTTTTTTTTTCCTTTTAGTAAATAACCCCCTATCAGATTTTCTATTGATTTTTGTCTTTAGATTTACCAAAACCATGTAGTGCAAGGGCCTGATTGCTAAATTGCACAATTATCATTTCTTCCCACATGCCAGGGTGCTAGGTGTAACTCTGAAATCTCTTTTCAGACCCACATCCAATCACTCTCCACATCATGCCACCTCAATCACAGCAACATCTCCAAAATATGCCCCTTTTTAACCAACCACACAAGAAAGCTTCTAATTCACTTCCTCGTTATCTCTCGCCTTGACTACTGCATTGGCTTACTTTTACATAGGCTATCCCCCCTTTCGTCCATCATGAATGCTGCTGCCAGACTCATCCACCTTACCAACTATTGCTCATCCAACAAATAAAATTCAAAAATACTAACAACTTACAAAACCATTGACAACTCTGCCCCAAGTACATTGCTAACTTTGTCACAAAACCTCCTGCTCTCTAGCGCCCTCGTCACCTCCTCCCATGCTCACCTCCAGAACTTCTCTGAGGCCTCTCCCATCCTCTGGAACTCCTACTACACCCTCTTTTAGGCAATCTCTGAAAAGCCATCTCTTTAGAGAAACTTACCCTACTTTTAACTAATAAACTAATAAATACCTTTTGTGTCACCTAACCCTCTCTCTTAGATTGTAAACTCTACCAAGAAGCAGTACCCTTTGATTCTTCGTGTAGTGAGTTGTATTGTAACTGTACCATCTGCCATCATTTTGTAAAGCTCTGTGCAATCTGTTGGCACTATATACTGTATATCTTGTATAACCTTAAAAAAAAATTGAACGCACCCGTCAGTGGTAGATGGTTTGTCTCATCCTTCATTTGTCTACATTTGCATTAGATTAATAGCAGGATCAAAAAGTATTAAACAAAGTTACAGAGGACGGCCATTAAACAGCTTAAACCAGGCAAGAGCCCTGGCCCAGACGGCCTTCCAGCTCCCTATTACAAAACCTTCTCTGATATTTTAACAAAACCTTTCCTTAGAGCATTCAACTCACTGAACGCGACAACACCGCCCTTTCACAGGCTTTTAGAGGCTCACATTGCAGTGATTCCGAAAAACGGAAAAGATGCAACAGCTGTCACTAATTACAGGCCAATTTCATTATTGGATGTAGACCTTAAGATATTCGCCAAGATCCTGGCAAATCGCCTCCTTCCTTTTCTCCCCGCGTTAATTGGCAACCATCAAGTGGGCTTTGTCCCTGGCCGGGAAGCTAGGGACAACACCGTAAAAGCGATCAATCTTCACCATTGGATATTATCCAATAAACAAAAGGGATTCTTCCTGTCTCTGGATGCGGAGAAGGCGTTTGACAGGTTGGCCTGGGACTATTTAGGGGCGGTTCTACGCTACCTGGGCCTGCCAGATAGGTTCTACAATTTGATTATGTCTTTATACACCACCCCAACGGCAAGAATCAGGGTCAATGGCCACCTGTCAGACGCCTTCCCCATCCGGAATGGGACGAGACAGGGTTGCCCTCTCTCTCCCATCCTCTTCATCCTGACACTCGAGCCACTACTACGATGCATCCAGGCGAACGACAATATCAAAGGAATACAGGTAGCAGGACACAATCATAAACTAGCGGCGTTCGCCGATGATATTCTCCTATTCCTTAGTGAACCCTTGACCTCTATCCCCAACTTGCTGAAAGACTTTGCTCTGTTTAACCGCCTTTCTAATTTAAAAATTAATTTCTCCAAATCCAACGCCCTGAATATCTCCCTCCCTCCAGATATAGTTATACAATGTAAAGACAACTTCCCGTTTTCCTGGAAGACTGACTCGATTACATACCTAGGTATCCAGCTCCCAACCCGTTTATCCGACCTATTCTCTAAGAATTATCTCCCACTAGCCCACACAATGACAGACGACTTACGCAGATGGGACAGACCCCAGTTTTCTTGGTTTGGCCGCGCGGCCATTTTAAAAATGAACGTTCTCCCGCGCTTTCTCTACTTGCTACAGACAATCCCTATCGCGATCCCCAATTCGTTCTTCCAACGCATCCAACGTCTGTCCCAACAATTCCTTTGGAAGAATAAACAGCCTAGGATAAGCTTCGTCCAACTCACAAAGCCCAAACACTTGGGCGGCATTGGCCTCCCAAATCTACGGAACTACTCTGTTGCTTGTCACTTGAGTAGAATTGTGGATTGGGTTACCCAAGAGGAATCCAAGGGTTGGGTTCATCTTGAGAGCCAGTTCTCCAACCTTCCTATTAAGACCTTGCCTTGGATTCTCCCTTCCCATGTACCTAAGCTAGCGAAAGAACACCCCCTCATAGGAGCTACCCTTAATAGCTTCAGGTTAACCTGCAAACAGTTCCAATTATCATCGAACCCAGGTCCACTTACGCCGATTCGCATGAACCCTGCATTTCTCCCCGGCATGACCAAATGCTTTTTGCAAGCTGAATGGCCCCATGAAGATATACAAGCTCACCACTTTTATAAGGATGGAAAGCTTCTAGATCATAACGCCCTCCCTGTTAGGCCCGATAGTCAGCCTCTCCCATTATGGTCGTACTTCCAAATACGCCACTTTCTTAGAGCGTCTAACCGAGCGGAAGCTCTATCTCGGACATTTACCCCATTTGAAACTCTCTGTTCCCAAGCCACTCCACAACGCCATTTGATATCCAGTATACACGCTATGTTGTTCTGGCTGTACTCTCCGAAGGATGGAAGGGCCTGTCCTGCTTGGGAGAGAGAGTTTCAGGTAGAATTCTCAGAAGCTGACTGGGAAAGCACTTTGCTCACCACACATAAGGGATCTCTAAACGTACATACACAAGAAAACAACTACAAACTTCTCTCCAGGTGGTACCATACACCGCTTCGCTTACATAAATTTAATGCCGCAATACCGGAAACTTGCTGGAGATGCCAGACTGAACCGGGATCCTTCATTCATATCTGGTGGTCATGCCCCAGAATCCAGACTTTCTGGGTGCAGGTCCACACAATCACCTCTCAAGTTACGAATCAGCAAATTGAATTTCTACCAGCTAGGCTTCTTCTACACCATTCCCCCAACTCTACTCCCTCCTACAGAAAGTCCCTGGGCATGCACATGTTGAACGCTGCCAAGTTATGCATTCCGGTACATTGGGGATCCACTGAGATCCCGACCACCTCTGAATGGCTGAGCAGGGTAGGGAAGATAGCGGAAATGGAGGAGCTCATCCATATTGCTCGAGACTCCCCCCACAAATATGCACGTACTTGGGAGCGCTGGACCCAATTCCGCTCCTCTGCAGATAGCGGACCCCCTACAAGCCCATGCACACACGATTCTAGGAACGCCCAAGCCTCCGAAGGAAACTGACCCTTTGTCCCCCTGACACGTTGACGCGTCCGGGACTGGAGGTGGTCCCTCATATCACCCTCATATCAGCCCCAAAACTAGTGGGGCTCCTCACACCCGGAACTGGAGCTACCATATCCAGCCCCTATGAAAGACTTGTCTTGGTGGGAGTCAGAGGTTGGACCACGAAGGTCCTTCTTCCCTCTCCTCTCCCCTCTCTTTCACCCCTCTGATGTGTTCCCCTTCCCTCCTGTCCCCTCCCCCCTTTCCCTCCCCTCCCGTCCCATACCCCCTGACAGTACCCCAATGCTCTATGACTTGACGCCAGATGCTTACCCCCCTTCCCCGTACACGAAAGACTGACACGACCGCTCTATTTACCGGGTTAATCTGAGACCATTAGGCCCACGCTATACCCAGGACAACTCACCCTGTTCCAAGGAAAGGACCAATCGGACCCCGAATACGTCAAGCGCCAAGATGCCTTTTTCTCTTCCCTGACTTCAGATAGAACTCTTTCCGGCGCTAAGGCTGACAGCTAGGAATCACCTTCTCCCCTCTCTCCCCTCCGAAGCTTACACTCACTTTTTTTAGCCATAGCTCTGGGGGTTAGGAGACCTTTTTACATTTTTACATTTTCACCTTTTCAATTGAAATGTTTTGCGGGTTCATTAGACCACATACCCAGTAACAAGTTTGCCTTATTGTTCTTTTATGTATGGGATGGTTACTTATATGTTATCTGCCTGATTGTACCTCTGGCATAATATGTAACACATTCTGTAATTTTTTCCTATATGAAAAATAAAACTTTTATGGAAATAAAGTTACAGAGGAACTCAGAAGCGAGAAACCTGCTATGTTATGCTGGTGATTCCCTTCACTGTAAGAACAATCATCACAGCTATTCAGCCGCTTGATAGTTCTTACAGTCAGTGGAAGGGGATGTCCCTCCCGCCACTCTCTGGTGCTTCTTGCCAGTGCGATCGGTGACCCAGAGAACAAATCTGCCGGCGCCGGAAGTTAGTCACAGAAATAATCAAGGGACAGATGGTCCCGGCAGTCTTTATGACTCTCGGAGGCCCGGCGTGATGTTATGACATCCGGGCCAGCGGAAATAAACAATGCTGGGGACTTTTTGTTTTTGATCTCAGGCTTTCCAGGCTAAAGGGGGACCCCACATCTCTCCAGAAAGAGGACCTGTCCAACACTATTCCTATAACAAGGGATGTTTACATTTGGCAGAAAAATGGAAAAAGGATGGCCGCACTCCAAAATAATGCCTTTATTGAATAAAGCTTGATCCATACATCAATCAGAGGCACATGTCCATATGATAACTGATGCCTTTAATGGTGCTTAATCATAGCTGTAGGACTATCGATCACAATCTGTCTTTTATACACAACAAAATAACATATGCTGGTCATCTGACCAATTGTATCTAATCCAGATAGCGATCAGCTTTGGTCCTGCAAGAACCTTTCACACATGTGGGGGAGGTTAATAGGTTATTAGATAATATTAACCCATGAAGGAAAAATTAATTAATAATAAACATGTATAAGAATGACCTTATAAAAAACAGAGTTAGATTATGTTAGATTAATGTGCTGTAACAGAACACTCTCCTTGGCACTCCGTACAGGGCCATTTTTAAGGCAGGGCAAAAGGGGCAGCTGCCCTGGGCCCTGTGATTGTTGTGGGACCCAACACAGCTGCCTCATGCTTGCTAACTATCCCAGTTTAAATTCCCTTGTCCCGTGAGGTTTTAGTCCTGTGCTGTGTCCTGGGATCTCAGTGTGAAAGGCTTCTACTAATGCTGCCCAGGTCTGCCCTATTGTTGTGTACAGATAACTCACCTGCAGACCCCGTGTTTACATGTAAATAACTGGCATTGATATGTAACTATCTTCATCCAATATAGATAAAGTGGCATAGATATGTAAAAGAAGGGCGGCATTCATATGTATATCATGCCCCCTGCAGTGAGGAGATGATGTGCTGTAACCTCTAGCAACCAATCAGTGCGTAGTATTACTGTACAGTAATCTCTAGCAGCCAATGAGTGCATAGTATTACTGTACAGTAATCTATAGCAACCAATCAACAAGCAGAAATCATGTGCTGTATCATCTAGCAACTAATCAGTGAGCCATAATGTGTGCTGTAACCTCTAGCAACCAGTCAGTAAGCAGAAATGATACACTGTAACCACTGGCAACCAATCGCAATCACTGCCTGATCTGATACAGTAAACTGATTTTAAGTCTAGCTGCTATTTATTGTATGTATCAGAGCAGTTGGAGAACTAAATTGTATGAGGGGGGGCCCAAGAAAATATTTGCCCGGGGTCCAATCAATATTAAAGAAGGCCCTGACTCCGTACATACATTATATTTCCAAATCAAATACATAACATACTAATAATGACTATATAGTACCTAGCTTTGTGAGGAAGAAAGGGACTGTTTATGTAAGATAAAATTAAACTAAATAGATGGGAATGAGGGACAAATGACCAAAATATACCAAAAAATGAAAATGTCTAAAACAAGTGAAATAGTGAATAGAAGGGATTATGTAAAAATCATATATTGAAATTGATGTTTTCAATCGTAAAAATGGAACACGTCCCATTCAAGATTTGACCCCATTGTCTTTCTTGTATTTAAATGGAATATCCAGATGGAAATGTCTAGAACAAGTAAAATAGTGAATGGATGAAATTATAAAAAAATCGTATAAAAAATGATATACTATAACTGATGTTTTCAATCATAAAAGCAAGACACATCCCATCGGCTGGGCGATAGGTATCTTCCTATTGTGGCAGAGCTCCGAGATACTGCCGCCTGTCATGATTTGAGCATGTATGGGATCATTAAACAGTACAGAATTGTACCTGTTAATGATTTTCTTGATTTGATTAAATTTCATGCTGAAGGGTGTTAACAACACAGGGGGAGCACTGGCATTGGCAAAGAACTCTTTTCTATCAACAGCTCTAAGGGGGCCCCTGTCTGAGATTAACTGAGAACATGGGGTGTTCTCAGCAATCTTAAAGGCTCTGGAAATCATAGATTTAGAATAACCTCAGTCCTCAAGTCTGGTTGCCATACTCCCTGCTTCCTTTATAAAATCAGAATCTTTGCTACAAATAAGTCTTAGCCTGAGAAATTGGTCAATCGGGATCCCTCTTATTGTATATTTTGGGTGGCCTGAATCGGCTCTCAAAAAGGCATTGTCCGCAGTGGCTTTTCTAAACAAATTAGAGGACACCTCACTGTCACTAGCCCGCAACTCAACATCCAGAAACTCGATGGGCCTAGGGCTGTGATGCCCTGTAAATTGTAAATTCAAATCATTTTCATTTAAATAGTGCAACCAAGTTTCCATGCTGAATTGCTCATCAGCGACAATGAAAAACAGATTGTCTATGAAACGACAATACAATTCTGTATCTTTGCGGAGGGGGCTGTTTGATCCAAAAATACGAATCTCTCTCCCACCATACCATGTGCAGATTGGCCAATGATGGAGAAAATGTGTCTCCCATTGTGGCAACACACGTCTGGAGATAAAATTCACCATCAAACATAAAGAAGTTATGTGTGAGCAAAAATTCAAGGCTCAATGCAAAAGAGAAAACCAACCTGATATTTTAATGAAGAATGAAACCGCTTGCATGCCCAGGGAAATGTGGGATAGATGAGTAGAGACTGGAGACATCACATGTAACCCAATTGTAGTTGGGCATCCATGTAAGGTCTTTCAATTTTATCAAAAGGCGTATGGTGTCTCTGAGAAATGCTGGTAGATCACTAACCAGAGGTTGTATTTGATTGTCTACCCATTGTCCCAAGTGTTCGTTCAGTGATCCAATACCTCCAACAACTGGTCTACCAAAAAGGGGATCTAACCTCTAATGGATCTTGGGGAGGTGATGGAACACTGGTATCATTGGGCAATCAGGAATGACCATATCCCTTTCTTTCTGTGTAAATATGCCTGAAAAGAGTGGATAGTTAATTCCTGAATGATTGGGTGGAGTTCCTCCTAAGTTTGAGGTAGGTGCTAGTGTCAGTTGTCTCAAAGCTTTGTTTTTATAGACATCTGAGTCAAGGACAACCACTGTGCCACCCTTATCCGCATTCTGGATAGTGATGTTAGTGTCATCACTTATGCTGTGTACACACAATCGAATTTTCCAATGGGAAGTGTTCGATGTGAGCTTGTTGTCGCAAAGTCTGACCATGTGTATGCTCCATCGAACATTTGCTGTCATAATTTCCACCCAAAAATGTTTGAGAGCAGATTCTGAAATTTTCTGCCAACTTCACTTTGTTGTCGGAAAGTCTGATCGTGTGTACACAAGTCCTCGCACCAAAGTTCACGCATGCTCTGAATCAAGTACGAGACAGAAGCGCTCTGTCTTGTAAAACAAGCGTATGTAATGGAAATAGCACATTCGTCACGCTGCTAATTTTTTAATATTTCAATCAAGCACATTCTCTTCTTCTTTAGAATGCTAGAATAATTAAGTTGTTTTGCTGCTGATATTCACGAAGAGTTCTGACAAATTGATTTCTTTATTATTTCTTGTGATCTCCTAAATAATCTTTGTTTTTGTTGTTTTTTTTTCAAGATATACAGAATATAAATGTATTTTTTTTCTAGTGATCTCCTTTTTTTTTCAAGATCTCCAGAAGAATCTTTTTTTATATATAGTGATCTCACTAATATTTTTTGTGTTTTTTGTGTCAAGTTACCACAACACCATTATTATCTTGTATTTTTTAACCTCAAAGAGATACAACTATGTTGGTTACCCTTGTTAATTTGACATTGTATTTTTGAAATGTACAGGCCTACTCACAAACAAACTGTCCTTTTTTTTAAGTAAAACACATAGCCAAGTATTTTTCAAAACAAAAATTAGGAATTTAATAGGGGTCTTAACAAACTAAAGAGGAAGGCAACGCTGGAGAAACAGTTGGAATTGTTGAAGCCTTTGTACCGCAGACGAAGACATCAATTATTTGACAGGCAAAATTGGTAACCTGAGGAGCGCATTTAATAGGGAGCACAATATGATCCAGGACTCAGAGAGATCGGGAGCAGCAGCAGATAACATATGTGTCCAGAGGCTGTGGTCTTACAACAGCCTGCGTCTTTTGCCAGACCACACCAAACCCAGGCCATCACTCTGGTGATGATGTTGCTGGAGGTGGTGGTGGGGTTGCTGGAGGTGGTGGAGGAGTATGGTCCAACTCACACAGGTGGCTTTTAGTTGTGAGTTGCCCTCTAGTTCCCTTGTTTAGGACCTGAAGAATTATCTCCTCACAGATGAAGCGTTGGCCCTCCTCCATTCATTCCAGTTTACTGTCTGTCAGGCAGCCATATGAATTGGGGCCACCAGGGGTCATTGTTAGTACTGCAGTAGCCTGGCAAATTATAGTAGTTACTGACTCCAACAGGTTCCTCGCCTTCCTGGTCCTTTTGGTTGGAAGGCCGAGGGGAGGAACCTGGGATTCAGTCAGGCTACTTTCCACGGCCTCCTTCTGGCTGAAACTTTCCTGTGTATGAAAATGGTAGATAGTTTTAGTTTTTTAGTCATCAATCACACACAATTTTGACTTCATGACTGTTGCAAATTGAATGTTAACAAATAGAAAAGACTATCATTCCGACCCCAGTATTTTTCATTCTTGTCCCAATCATTTCTGTCTACTATTGTCTATTGATATGTAAACCACTTTGTTAAATTAAAAATTAGTGATCAATAATAGCATCTAGTTAACATCAGTACATTTTTGTACAAAAATATGTTGAACAATGCTATACCTGGCTTAAGCTGTGCTCCTCCACATCTTCGTAGGTGGAAGGCCCAGGTTGGACATCTGAAGCCTCATCTGATGTTGAAGGAAGTGTGGAATTAAGTGTGGAAGGACGTGTAGATAGTGATGGCCTGGGTTCACTCTGGTCTGGCAAAAAATGCAATCTGTCATAGTACCACAGCCTGGGGACCTAAACGTCATCTGCTGCTGCTCCTGATCTCATGGAATCCTGGACCTCCTTGCACTGCCTATTATATGTGCTCCTCAGGCTACCAATTTTGCCCTTCAAATAGGTGATGTCTGCCGCGGGAGTCACCAGCTTCAACAATTCCAACAGTTGCTCCAGCACTGCTTTCCTCTTTAGCTTGTTGGAACAGTCCCTGTTTTTGACTTGCTAGAGACATGGCAGCTCCCTGTACCTGTGTATGAAGTTTGGCAGGAAGTTCGGGTCTGTAAATGTATCCATTTTCTCTGCAAGACACAACACAAGACAAACCCTAATGTCAGATTAAACTCTCCTAATCTTGTCCCAATATAGGCCTCAATCTATAAGCAGTATAGGCCCCTAACCACTGATGCCCCACGTTAAAAGTGTACCTTTGTTTGCACGATCTGTGCTTATGCTACTCCATTCTTTTCTCTTTTGGCACAGTGGGAGAGAACATGGTGGAGACAGAGCAGGTGCCTGCTGAGAGCAGCAATGACAAAAGCCCAGAGCAAGGCAGTTCCACATCCAGGACAAGATATAAGGCCTCAAATATGTCCTTTGTAGAGATGGTGGAGATAGTGGACATCTTGAAGAGGGCAGACTATGATAGGAAGTATGGACCTTACCCAAACCCAAATGTGAGAAAGGCCAAGATCATGACTAAAGTTGTGAGAAGTCTGCACAGGAATTTTGAGATACGACGATCCAAGGAGCAATTGAGGAAATGCTGGAAATACCTAACCTGAAATTGAGGGAGCACGATCAGTATAGAAGGACAAGGAAAGTGCTTCAAAAAAGTAAGTATTTGTCATGTGTTCCTATTATTATTATTAATTTAGCGCTGCTCCATGAGCTTTTCTTTACTGTTGTACAGTTTAAAATGGCAAGTTTGAGGTTCGTGGCCACAATAATAATTTGTAGTAAACATTGTTCATACGATCACTAATACAACATTTTTGGCAGATGCAGGTTAACTACATTTGTTCATGCCTATTTGTATGAAAAGAAGTTTAGTACATTGTTGTCTAGCAGCTGCTTACATATCTGGACGCAGGAGCACTAATGTGGGACACCAGAACAACCTTTTTATGGTGTCCCACACAGGTTCTCCAGTGGATACTAGGGGTCTCTCCATGTGTGAAACTTTAACAAAACAGGTAAATATTCCAGCTTTGGAAAGGGAAAAAAATCATGCCTTCAGCTTGGAACTCTGCCAAAACAGGCAATTTGACGACGCTTCCAAGCAATGTTTCATATTCCTATTTCTTGCCTCAAATATCTGTGTGCTAAGTATACCTTTTTTGTAATCACATAGGGGAGAAAAGAATTGGGACACCAGGAACCCCACACCTCATGAGAAGGGCAACTCCCCACTAGGGATAAGCCAAACACCCCATAGTTCAGTTTGCAGCAGAACATGTGAACAGGCAAAAAATATGTTCGGACAAGCAAACACCATTTAAGTCTATGGGACATGAACATGAATAATTAAAAGTGCTCATTTTAAAGGCTTATATGCAAGTTATTGTCATAAAAAGTGTTTGGGGACCTGGGCCCTGCCCCAGGGGACATGTATCAATGCAAAAAAAAGTTTTAAAAACTGCCGTTTTTTGGGGGAACAGTGATTTTAATAATGCTTGAAGTGAAACAATAAAAGTGAAATATTCCTTTAAATTTCATGCCTGGGGGGTGTTTATAGTATGCCTGTAAAGTGGCGCATTTTTCCCATGTTTAGAACAGTCCAACAGCAAAATGACATTTCTAAATGAAAAAGTCCCTTAAAAGTACTCCAGCTATAATGAATTGTCGGTCCAAGCAATACACATAAAAGTCATTGAAAAAAACAGCATGGGATTCCCCTACAGTCCATTACCAGGCCCTTTGGGTCTAGTATGAATATTAAGGGGAACTCCGAACCAGAATTAAAAAAAAATTGCATGGGGGTCCCTCCAAATTCCATACCAGGCCCTTCAGGTCTAGTATGGATATTAACGGGAACCCCAAACCAAAATTTTAAAAAAATGGCATGGGGTCCCCCCAAATACATACCAGACCCTTATCTGTACAAGTACACAACCTGGCAGGCCACAGGAAAGGAGGGGGGACGAGAGAGCACCCCCACCTCCTCCTGAACCATACCAGGCCACATGCCCTCAACATGGGGAAGGGTGCTTTAGGGTCCCCACTAAACACCTTGTCCCCATGTTGATGGGGACCAGGGCCTCATCCCCACAACCCTTGCCGGTGGTTGTGGGGATCTGCGGGCAGGGGGCTTATCAGAAACTGGAAGCCCTCTTTAACAAGGGTACCCCCAGATCTTGCCCTCCCCCTGTGTGAAAGTTTAACAGGGTACAAATGTATTCCTACATTTCACAAAAAAAGTGGGAAAATAGTAAAAATGACAACACACGGCTTGGGACAAGTCCTTTATTAAAAAATAAATAAATAAAAGTGTCCCACGAAGTCCATTCATCTTCTTCTTCTCTCGCTCCGAAGGACCGAAAAAGAGATGGGAGGCACCTGCCATAATGACCGGCCTCTCAGGTGATAGTTCTTTTATAACTGAGGGTGGGGCTACGCGGTGACATTGCTGGGTGACCCCGCCCCCTCTGACTCACTGGGACATCCCTATGGCTTCCCACGTAGCGTCAGAGCGGACAGGTCACTCGGTTATGTCACCGGGGCGGCCCCACCCGGTGACTTTTTTTGGTCCAACGGAGCGAGAGAAGAAGAAGATAAATGGACTTTGCTCTCTCATCCCCCCGTCCTAACACTGGACCCCATCCTAACACTGAACTTATCTGCCCCACAGTGGTGGGGCAGATAAGTTCAGTGTTAGGACAGATGAGAAGATGGTTCAGTGGTGGAGCAGATGTGCATGAAGGTACAGTGGTGGGGCAGATGAGAAGGGTGAAGGTGCATGAATTGAAGCTTATCTGAGTTGTGGAGTTGCAGGAATTTTGGCTGATCTGAGGCGTGAGAGAGTGCATGATGTTAATTTCTCACTATTACTCAAGTAGTTTACAGCATTTACTTTGTAAAAAAATCCCCTTCGTGATTGAGGGTGTGAAGTTGACATTTTTTTGTTATAGAATCGGCACGCTTTGAAAAAATTTTTGGCACACTGTGCTCAAAAGTTTCCCTACCCCTGTGTTATGGCATTGTCCTAAACTATTTTGGAAATGGAAAGATATATTTTAAGTTTTATCTGGACTTTGTTTTATTTACGCGTTTGTTATTTCTTAAACTAACTTGATTTCTCAATGTTGGCTATTTTCTAACCCACCAACTTGTGCTTAGTGGTGCACGGCGGTAAATGCTGTGCCGGATAGAGAGCAACTTATTTATATGTACCGGGGATGTCTGAATGGTCTGAACTGATGTGAATGTTCTTTCTGATTCTGTCAATAGTGTTGCTATAATTGGTTTATGATGTGAAACTTAATTGAATTACTGATTGTTTTGTAATGTTAACCATTTCTAAACGATGACTGCCAGATACCGGAACAAATTATTGTCATTGTTAAATGTACTTCTTTATTTTAAATATTTTTATTTATTTGTTTTGGGCTTTTTTTTTTGCTTGTTTTGCTTTGTTCTGTATAGGTATGTGTGTTGTGTTTTGTTTGTATATGTGTAAGAAAAAGAAAATTTAAACATTTAAAAAGTGATGGGGTGTTCCTTCCTAGACAGTTGTCACATTACATGTTTACTCTTAGAAAATGTCACCCTTCCCTTCCTTTCCCTTGTCTTTCCTTTTTCTTTCTTTCTTGTCTACCCCTATTATCCCCTTCATAGCCCTTGCCCTATAATCCCTTTCCCCAACCCCAAGATTATCAATACTATCTCTGAAATGCGGACATGTGATTTTTATAAAACAAATCCTTTAACATCTAGTACTGTTTTTGCTGCAATTACATGTTTTGATTTATGACCGCTCATATTTAGTGATGAGCCCGATGTTTGAGTCGAACGTAAGTTTGACTCACACAGCGGATGTTAGCCCGTTCACTGAACAGTGAACAATATGAACATATTCTGACACCTGCAGACCCCCCACAACCACCGGGCAAGGGTTGTGGGGATGAGGTCCTTGTTCCCATCAACATGAGGACAAGGTGCTTTGGGAGGGACCTTAAGGGCCTGGTATGGATTTTGGAGGGGACCCCTATGCCATTTTTTAAAAACAATTTGGCACAGGGTTCACTTAATATCCATACTAGACCTGAAGGGCCTGGTATGGATTTTGGGGGCACCCCGACGTAATTTTTTTTAATCTGGGCTGCGGGGTTCCCCTTAATATCCATACCAGACCCAAAGGGCCTGGTAATGGACTAGGGGGGACCCATGCTGTTTTTTTCAATGATTTCTATCTATATTGCTGGGACCCGACAATACATAACAGCTGCGAGTAGTTTTAAATTACATTTTTTCCTTTAGAAATGTAATTTTGCTGTGGCACTGTTATAAAATTGGGAAAGATGCACTACTTTACAGGCATACTAAGGACACCCCCCCCAGGCACGATATTTAAAAGAATATTTAGTTTTTATTGTTTCACTTTAAGCATTATTAAAATCACTGCTTCCGAAAAAAAACGCAGTTTTTAGAAAAAAAAATTGCATTGATGCATGTTCCCTGGGGCAGGACCCAGGACCCAAACACTTTTATGACAATAACTTGCATATAAACCTTTAAAATTAGCACTTTTGATTTTTCATGTTCGTGTTCCATAGACTTTAACGGTGTTCGCATGTTCGTACACATTTTTTGCCTGTTCGCAAGTTCTAGCTTATCCCTACTCATATTATACCACAAGTATACTATGCTTTTTGTTCTATAATTGTTATACATGTAATATATTCTATGTATATTACAACCCTTTCATTAAAATGTATGGAAAAATAACATTTCCTCTTATTTTTGTTTTTGTAACAACTCTTTCTGTTTCATGAGACAATGGGGAGGGTGAATCTCCCCAGTGGAGACACTAGGGTTGATTTACTACAGGCAAATAAGCTGTTCACTTTGTAAGGAAATGCTCACTTTTTTACACTAAAACCTAGACTCTTTTATATAATTATTTGATCACCTTCAGAAAAAAAGTATTTCTAATTATTTCATAATAATTTTTGTTGTATCTGAGTATTTTATTTACATTTTCTTCCGAAGTCTTAGTCCAGTATTACCCCCACCATGTCAATAGTCTTGATGGTTCCCCAAAAACCTATTCCAAAATTGCAGCTGCAGGTAAACCACGTAGTGATGTGCAGTTACCAATACGGGAAAACGCTCTGCGGTTGCATAGTGAAACTGCATTTGCATAGTACACAATCTATTTGCTTTTAGTAAATCCAATATATATATATATATATATATATATATATACATATATATATGGTAATGCCGGCCATACACGGTTCGAATTTCGAAAGAATTTTCTTTTGAAAATCGTATCTAAGAATTTTTCGTATGAATTTCGCACCATTAGTGGGCTGTAGCAACAGCCGATTTTCATGTGGAAATCAAATTTGAGAAATCGGACATGTTGGAAATTTTTTGAAAAACAAACGATTTTCTAATCAATGATGGGAGAATCGGGCGAGAAATGTAATAAGAAAAGAAAATTTACGAAGAGAAAAGAAGATTCCCAGCCACGAAAATTCTTTTCTGTAGCAACCATGAGGTGAAATTGAAGGCTTGGTCAGCCGAATTTCGAAAATCAATGGTGGCACCATTGGATCACAAAAAAAAAAAAAAATTCTGATTTTGAAAAGAAAATTTGTTCGAAATTCGACCATGTATGGCCTGCATAAGTTTATTTTAACAGTGAGAGACAGAATAACAACAAAAATATCCAGAAAAACGCGTTTCAAAAAAGTTATAAATTGATTTGCATTTTAATAAGTAAAATAAGTATTTGACCCCTTCGCAAAACATGACTTAGTACTTGGTGGCAAAACACTTGTTGGTAATCACAGATTTTAGATGTTTCTTGTAGTTGGCCACCAGGTGTGCACATATCTCAGGAGAGATTTTGTCCCACTCCTATTTGCAGATCCTTTCCAAGTTATTAAGGTTTTGAGGCTGACGTTTTATAACTAGAACCTTCAGCTCCCTCCATATATTTTCTATGGGATTAAGGTCTGGAGACTATTTTCAATGCCCTGGATGAGGGAAGGATGTTCTCACCCAAGATGGCCTCGTCCTTTTGATGCAGTTAACAAAAATACGTAAATAACACACACAAATTATAATGTTTCCACCTTCATGTGTGACAGTGGGGGTGGTGTTCTTGAGGTCATAGGAAGCATTCCTCCTCCTCCCAACATGGCGAGTTGAGTTGATGCCAAGAGCTAGATTTTTGTCTCATCTGACCCCAACCACAACACTTTCACCCAATTCTCTTCTAAATCATTAAGATGTTCATAAGCAAACTTTAGACGGGCCTGTACATGTGCTTTCTTGAGGAGCGGTACCTGGCGGGTGCTGAAGGATTTAAGTTCTTCACAGTGTAGTGTTACTTATTGTTTTCTTGGTGACTATAGTCCCAGCTGCCTTGAGATCATTCACAAGATTCTCTTGTGTAGTTCTGGGCTGATTCCTCACCTTGTGTAGGTCTACAATCTTGTCTCTGACATCCTTGGACAGATCTTTGGTCTGATTGATTCCTTCTGTGGACAGGTGTCTTTTATATAGGTAACAAGCTGAGATTAGGAGCACTCCCTTTAAGAGAGTGCTCCTAATCTCAGCTCTTTATCTGTATAGAAGACACCTGGCAGCCATAAACCTTGCTGATTGATAGGTAATCAAATACTTGTTTCACTCATTAAAATACAAATCAATTTATAACTTTTTTGAAATGTGTTTTTCTGGATATTTTTGTTGATATATATATATATATATATATATATATATATATATATATATATATATATATATATATATATATATATATATATATATATATTCCAAAACACAGAGTGGCACTCACAGGTTTTGAGAGGAGAACGTGCAGCGCACAAGCTTGTTTGGAAAAAGTAAAGTAAAAACTGAAACATAGAAAAAAAAGGAAAAAAAAGAAGAGGAAATCTGCGCTACAGTGTATACTCAACGAAATTATGTGATGCAGCAATTCTAATATATACCCAAAGTGTAATATACGTATAAAGAAAAGAAAAAGAAGAGAACTGCGCAATCCCTAATATTTCTATTAGGATATAAGCCACTCCACCTTAAAACAAGTGTTCCTTGTGGTTTATGATTCTAACAAACCAATCTTATAACTAAATGAACCATAAAACATTGCTTGAAACTAATGAAATAAACCTATATATTGCCCCTCATAGGTTGTGAACCAAAAAGAAAGAAATAAACAATTCTAAATCAAAATGTGCAAAAAATTCAAAAAAGGAAAACATGTAAAGTAAAATCCAACAGTACTAATAATATATGTGATAACATAAAGTCCATTAAGAGTCCAACTGAAGAAACACCCCGTGTGAAAGGGATCTATTCAATCGTAAACCTTTCAATCAACGTGAAGTAAAACCAGGTGCACCTCCACCAGACAAATAACAATAGCCCCTTACCAGATACCCCAGTAAGGAGCACTTTATCACAACACAGGTCTGAAGATAGGTCAAACTTGAGCCATCCGAGTGGAACACTTTAGCGTAAAACAGATTAGGGGATACGCCAGTCATGAACCATCCAGCAGGGGAAAACGATGTTTGAAGCAGGACTCAGATGTGTAGCATTGTAGAATCAAGGAAGGTCCACCATAGGGAGGAAAGAATACTCCAGATAGTGTAAAATCATTTATTAAAACGCAAATGTAAAAACAGAAATGCACTTACAAACATGAAAGAACATCGGGCATATCATCAAACTGGGCAAGCGTCGGCCGATCGCGAACTCCAATCGATATCCCTTCTGGTACCAGTTCACATGAGGCAAGTAAGCGTGTCACGCCACCCAACGCGTTTCGTGAAAAATTCACGTCGTCTGGGGTATGGTGAAGGAGAACCACTGTATACACAATATTAATACGCAGAGGCCTCTTGACTCCCCTCCTCTGGGCAAATCTGGATTATTGTGGCTAACTTCAGCAGGATAATTTGGAGGAGGGCAAATGCTCTGTAGCATTTATGAAACTGGTATAGTTGAAAAGTAAACTGCCTCTAATCACACGGTGTGGCAGTTTACTTTTCAACTATACCAGTTTCATAAATGCTACAGAGCATTTGCCCTCCTCCAAATTATCCTGCTGTAGTTAGCCACAATAATCCAGATTTGCCCAGAGGAGGGGAGTCAAGAGGCCTCTGCGTATTAATATTGCGTATACAGTGGTTCTCCTTCACCATACCCCAGACGACGTGAATTTTTCACGAAACGCGTTGGGTGGCGTGACACGCTTACTTGCCTCATGTGAACTGGTACCAGAAGGGATATCGATTGGAGTTCGCGATCGGCCGACGCTTGCCCAGTTTGATGATATGCCCGATGTTCTTTCATGTTTGTAAGTGCATTTCTGTTTTTACATTTGCGTTTTAATAAATGATTTTACACTATCTGGAGTATTCTTTCCTCCCTATGGTGGACCTTCCTTGATTCTACAATGCTACACATCTGAGTCCTGCTTCAAACATCGTTTTCCCCTGCTGGATGGTTCATGACTGGCGTATCCCCTAATCTGTTTTACGCTAAAGTGTTCCACTCGGATGGCTCAAGTTTGACCTATCTTCAGACCTGTGTTGTGATAAAGTGCTCCTTACTGGGGTATCTGGTAAGGGGCTATTGTTATTTGTCTGGTGGAGGTGCATCTGGTTTTACTTCACGTTGATTGAAAGGTTTACGATTGAATAGATCCCTTTCACACGGGGTGTTTCTTCAGTTGGACTCTTAATGGACTTTATGTTATCACATATATTATTAGTACTGTTGGATTTTACTTTACATGTTTTCCTTTTTTGAATTTTTTGCACATTTTGATTTAGAATTGTATATTTCTTTCTTTTTGGTTCACAACCTATGAGGGGCAATATATAGGTTTATTTCATTAGTTTCAAGCAATGTTTTATGGTTCATTTAGTTATAAGATTGGTTTGTTAGAATCATAAACCACAAAAAACTGAAACATAACAATTATAGATTCCCTTTAAAAATATTAAAGGGGGGGGTGGCTTAGCGAGCAGCTGGAATGGAGGCACACTAGAGGGGCTCCGTGAACAACACAGCCTACAGCCCAACACCCTGCTCGCACCAGACTGGAAATGGGCAAGCTGCTCCACCAGACCCCACACTCCAGATCCCACCATGGTTCGGCTTCGTCCTCAGCCAGGAGCATCTCTGACCTACTCAAAGCACAGCTGGCAGCACAAGGCAGCGTGGCAGGGCACAAGATGGCACAGGCCCAGCATGAAGAGGATGACTTCAGAGAGGATTCTCAGTTTGTGGAGGAGGAGACAGGCTGAACACGCTCCAACAAACCTCTCACTTATGTAGACATGTCTGGGTTCACTGCAGATATCAAATCGACATTCTCAGCGGCCATTACAGATTTGAAATCCAACTTACTAGTCCTCACTGAAAAGATGGCAACATTAGAAGCCACGGGCAGACACAGAGACAGAGCCTTAAACAGACTTGAGAGTAGCAGACTCCCATGCAGCACATTTCATAGAAATGAATCAACATTTGGAGGATTTAGACAGAAAGCGCAGAAATAATAGAAGGGTGAGAGGGATTGCGGAGTCTGTAGACACAGATCAGATCATCTCTGTCTTACAGAGTGTGTTCAATAGCATATTGGAAAGGCAGGAGGATTCAGAAATAGAATATGTTAGAGCACACAGGGTCCTCAGAGCTAGAGGCGGGGACACTGCTCCCCCAAGGGACATCATTTGCTGCCTGCAGAGCTACCCACTGAAAGAGGACATTATGCGAAAAGCACTCAGAAATTACCATATTTTCTTCAATGGTGAAATTATTATGCTCTTCCAAGATCTGTCCCAAATTACACTAAAAAAAACGTGGAGCACTGCGCCCCCTTTTGGTCAAACTTAGAGAGTAAGACCTGAGATATACATGGCACTTCCCATTCGCCCTGGTGATCACTAGTGCAGGGAAACATGTTTTACATTCTCCCAGTGACCTACCTGACTTCTGGAATTAGAACTTCCAGAATGGTACCAGGAATTCTCCTTACCACCGCCCACCAGAAGTCTCCCTAACTCACCCTTCTCCTCACCGGAGAAGCAACAGACCAAAAATATGAAGCATGACTGTGGAGGTGGCCAGCACACGGGGACCCTAAATTCACCCCCCACCCCTTCCAGGTCCCACGCAGATGAGTAAATGAGCATCTTTGCTCACCCAGATTCTATATAAACAATGCCCACTGCCTGAATCGGTGTCAGCTGACTACAACTACCTTGAATTTGTCCTTTCCTTATCTTGCACTGATACACTATTGCCTTGTGAGTGACCCAACCCTGCTCTTGGCTTAGGAGCTAAGGCCCAACCGAGGGAAACATTAGTTCAAACTGCCAAAGGCCTTGACTGGATGCACATGTTGACACTACAGTGGAACCTTGGTTTAGGAGTAATGCAGTTAATGAGCGTTTTGAAAGACGAGCAACTTTTTTTTTATTCTGACTCAGTTTGCAAGTGTTTTCTCGAAAAACAAGCAGAATTCAAGCTAATGGGCGGTGCAGTACCGCATTTGGCCAGAGGTTCGGGTGCGCGGGGACACTCGGAATGGTTCAGAGCCGCACAGAAATACTCGGAATGACTAGATTCCCGAGTTTTCCCAAGCCTTTCTGAGGCTTTCCGAGTTCAGCCGAGCTGTCCCTAAGTATTTACGAGGCTCTCTGGTGGCCCCACCTCTGACCACATGTGGTATTGTATGTAATAGTGTGATATGTCCGGGGTCCGTGCGCACTGGGCAAAAGGTTGTGCAGTTGAAGACCGCTCCAGAAGTCCAGCGGGGGTCTGTAGCTGACACCCCTGCTACTACTGAGAGTTGGCCGCCCTTCCCTAGCAAGTCATGAAGGCAAAGACCCCGCCCACAGTCAGATGCCTAAAAATATGCCTAAAAATAGGTTTCAGAAGGCATGGTGGGAAGTTCAGGTTACCCAGAATTGGCACCATAGGGGAGGGTATCGGGAACACTGAGGAGTGTCCAAAGGCATCTCTAGCCACCTTTAATGTGCTGCCTAATGTTGGATGGCCAGCAAAGTCCCTCGGCAGAGGGGTGGAAGTCCACAGCCAGCTCTTGGCCGTTCCAACAGAGTCTTCCATTTCCATCACTACTTTTTGGTGATCTGACAAGCACCAGCAGCAGTGGCGGCCAGTGGTTTTTTGTTTGGGGGTGGCAAACAACATAACCCTCACCCCCGTGGCAACTCAACCACCCCACCATTGTCCACTGGTGGGGACTGGGCATCCATGCAGTGGCGGCAGGGACCAAGCATCCAGGCATCGACAGGGACTGGGCGACTCTTCTCCTCCTTGCTTCTGCTGTGCATCTCCTCCCCTCCTCCTAGTCATCCAATAGAATTGCCTATTTTGAAGCCTATTAGAGCCTATGCTCTAATCAGGTGCTTAAAAAAACTCACTGCTGTAATTCATGCACTAAGTGAACCAAAAGGGGTCGAACGCATGAATAGGGGCGGCTATGGATAGATTCATGCTATGCATAAATCTATCCATTACGATATGGGGGTGGCGAGGAGAGAGTAGGTGGCATCTGGGTGCCCCTATGGATGCGCTGTATAGTAAATCCTGGCCTTTTAGACACCAGCACTGCAGCATTTCATGGTGAAGTGGCGAGCACCAGCAGTGCAGTACAAGCTGGTGAGGTGGCTAGCACTAGTAGCATAATGCAACCATAGCCACCAATGATTTTAGCACAGGCCCATAAAGCCCATAGTAGCCTTGCAGAGGTGACTGCAAACACTAATTTGCTACCCCCCGATTCAGCAGCAGATTCAGCAGCCCAGCCCAGGGTTCAGGTGGAAAAAGCCAACTTAACATCGCCACTTTACTTTTTTGAGCTGTTTTTCACTGAAGACCTCTATAATTTGATTGTGGATTAAAGTAATGTTTAGGTCCTACAGTAAATCATCGCTAACTCAAATTCACCCCTTGCCAGGCCATTCGATTGAGTGGGAAATTTCTAATAAAAGTGACGACTTTGTGTAAAAAAAAAAAAAAAATGTGTGTGTCATTTTCCAAAAACTTGTCGCAAAAAATAAAATCTTCCATGGACTCAACATGCCTTTCAGAAAATACCTTGGGGTGTCTACTTTCCAAAAAGGGGTCATTTGAGGAGTTTTGTACTGCCCTGCCATTTTAGTGCCTAAAGAAATGTGATAGGCAGTAAAATCTGCGTAAATGCCATAGTATAGATGCTATAACTTTCACACAAACCAATTAATTTGCACTTAATGTGATTTTCTTTTACTGAAGACATGTAGCAGAATACCATCCGACAAGGGTGGCAATGTCGTGGTCATGGGCAACGCCCAATACATTGAGATGCGTATGAACATACTCTGTAACTGAGTGGTACCGACCAATTGAACGGTCCTCACTTGATAAATTTACTTAGGATTTTTACATTTTGGTGGATACAGCATTCCATCAAAATGTTATAACTAAACATGTGTGGGAATTCATCAGAACAAGTTATCCTAGAGAAGCTACGTTTTACGTGTTGCCAAAACTACATAAACAAAAAAGAAAACCACCTAGCAGACCTATAATTTCTGGCTGTGGCAATCTTACTGAAAACCTCAACCAAGTGGTAGACAAGCTTCTCAAACCACTTGTTGCATGCCTGTCATCCTATATACATGACACCATACATTTTCTGCAGACCCTTCAGGATTTGTACATTTATATATACATACTAGTCACCATAGACGTTGAGTCCCTGTACTGTAGTATACCCCACACCAAGGGTCTTGCGACAATGCATCGCAATTCAGTAAATGCAAGCCTGAATACACAGAATTCATCTTGAATTCTTTGGAATTCATATTGTATCACAATGTCTTTAGCTTTGATGGTTCCGACTACCTCCAGGTACATGGTGTTGAGATGGGGACATCGTATGCAAACGTGTACCTGGGGGAGTGGGAACATTCACTGCTTACTATTGATTTGTTGTCCATCTTCCATGTGTCATGTACTTAGATGGCGACGATATATAGATGATGTGTTCCTCATATAGGACGGCTCAGTTGAGCTCCTACATGAGTTCCTAGCTGCTATCAATAATAACGAATTTAACCTTAGCTTTACAATGTCACATAGCACAACTGAAATTACGTTTCTAGATGTGCTTGTGAAAAACAACCAGATGGCAGCCTTTCAAACCAGCTGTATCGCAAGCCCTGTCAGAAAACATGAACCAGACCGAGACAGAAGTACAATTAAATCATACTTGTTTATTAATAAAAAATAAAAAGGTAAATAGAGTAAGCGTAGTTAAAGCATAGCCAGAGTCCAGTAACTAGGTCAAGTAGTCAGCCAGGCCAGAGTTCAGTAACCAAATCGGGTAATAAGTCAGGGATCTAAGTAGAGGAACAGCAAGCAGGATAAGGAGCCAGAAGGGATGTCAGCAAGCCAGTCTTAAAAACAGGAACACAGTAGATGGTTTCTTGTGATGTGACCAAGGCGAAGGCAGAGATGAAGTGAGCTGAACAGCTTTAAGTAGGCAGGTAAGACAAGCAGGATCAGGAACAGCTGAGTAACTGTGGAGAGAGATGAGAGCAGGCAATTAGCCGACAGCTAATCAGCCAGCCCAGAGAAGGAAGGGCTAAGCCAGCCCTGACAAGCCCACAGCAGGGAATTCGCTGTTACATGCGACTAGCAAACCAAACCACTGCTAGCATCTATAACTTACAGTCAGTACCTTAGAGTACGTAGAAACTGCTCAGATGAAACGACCTTTAAAGATGAGGCTGATAAGCTGAGAGAAAGACTCCTCGAAAGAGGGTACTCTGGCTCTAGTCTTAAAAAGGCATATAGAAAAATGATAAAGCTGTCCCGTCAGGATCTACTCAATACACAAAAATAACCCTCTACTGATGATACAACTAGAATCCTCACTACATATACAACATGGCACAAACAATTGAAACAAATCTTAAATAAATACTGGCACCTACTTACTATGGATCCTTCAATATCTCCATTTGTATCAGATACACATGCTTTGACATATAGGAGAGCTCCTTCTGTGGGGGACAGGGTGCTCACAAGTGAAAATTAATCCCATAGAGGGGACACATGTAAAATGCTAGGTATCTTCTTCTGTGGAGTGTGTCCATATTGTCAATACATGGACAGGCGTAAGGATATAGATCTACCAAACGGACATAATTTCCGTCCTGAGAATTACATTAATTGTAAGACTCCCGGCGTGGTATACTTACTCACATGTGAAGTAAGTGGGTGTTACTATGTCAGGAAGACAATTATCAAGTTCTGGAAAAGAATATACCAGCATACATTGACTATCCATAAATGAGACCCGGATGTACCCATCGGTCGACATATGGCCCTAGTACATCCAGATTCAATCCCCAGGATTTATTTCCTGGGACTTGACCGTATCCACTTTCATTCAAGAGGAGGCGGTTTTAATGCCTCCTCCAATGTGAACTACGGTAAGGTGTATATTTAATCTACAGGCTACTTGGACCTCAACTAAATGAGGCCTTCAACGTTCGATCATTCCTTCCAGGATTTACTTCTGGGGTCTGTGAACTGAATCTCTGAGATTCCTAGCACTGAAACAGACTCCCTGAATGAAGCCCTTGAAACCTTTTTCTTTTTTTCTTTTTATATGATCAATTCTCTGACATGTTCCAATCCAGCCATGTCCTTTCCATCTGGGTACTGGTGTATAAATATAATTACATCCAGAATGAGGAATTAAAGTTCCAGGAATGTCATGAGATCCTTTTTTTTTCTGGTCTTAACAACATGTTGCTATCACTATATCTATAACGTTTCACCTTTACTATAATCTTTCTTTCAAAGATTATGACAATGTTGTTTACTAATTTGATATCTATCATTTTTGGTTTTAATTTTTATGTGCTTTTGATGCTTGACATCACGTTCTATGTAATATCACTGTATATATCTTTGTCAATTTCTGTTTTCTCTTTATTTGTTTTTCTTTTCTATGTAAACCTGCTGGCTGCCATTACATCTTTTTCCACTAGGTGGCCCCCTGCCACATAGCCACGCCGCTCTGCATGTACACAGACACCCGTCAGGTAAGCTCCACTGGTGCAGGATGGGCTTATAACAAACTAGTTGTTGTCTCCGCCCCTGTTCCATTGCACCAGGAGGAGCTTGTTTATGTTTTTGCCTCCGTTTCCAATTCATGCAGCTTTTCAGGTGGAATGAACTGTCCCATTGGTTTGTGTTAAACCAGATTAGGTATTTAAATGCTCACACCCGGATGGCTTGTGTCAGTCCACTGGCCATCACCAGGATGTCAGCAGTCGATGCAGCTCTATAACTTGAGGTAAATACTATGGATTTGACAGGCAATATATGGACATGGTTCTGTGCCCCTGTGTCAATTGCCTTTACTTTTTTCACCATTTTCAAAATAAGGAAAAATGAGGAAGTTTGATTTAATTATCTTCCTGTCACATCTGTCCCCACAGTGGCAATAATTTGATTGCTGTTGGAAAAATCGGACCTCTTTTGTGAATGCATCCCAGCAGATCGGCTTATGGACCCATGGACAATTTTTTGTCGTGTGTCTGGACTCATGCAGCCAGGATGTACTTTCCCTGTTTGTTTTTATCCTTCAAATCCCCAATGAGTCCAAAATATGTACTTTTTACCCCGTTACTCTATATAATGCCATAATAAGCTATATTATATATGTATTTGTGTTACAGGAAAGAGAATAAATTACCCAACTGTAAAACTGGAGAAGAAAAAATAAATTTCAACGCGATTTCTGAAACATGTCGGGATGTATGCTACCAATCCTAAACTGAACCTAATTTAAATTGGGCAGCAATCTGGATTGTTAGCTTTGGGTGTAATAAATTGTATATTTATCTTGGCATTAATGCATTGATATACTGTCTTTAACCACTTCCCGACCATCGCACGACGATGTACGTCGACAGAATGGCACGGGCAGGCATATTGGCGTACATGTACGTCCAATATTCGTTGCCGCCATGCCATCGCTGGTCGGGACTCCCGTGAGTCTGGTCGCGGGACCCGCGGACTCGATCGCCGCGGGCATCCCCGCGATCGTCTCACGGAGCGGCCGAATGGAGGAAATGCTGTATAAACAACATTTTCCCATTCTGCCTAGCAACTAGTGACGCTGATCTCTGCTCCATGTGATTGGAGCAGAGATCAGTGTACACTAAATGAAAGCCCAACCCCCCCACAGTTAGTAACACACCCCTAGGAACACTTAACCCCTACAATGCCACCCACTGGTTAACCCTTTCACTGCCAGTGTCATTTACACAGGAATCACTGCATTTATATAGCAGTGATTACTGTATAAATGACAATGGTCCCAAAAATGTGTCAAAAATGTCCGATGGGTCCCCGACAATGTCGCAGTCACAATAAAAATCGCAGATCGCCGCCATTACTAGTAAAAAAAAAAATAATAAAAAATTATTAATAAAAATGCTATAAAACTATCCCTATTTTGTAAACGCTATAACTTTTGCGCAAACCAATCAATAATCGCTTATTGTGATTTTTTTTACCAAAAATATGTAAAAGAATACGTTTCGGCCTAAATTGAGGGAAAAAAATGTTTTTTTATATATTTTTGGGGGATATTTATTATAACAAAAAGTAAAAAATAATGCGTTTTTTTCAAAATTGTCGCTCTATTTTTGTTTATAGCGCAAAAAATAAAAAACGCAGGGGTGATCAAATACCACCAAAAGAAAGCTCTATTTGTGGGAAAAAAAGGACGTCAATTTTGTTTGGGAGCCACGTCGCACGACCGCGCAATTGTCAGTTAAAGCGACGCAGTGCCGAATCGCAAAAAGTGGTCTGGTCTTTGACCAGCAAATTGGTCCGGTCTGAAAGTGGTTAAGAGTGTATTGTGTCCATTTAAAAAAAAATATTTTTTTGTATGTTAATAAAGTTTGCACTTCTGTGCCTTTTATACATATCTATTTCCTATTACTTTTCTATAAAGTCCAAGGGGGCATCCCCCTAATGCACTTTGTTGCATTTTCTCTCTATCATGTAGCAGAATACATTTATGAAGACATTTTATTTTATTGGATATGTTTTATAACAAAAAGTAGAAAATATCGGTTTTTTTTTGTTTTTTCTGCCTATATAATAAACAAAATAAAATACCCAGTGGTGATCAAATTCCACCAAAAAAAAATCTGTGTAAAAAAATCTATAAATTTAAAGTGGTTGTAAACCCTTACAAACCACTTTGACCTACAGGTAAGCCTAGATTAAGGCTTACCTGTAGGTCCAAGAAATATCTCCTAAACCTACATGGTTTAGGAGATATTTGCCAAAATACAGGCACTGATGTCTACGGCGCATGTGCACTGAGCGCGCCGATGTCAGCGGCGATATGCCGCGAGTGGCAGCTCCTGTGCGCATGCGCGGGAGTGACGTCATCGTGGCTTCGGCGAATGACAGCGGCGACGCAGCGAGACCCACGGAGACGGATGCTCCGGACTACAGAGGACAGTGGTGACATCGCTGGCTCCTGTGTCAGGTAAGTGACACATAATGGACTACTATGCGATGCATAGTAGTCCATTATGCTTTACATTTGCAGGGAATCAAAGAGGAAGTAACTCCATCAGGGTTTACTTCCTCTTTAATTTGGGTACAGTGTTGCATGACAGGGCAAATGTCAGTTAAAGTAGCACAGTAGCACAGTGCTGAATAGCAAAAAATTGCCTGGTCATGAAGGGGTTAGAACCTTCCAGAGGTCGTGTGGTTAAATGAATGTCCCACCCCTAATTAAAGTACGTATCAGAGTATCAGAGTTGCTGTCGGCTTGCTGACTCGGCTCTGTAGTAACCAAACAGGGGAACAGTGAGATGGTCAGCAGGTGCAATTACAAAAAATAAAGAGGGCAGAATTTTCTCAGATATATTCAAAGATTTATTGAAAAAAAACTATTTCAATTATAGGGTATTTTGCATGGAGATGCATTCAAACAGTAAAACGAAAAGCTCACCTGCCATGATGATGTTCTCGTCTATGTAAATGGTGCCATGATGCCATGAATCAACACTAACAAGGTAAACCCCAGGCACAAAAAAAGTCAGCTCCACATATTAGCTGCTCACCTTTTGTAAAGAATATACTTATAAATATTGATTTGTTATATGTAGTGTTTTCAACAGTTTGTCATTTTAAATCAGTAATCTAAATTGTCAATTAGACCCGTGTTCTTTTAAGTTTAAACTGAACCTGATCTACTTTTGCCAACCCTTAAATAGCCTGTATATTATTCATTTAGCAGTTTCTTTATACAGTTTTCATTTAGCTAAAAATCATTTGAATTCTAAAAACAAAAAATAAAGAAGGAAAGAAATAGAAATAAAACCTTGGAGGATCTTGGAGTTCTGTTTCCCTTTCTCTGCTTTCATTTTTCCCCATTTGCTTCTAGATTCCTCAAAGGACCTTTCATTTGATTTTCAAAATAGAACAATTTGGGAGATTGTTTCATTTGTATAGCCAGGAGGCCTTATACTAAGAGGTTATCCTCCACGGGACAGTTAGGGATGCATATTTATTTTGGTAACCTCTTCGCTGCTAGATGTGCCAGGAACACATATTTCTGCAGTGCATTGTACAAGTCCCCCTGGCAACAATATTAAATCAGTTTGCTCACTGCACAGCTTTAGTCTTCTTACATAACATTGATCAGCACTTGTGTTGCAAAATAAAGGCATTACTAACAGATCAGTGTCTCTGCTCAAGATCTATGAAGCATTACAAGGATTTAACATTTTGATTAAGTCAGACATTTATGAACAAATGCCATAATTTAGTTAATGATATGGCAGTACTCTAAAATGTATACAGAGTCCTGTAAACGTATCTTTGTGTTTTTCTAAGGGCTGTAAAATAATCTTTTGGTTTTGTATCCTAAAATACTGTTTTGCTGTGTAAACCTCCTCCTGAGTAGTTCTTGAAGTAGTACTAAAAAAGTAAAACAAAAAGAAGACCTAAAAACCAAGACCAAAAAAAAAAACAACACCTAAAAAGTAACTGGTGGCTGTTGAATTTGTCTTGCAATTATAAAACTTTTTTTTTTATTCTCACATTTTGGGCTGTCTCTTTTGTAAAAAATTATTTTTTAAAGTTGTACAGAGCAGAAATAATGAAAGGGAAAGGGAGGAGGGGGGAAGTGAGTCACTCCAGAGGCTCCTTAAAGTGATTTTAAAGTTTTTATTTCTTATTAAATAACAAACGTGTTATACCTCCTCTGTGCAAGGGTTTTGCATAGAGCGCCCCCTTTTCTGGGGTCCCCCAGCAGTGCTCCTGGCTCCTCCTCTTCTCGAGTGCCCCCTCAGAGAGTGTCTTTCCATCGGGCACTCGTGCGGGCGCGATCCCGAGTCCTACTGCTGTGTCCATTGACACAGACAGCAGGACTCAGCCCCGGCTCCCATGTCCCGGGTCCAATGAGGACCCGAGACAGCGGCTGGAGCTGCTGTGCTCCTCCCCATCTTTGGAATGATCGGGCTCAGGTAAGAAAGGGGGAGGTCCAGGGGCGGTGCTGTAGCACAAAAGGTTTTTCACCTTAATGCATAGAATGCATTAAGAGGAAAACCCTTGAGACTTTACAACCCCTTTAAGCTTTGTGTGTAATTTGAGCTTCCCTGTCATCACTCGTTATATAGATTTTGCTAACACAGACATAGCTTCAAAATAAGAGTGGAAATACTTACCTTTCCCACTGCCGGCGCTGCCAGAACACCACTCAGTAGAAATCCTCCTGAATCTCAGTGTCCTATGGAGGAGATTTCCCCTCACTTGCCCCGAAGACACCATCCAGCAGAACATCCTCCTTGGCAGCACAGCTCATTTCTCCAATCTTACTGGAGAAGAACAGTACAGGAAGAGGAGACTGGGAATATGACTTTGATTTGCTGTTACTTTGGCCTGGGACTATGCCCGCCCCCAGCAACTGGCAGGTAACAGAACCTGATTGGCTGGTGGGAGTTAAAGGGGTTGTAAACCCTTGTGTTTTTTCACCTAGGCATTAAAGAGGAAGTAAACTATCCCACGCTGATGCTTCTTTTCATTTAGTCCATTATAATAAGTCATTATCAGACTATAGCCACTGTAATCCAGCCCAAATCGCATATTACTTACTGTTTAAAGAAACTTGAAAAAACATGTTTCCAGGGGTTAGGCAGTGCCATCTTAAAGCGGAGGTCCACCCTAAAATGGACCTTCCGCTCATCGGATTCCTCCCCCCCTCCGGCACCACAATTGGCACCTTTCAGGGGGGAGGGGGGTGCAGTTACCTAGATAATCCAGGTAACTGCACCCACTTCCGGGCTAGCTCTCTGCGGAAAGGGGCGTACATTACGCCCCTTTCCGGAAGTGCCCGCCCCCTTCCGCAAGTGCCCCGCTGCCTGCTGGGAAACACACAGATCCCAGAGGCAGCGGGGACCGTCCTCATTGCGCAGCGCGGCTCGCGCATGCGCAGTAGGGAACCGGGAAATGAAGCCGAAAGGCTCCATTTCCTGATTCCCATACCCAAGATGGCGGCGGCAGCACTCGAGTGTCGATCTAGAGATCGGCTTCGGGTGCCGACATCGCGGGCGCGCTGGACAGGTAAGTGTCACTATTTTAAAAGTCAGCAGCTGCAGTATTTGTAGCTGCTGACTTTAAAAAAAAAAAAAAACGCGGAGTCCCGGCGGACTCCCGCTTTAAGTATTGTATTCTGAGTCCACAGTGGAATGTATTTCCGCCCTTACATTGAGCACTTCCTGTACTGTTAACCAAGCCTCTTTCTCAATCCAACGTTTCTATGGCAACCCTGCTTCCCTGTTCATAGATTACTTGTTTATTTCATAGTATTTACTTGTGCTGATGTCTAATGTTTCCCTTTGTCAGACTTATCAGCTTCAGCTGATAAGACTGCTGTAATGGCTAAGTTTAGACTGTATGTCATGTCACATGATCACATGGTGTGTAGGAGGAAGCTCTGAGTGATTAGCAGAGTTCAGTGTTGTGCCGTAGGAAGTCCTGATAACAGATAGATAAGACATAGAGAGTGTGCCTTAAATCAGGGGTGATCTGGGCATGCTCAGTGACTTCATTCCACAGAACAACAAGGATTACAACAATACTAAGCAAGTAAGGAGATATATACAAGCAGTGTTCATTAGGGTATTTTATGCTGATTTACATGGGACAAAGTTGTGGGGGAGGGTTTACAACCACTTTAAGGTGAAAAAACAAGCGGCAGTCACCGCCCCCCAAGCTCCCACCATTTTACTTACCTGAGCCTCTTCATCTCTTCGACAGGGACACGCTGTCCCTCTCTCCATGGGGTCCTGGCTCTTGACTGGATAGATTGATAGCAGCACAGCCATTTGCTCCCACTGCTGTCAATCAAATCCAATGATGTAGGTGCCAGGGACGGGGCTGAGTCCAGCATTTGTGTCTGTGGATGCAAATGCTGGACTTAGGCGTGCACCCGCAAGGTAACGCCCTCAGGAGAGTGTTTCTCCTAGGGGGTTATCTGATGCGGGGAGGAGCAATGAGAGCCGCTGGGGGGAATCCAGAAGAGGATCTTTTGGCCACTCTGTGCAAAACGAACTGCACAGTGGAGGTAAGTATGACATGTTCGTTATTTAAAATATTGGAAAATATACTGTATGTTATATATACAGGTTGCATGTGAAGTAGCACCTTAAAGTCCCATAATCAGATAATTATGTACATACAAGTATGTATTAGGAATAGTGATGGCCGAACGGTTCGCCCGGCGGTCGTTTTGCGGCAAATTTCGGCTGTTCACGGTCCGCCCGTTCGGCGGACTATAGGCGCCGTTCGCCCGGCGGACTTCCGTGTTTACTGTGTAAAAGAACTTTGACCTATGATGACACATCCATCATGGGGTACAGGACAGCCAATTGAGACATTACAGCACATGGACACTTGGACATTCCCCCTAACTTATAAATACACCCGATCCGTCGGGCATTTTACATTCTTTCTTCTGTCACTATAGGGAGAGGTTGCTGTGTGGAGCAGGGAGAGATTGCAGTGACCCAAATCGCTAGCTATTTGGTACACAAAAGTTCTTTTCAGGACTGGTATAGGTGTTAGGTGTATATAGGTTTGCTGTGCTACTGATTGTTGCAGCAGCCTGAGTGTCTTTTGTCAGTTTAGAGAAAGGGACAGGACGGTGTGTCTGCTGTAGGGACAGTCAGTTTAGTCATTAGCTGTTACTATCAGGTCCACAAAAGTGCTATTTCAGTTATTGTTCCAGTAGCCTCTGTTTTGTCAGTTTATATAGGGACAGGCAGGAAGCAGTGTATGAGGCAGTGAGGGTCAGTTTAATTAGTAGCTGTTACTATATTAGGCCCACAAAGGTTCTTTTCAGGACTGGTATCAGTGGTATGGTAATACCTTGTACACGTATAATATTCTTTCTTCCAAATATAGAAAGAATATTATACTTGACTGCTGCCCTTCTGCTGCAGTCTGCTAATCATTCACAACCTACTTGTTCCACAAAGGTCCTTACAAGGACTGGTAACTTGGTTTGTCTAGGGTGCTACAGTACATAGGGTTGAGTGAGGTACAGTCTGCCATTCTATAAGGACTGGTATAGGTCCACAATACATAGGGTTGAGGTGCACTACTGCTGACCGCTGCCCTATACTGCAGCAGTCCTTCATCGGTATAGGGATTGACGTACAGTCTGCTAATCACGCACACACAACCTACTTGTTCCACAAAGGTCCTTATAAGGACTGGTAAGGTATAGGGTACTACAGTACATAGGGTTGAGTGAGGTACAGTCTGCCATACTATAAGGACTGGTATAGGTCCACAATACATAGGGTTGAGGTGCACTACTGCTGACCGCTGCCCTATACTGCAGCAGTCCTTCATCGGTATAGGGACTGACGTACAGTCTGCTAATCACGCACACACAACCTACTTGTTCCACAAAGGTCCTTATAAGGACTGGTAAGGTATAGGGTACTACAGTACATAGGGTTGAGTGAGGTACAGTCTGCTATTCTATAAGGACTGGTATAGGTCCACAATACATAGGGTTGAGGTGCACTACTGCTGACTGCTGCCCTATACTGCAGCAGTCCTTCATCGGTATAGGGACCGACGTACAGTCTGCTAATCACTCACACACAACCTACTTGTTCCACAAAGGTCCTTATAAGGACTGGTAACTTGGTCTGTCTAGGGTGCTACAGTACATAGGGTTGAGTGAGGTACAGTCTGCCATTCTATAAGGACTGGTATAGGTCCACAATACATAGGGTTGAGGTGCACTACTGCTGACCGCTGCCCTATACTGCAGCAGTCCTTCATCGATATAGGGACTGACGTACAGTCTGCTAATCACGCACACACAACCTACTTGTTCCACAAAGGTCCTTATAAGGACTGGTAAGGTATAGGGTACTACAGTACATAGGGTTGAGTGAGGTACAGTCTGCCATTCTATACGGACTGGTATAGGTCCACAATACATAGGGTTGAGGTGCACTACTGCTGACCGCTGCCCTATACTGCAGCAGTCCTTCATCGGTATAGGGACTGAGAGTTTTGTCACAGGGTCATTTAAAAAATGACAGGCAGAGGAAGAGGCAGGCCCTTCCACAGGGGTGGTAGGGGTAGGGCAGGAGCAACAGGCTTGAGCCAAAGTGGGAAGTTGCAGAAGGTGCGTTCAATTACTTTAAAGGACGCACCAGACTTGGTTGAGTGGCTCACTCAGCCTTACTCTTCTGCACCCTCTTCTTCACTCTCTGCTATGTGCACCCCCAAAGACACTACCACCAACAACACCACCACCACCACCACATAGCTTCCGCTTGAGTCACAGGAATTATTTTCCAATCCATATCAAGACATTTCTGATGCGCAGCCACTCTTGGTATTGGATCAGGAAGAGGAGGTAGCAGCAACCGCTACTCAGCAGTCTGACGACAGTACCCAGATCAGCCCAAGGAGGAGGTTGATCCCCGGTGTTGCTGCCTACTCCGAGATCTCTACTTATAGCGGTGGAGAAGGTGATGTCGACGATGACGTGTCTAGTGATGTCACGTGGGTGCCCACAAGAGAGGAAGAGGAGGGGAGTTCAGAGGGAGATATGGACCAGCAGATAGGGAGGAGAAGCAGGAATAACTTACATTGCACAGGAGGGACAAAACAGACTGCAAATGTATCAGGAGTGAGTCATCGACCATGTACAGTCACATCTGGCGCTCCCAGGACACCGGCACATGGCTCCGCAGTGTGGGCTTTTTTTTAACGTGTCCGCTGCTGACAATAGCGTTGCCATCTGTAATCTTTGCAGTCAATGCATTAGTCGCGTTAAGCCCTACACTCACCTAGGGATGACCGCCTTAAGAAGGCACATGAGCAGCCATCACCGAGCCGAGTGGGAGCAACGGAACACACAAAGCCACACTCCAGGCTCTCACCGTCCAGCCTCGTCTTCTACTTCTCCTTCTCCTCTCTCCTCACAATTGTCCTCCACTCCACCTTCCATCACGCCAAGCTCACGTTTTTCTGCAAAAAAGGCAGGCTTCCGTGGGCCTAATGTTCGAGCGTAAAAAAATGATGACGCCGGATAACCCTCTTGCCCAATGGTTGACGGCTGGCTTGTCAGAACTCATAGCCTGCCAACTACTGCCATATAAACTGGTGGACTCGGAGGCCTTTCGCAAATTTGTGGCCATGGGAACACCACAATGGAAGGTCCCAGGAAGGAAGTATTTCTCAGAGAAGGGCATCCCAGAGCTATATGGCCATGTTCAGCGGCAAGTGAATGTATCTCTGGCACACAGTGTCGATGCCAAGATACATCTGACCACAGACACGTGGTCTAGCAAACACGGGCAGGGAAGGTATATCACTTTTACTGCCCACTGGGTGAACCTTCTGACGGCCGTCAAGCATGTAACCCGTGGCACCTGTGTAGATTTGGTTTTACCGCCACGGATTGCATGCCGGCCTGACTCTTCTTCTCCTCCTCCTCCTACTACATCCTCCTCCCTCTCCTCCTCAGTTGACTCCTCCTTTTCCGCTGCTAACCTCTCTTCCGCTGCACCACCCAAGCTCCCCAGAACCTATTCGACATGCCAGGTGAGACGTTGCCATGCCGTTCTGCGTCTGTTGTGCCTGGAAGCCAAGAGTCACACTGGCCCGGCACTCCTTTCAGCTTTGCGTTCACAGGCAGATCAGTGGCTAACACCGCTCAATTTGACAGTTGGTAAAGTGGTGTGTGACAACGGTGCCAATCTGCTTAGCGCATTGAAACAGGGCAAAATTACGCACGTGCCATGCATGGCACAAGTCTTAAACTTGGTCGTGCAGCGATTCCTTGTCAAATACCCTGGGGTCCAGGACATCTTGCGGCAGGCAAGGAAAATCTCGGCCCATTTCAGAAGATCTTACACGGCCATGGCTCGCCTTGCTGACATTCAGCGGCGATACAATCTGCCAGTCAGACGTCTTATTTGCGATTGCCCGACGCAATGGAACTCAACCTTCTATATGCTTCATAGGCTGCTCCAGCAGAAACATGCAGTTAATGTCTACCTGTATGAACTCTGCGGCAGAACAGGTTCTGGGGAGCTGGGTTTTTTTTCACCGCGCCAGTGGCTGCTCATGCGCGACGCATGCAGACTTCTGCGCCTATTTGAGGAGATCACCAAACTGGTCAGTCACAGCCATGGCACCATCAGTGACATGGTACCTTATGCCTTCTTTATGGAGCGTGCATTGCGTCGTGTCATTGATCAAGCTGTGGAGGAGCAGGAGCGGGAAGATGAGGAAGTCGCAATGCTGGATGAATTCCCAGGGGGGGCTACTCTATCTGAGACAAGTCAACAACAGGAGTCTGAAGAGGAGTCAGAGGAGGATGGTGCCGGGGCGGATGAGGAGGAGCAAGAAGAGCATGCTTTAAACCTTTCTGGGACCCCTGTTGTTGTGCGTGGATGGGGAGAGGAGAATGAAGAGGACGACATTATCTTGGATGATGAGCAGGAGCCAGGCCACCACACCGCTTCCACTTTAGTGCAAATGGGGGCCTTCATGCTCCAGTGTTTTAATAGGGACCCCCGTATAAAAAGCATAAGGGTCAAGGACCAGTACTGGGTGGCAACGTACTTAGACCCCCGGTACAAACACAAAATGGCGGAAATGTTACCGCCGTCACAGAGGGCTGGCAGAATTGAGCACTTCCAGGCCTTGCTTCGAGAAATGCTGCATTCTGCCTTTGCGTGCGCTGGCAGAAGAGCAATTCCCACTCCCAGAGAAGGAGTTGCGGGTACCAATCCAACAGCGCCTGCAAGAAGAGGCCGGTTTGAAGATGTGTTGGTGACTTCGGATATGAGGTCATTCTTTCAGCCGACCCATCGACAGGTGTCATCCGGATCCAGCATCAGGGAACGCCAGGTGTCCGACTACATCGGGTTAACGGCCGATGTGGATGCTCTGAGGAGTGATGAACCCCTGGACTACTGGGTGGGCAGGTTGACCTCTGGCCAGAGCTTGCCCAATTTGCAATTGAACTGTTGGCTTGCCCCTCATCCAGTGTCCTGTCCGAAAGGACGTTCAGCGCAGCAGGGGGGATCGTGACCGATAAGTGTACTCGCCTAGCTCACGACAGTGTTAACTACCTCACATTTCTAAAAATGAATGAGGCGTGGATCTCGGAGGAATTCAACACATGTGACCAGTAGACCATGTATATGTCTATAAACAATTTTTTTAATCGAGCACAGAGACCTTCTTTCTGCATTTGGCTCACTTCCTTGTCCAAAAAAAGCACACCGTACTATATGCCCATACCCTCCTCTTTGAAGAGTTTGAGCGGTGTCATATTTCTACTGGGGCTGCTTATTATGAGGGGCTCCCACCATCCCTCTGCTATGCTGACATCCTCTTGGGGCTGCTTATTATGAGGGGCTCCCACCATCCCTGTGCTATGCTGACATCTTCCTGGGGCTGCTTATTATGAGGGGCTCCCACCATCCCTGTGCTATGCTCATTATGAGGGGTTCCCACCATCCCTGTGCTATGCTCATTATGAGGGGCTCCCACCATCCCTGTGCTATGCTGACTTCCTCCTGGGGCTGCTTACGGTGCAGGTGTCAGTGCTGTATATCACGGTGCTGATGTCAGTACTCTCTATCACGGTGCTGCTGTCAGTGCTGTATATCACCGTGCTGGTGTTAGTGCTTTATGTCACGCTGCTGATGTCAGTGCTCTCTATCACGGTGCTGTTGTCAGATGACTCTATCACGGTGCAGGTGTCATTGCTGTATGTCACGCTGCTGATGTCAGTGCTCTCTATCACGGTGCTGCTGTCAGTGCTGCATTTCACGGTGCTGGTGTCATTGCTGTATGTCACGCTGCTGATGTCAGTGCTCTCTATCACGGTGCTGCTGTCAGTGCTGTATATCACGGTGCTGGTGTTAGTGCTTTATGTCACGCTGCTGATGTCAGTGCTCTCTATCACGGTGCTGTTGTCAGATGACTCTATCACGGTGCAGGTGTCATTGCTGTATGTCACGCTGCTGGTGATCATCTCCTGCACCCTCTTTGCCTACCCTGACCTTCCCTCTCCTCCATTGCCTTAATGCGCTCCACAGTCCTGAATTGTCACAACAATTTCCCATATAAAAAAAGAATGCTTGTAGTTGTCGATCCCAGATTCACCTCATACATGTGTTATGTCATTGGCCATGTGGTGGGACTATGTTTGCACAGCTATTAATTATTTTGTGGCGGCAAATTTGACCTGTAGGTTTGCGAAGTTCGCCTCCCATTGAAGTCAATGGGGCCCGCCGCGAACGTTCCTGTTCGTGAACTATACGTCCCGTCGGAAGTTCGTCCATCACTAATTAGTAATGTGATGTGATTAGGGAAGAGCTGTATGTTCAAGTCGAACATGAGTTCGAATCGAACATTGGCTGTTTGCCAGTTCGCCGAACAGTGAATAATTTTGGGTGTTCACGGCAAATTCGAAAGCCGCGGAACACCCTTTTAAACATCTATGGGAGAAATCAAAAGTGCTAATTTTAAAGGCTTATATGCATGTTATTGTCATAAAAGGTGTTTGGGGATCTGGGTCCTGCCCCAGGGGACATGTATCACTGCAAAAAAAAAAAGTTTTAAAAACTGCAGTTTTTCCGGGAGCAGTGATTTTAATAATGCTTAAAGTGGAATATTCCTTTAAATATTGTGCCTGGGGGGTGTCTATAGCATGCCTGTAAAGGGGTGCATATTTCCCGTGTTTAGAACAGTCTGACAGCAAAATGATATTTCTAAAGGAAAAAAAGTAATTTAAAACTACTTGCGGCTATAATGAATTGTTGGTCCGACAATACACATAACAGTTGATTGATAACAAGGGGACCCCCAGATACCAGCCCCCTCATCTGAATTGGTGATGGGGTACAAATGTACCCCTACCATTTCACAAAAAAGTGTCAAAAGGGTTAAAAAACCACAAGAGATGGTTTTTGACAAGTCCTTTATTAATTCCTTTTTTCTTCTGGTCTTCCTTCGGTGTTCTTCTTCTCCATCTTCTTCTTCCTCCGCTCTTCTTGTCCCGCATCTTGCTCTGGCTTCTTCTCCTCTCTGTCCACACGATCTGCCTCTGTGGGAGTCTTCCGACGTGTGACGCTTCTGTTCTTCTGACACTTGTTTAATAATGGAGGGTGGGGTCACTGGATGGCCACACCCTCCATTATGTCAGAAGAACAGAAGCGTCACACGGTGGAAGACTCCCACAGAGGCCGATCGTGCGGACGGAGCGGAGAAGAAGCCACAGCAAGATGCGGGACGAGAAGAGCGGAGGAAGAAGATGAAGAATATGGAGGAGAAAATGGGGAAGAAGAAGATGGAGGAAGAAGAACACCGAAGGAAGACAAGAAGAAAGAAGATGGAAGAAGCGTAAAGAAGAAGAAATTAATAAAGGATTTGTCAAAAACCGTCTCTTGTGTTTTTTAATTCTTTTGACAGTTTTTTTGTGAAATGGTAGGGGTACATTTGTACCCCATTAGCAATTCACACACGGAGGGCTGGATCTGGGGGTCCCCTTGTGAAAGGGGGTTTTCAGATTTCGATAAGCCCCCCTCCAGCAGATCCCCACAACCACCGGGCAAGGGTTGTGGGGATGAGGCCCTTCTCCCCATCAACATGGGGACAAGGTTCTTTGTGGGGCTGCCACCCCAAAGCAGCCTCCCAATGTTGAGGGCATGTGGCCTGGTATGGTTCAGGAGGGGGTTGCACTCTCTCATCCCCCCTCTTTTTCTGCGGCCTGCCAGGTTGCGTGCTCCAATAAGGGTCTGGTATGGGTTTTTGGGGGACCCCCCCATCATTTTATTTTTAATTTTGGTGCAGGGTTCCTCTTAATATCCATACCGGACCTGAAGAACCTGGTATGGAATTTAGGGGGACCCCCACGCATTTTTTTTTTAATTTTGGTTTGGGGTTTCCCTGTAGGGAAATTCCTTGCCGTTTTTATTAATACTTTATATGCCTGTAAAGGGGCGCATGTTTCCCATGTTTAGAACAGTCTGACAGCAAAATGTCATTTCTAACAGAAAGAAAGTAATTTAAAACTACTGGCGGCTGTAATGGAAATGGAAATTCCATGAAAAAGGCATGGAATTTCCCCACAAGGAAACCCCTGAACCAAAATTAAAAAAAGAAAAAATGCGTGGTGGCCCCCCTAAATTCCATACCAGGCCCTTCAGGTCTGGTATGGATATTAAGGGGAACCCCGCGCCAAAGTTTAAAAAAGATGGTGTGGGGGTCCCCCTCAAAATCCACACCAGACCCTTCAGGTCTGGTATGGATTTTAAGGGGAACCCCGCATCAAAATAAAAAAATGGCATAGGGTCCCTCCAGAAACCCATACCAGATCCTTATCCGAGCATGCAACCTGGCAGGCCACAGAAAAAGAGGGGGAGACGAGACAGCGCCCCCCCCTCCTGAACAGTACCAGGCCACATGCCCTCAACATTGGGAGGGTGTTTTGGGGTACCGCCCCATGTTGATGGGCAGAATGGCCTCATCCCTACAACCCTTGCCTGGTGGTTGTGGGGGTCTGCAGGCAGGGGTCTTATTGGAATCTGGAAGCCCCCTTTCACAAGGGGACCTCCAGATCTCAGCCCTCCCTGTGTGAATTGGTAATGGGGTACAAATGTACCATTTCACAAAAAAGTGTTCTTTCTTCATCTTCTTCTTCCTCCGCTCTTCTCGTCCTGCGTCTTGCTGCAGCTTCTTCTCCACTCTGTCCGCACGATCTGCCTCAGTGGGAGTCTTCCACCGAGTGATGCTTCTGTTCTTCTGACACTTCTTATATAACGGAGGGCGAGGCCACCTGGTAACCTCTGACGCTTAGGGAAAGCCATAGGGAAGTCCTCGTGTGTCAGAGGGGACAGGGGTCACCGGGTGGCCATGCCCTCTGTTATATAACAAGTGTCAGACGAACAGAAGCGTCACATGGCAGAATAGGCGGATCATGTGGACAGAGCGGAGAAGAAGCCGGAGCAAGATGCGGGACAAGAAGTGCAGAGGAAGAAGAAGATGGAGAAGAAGCTTGAGAAGAAGATGGAGGAAGAAGAACACCAAAGGAAGAGTCTGGTATGGATTTTGAGGGTGAACCCCATGCCTTTTTTTTTTTACATATCCATACCAAACCTGAAGGGCTTGGTATGGAATTTAGGGGGACCCCCACACATTTTTTTTTTTGGTTCGGGGGTTCCCCTGTGGGGAAATTCCATGCCGTTTTTATCAATGAACTGTTTGTTACGTGTATTGTCGGACCGACAATTCATTATAGCCGCTAGTAGTTTTAAATGACTTTTTTTTTCCTTTAGAAATGTAATTTTGCTTTTAGACTGTTCTAAACACAGGAAACATGCGCCCCTTTACAGGCATACTATAGACACCCACCAGAAATTTAAAGGAATAGTATATTTTTATTGTTTCACTTTAAGCATTATTAAAATCACTGCTTCCCGGAAAAACTGCAGTTTTTAAAACTTTTTTTGCATTGATAAATATCCTCTGGGGCAAGAACCAGGTCCCAAACACTTTTTATGACAATACCATGCATATAAGCCTTTAAAATTAGCACTTTTGATTGCATACTATACATTGCAGACTTATTACATACTATAAACACCCCTCAGCTACAACATTTAAAGGACTATTACACTTTTATTGTTTCACTTCCCAGGTCCTAAACACTTTTTTTGACAATACCATGCATATAAGCCTTTAAAATTAGTACTTTTGATTATTCATGTCCGTGTCCCATAGACTTTAACGGTGTTCGCGTGTTCGAACTGATTTTTTGCCTGTTCGTATGTTCTGGATGCAAACCCTACAGGGGGGTGTTCGGCTCATCCCTAGAAATGATGTGAGAGACTATAGTACCAGTCCTCTTTGTTTAACTATATTATAAAAAGAAACAATTGAGGTGAAATAAGGATTTTGGTACTGTCACATGCATGTGTTTTTTGTGATTATGAATAAAAGAAAGTATGAAGCTATGTTTTAGTCAAAAGTCAATAGAGAGATGGGTCTGCATGTCTATGGGACATTCATTCTACAGGTTCCTTATCAAATTTTGTCAGGTGTAGAATAGTAGCATTATACATACATGTAGGCAACGTCCGATGTATGAATGCTTCCCCATAGACCTGTTTTTGGACAGGAACAATGCGGTCAAGATACCTTTTATAAACGTCTTACATTTATCAAAATGTGATGCTTTTCCTTGCAATAGTCCAGAGAATGCTATGATTTTCCTTGGACTTATCCAGAGAAAGTCACAATTTTTTCCAGCATCTATACCTGCCCAATTAATAAACTCTACTGCTTCTAGGTGAGATTGGATGTCATCTTATGCTTGTGTATATACAGTATATGCGCGGTTATTTTGTTGTCAATTTAGAGAGAAAGCTCCAAAATACACACACAGTCTTTCTCTCTCACACATTCCATTATACTATGCTTTGCTAAGAATAAAATAATTTTGCTGAAACCTCATCCTGATCTGGGTTTTGAGGTTCTTTCAAACTTCTTTGGTAATTTTTAATGATTCCTAACATCTGGTGGAGATTGACAGTGGGTATAGTAACAGACAGACAAATGAGACAGGCAGTCTTTCAGGGTTTGTATGCCTAATACGGATCGTCCCAATGTTCAAATCGAACGCAAGTTCACAAACAAACCAAACATATGGAGTGTTCAAGCCATGGAGTTTCCCATAATGCACTGTGAGATCGCAGTGCATTGATGGCTGCTAATTGGCCAAAGCATGCACCTAACCAGCATTCTTTGGCCAATCACAGCACGATCTGCTGTGAGAGCCATGATTGGCCAAAAGCAGGGTGCCTTTGGCCAATCATGGCTGAAGGGGCTAAGTCCATGCCCCACATTATATAAGGCTGCTTACACGATAGCCGTTTGTAGTGTGATAATGTGGAGATTCAGAGAACTTGAGCTAGATCAGGTAGGTTAGTTAGTGGCCTGCAGGCAGTTTAGTATAATATATATATATATATATATATATATATATATATATATATATATATATATACTGTATATATATATACATATATATATACATATATATGTTGTAGAGTGGAGGAGGACCGCATCCAGTTTTAGAGTTACTGCCAGCAAACAGGTCTTCTCACCGACCTAATATACATGAATAAAGTTCAGAGTTTGCTGTACTTAAAACCGTTCCTTTATTTATCGAATTCTCCAAGAAAGGTTACATCACGAAAAATTCATTTCAAAGCATGGCAGAAATATTCCAAAAATGCAAGTGTCATTCTGACAAAGATTTCCGTTTTGGGCTCATTCATTCACCCCCTTCTTCAGATCAGTCAGAACGAATCTAGCCGTTTCACTACAATCGTGTTTTATAAATGCTTACAAGTATCATCACATATGGAATTAATTACATGGTTTGATTCCTTTCAGCTTCAATTAAATCCTTACTTCAAGTCATAATTTCATACCATAGATACAAAAATGATTAACAAGACAGCTCACAATCTCATTATTCCCTTATTGATCATCCCATTGTCAATGTGAAAAACATATATATACACAAATGAAAACATATAGATAATGGATACTAAATTTATCAAAAAAACTTTTTTTGTTGTTATTTACAAAAAATATATAATTATAAATCCAATATCCATGAAAAATAAATAAAATAAAGTACAAAAAAATATTAAATGTATACACTTATATATGTAAAAAAACAACAATTAATAATGAATATCTCCAATTCATATAATAAATAAAGATCTAAATTTACGTTTAAACCATATGGTGAAATTGTGTTGAGAAAATTAATCCAATGTACCTCTTTTTTCCTAAGGGCAAGTTCACGATCGCCCCCTCTCTTATTTCTCTCTATACCTTCTAGTACCAGTTGTGAAATGGTGTGTCCATGTTTCACGAAGTGTCAAGCAAGTGGCAGCTGTGTTAATTTGTCTCTGATTAAATATTTATGTCTGGCAATTCAGTCTTTCACCTTCTGTGTGGTTTCAACGATATACACTAATCCCCATGGACACTTAATGGCATACACTACAAACGATAATTGACGTGTAGTGTCCCTTAATAGGAGTATTAAAACCCTTATGGGGATGTGTAAAATATTTACCCTTAATCATAGAGTTGCACTGGATGCAGAATAAACAGGGAAATATCCAAAATTCTTTGGTCCCAAAAATGTCATTTTAGGAACAGCTGTAAAAAATTGATCCGATCTTATTAATCGGTCACGTATAGTTCTACCCTTCCTGTATGAAGTCATGGGTGGACTCCAAAATTCCTGAATAGTAGGATAACTGGTTCTAAGTAGATTCCAATGTTTTTTAACTATATTAGAGATTATGTGTGAAAAAGAATGATATTGTGTGACAAATGGGGTTCTTTTTGTAAAATCTTTTGGGGTCTTAGCAATACATAAATTGGACCGTTCCTTTTTAACTAGTGCTTCAAGGTATCCTCTATTTATAAGCTCAACGATGACAGCGCAACAGATCATTAACTATCTTATCTATCTTTTCGGAATGGATTTGAATACATTCGATGGATGAAAGCGATTAAAGTGTGGGGGCGGAGCTAGCCGCAGAAGGAGATGGACGCCTGAGAGAGAGGCTCCGGAGCAGGCGGACATACAACAGCTAATAGTGGGCAGCAAGGGGATTGTTACGATCCCGAGTGGTAACCGCAATACACCTGCGGCATTGGTGATTACCGCGAGCATGACCAGGAAGAACAAGGAGGCACAGAGGCCACAGAAATTGACATCCTACTATCCCCTGGAACACAGGCAAGATGGCGGAGGCCCGATGGCACGGATGCTAGCAAGCACACCACAGTGTGAATCACCTAATGGCAATCCAACGAAAAGAAACAGCTCCTCCAAGAGTCCACAGTCTCCGCTGCATTCTCCCAGCTCGAGAAGCCCTGAAAAAGCCAGGATGAGACTGGATGCCGTGGATGCAGGACATGAGGTGAGCAGAGGCCCAGACTCAATAGACTCATTCCCCACAAATAACCAACCTGTTCTTGATACCACACTAAAGGACATGTTAGTCTCACTAAGGGGCTCACTTCACGCAGATATTATGTCCTGCGTGCACAGATTTGGGGGGGAACTACAGGCCACAGCATCCCAGGTGGATCATATAGAAACGAAAATGGAGGAATTTGCCACCACCATTAATGGTTTGGTAGACTCCCATGACACCAATGAGGGAGAAATGGAGGCAGTTAAATCTAAACTCGCTGACATCGAAGACTGTTCCAGAAGGAACAATTTAAAAATGAGAGGGGTCCTCGAATCGGTCAAGCAGTCCGAACTTCGGGACTATGCAGCGCAATTGTTTAAATCCATCTTGCCTGACTTAACTGACCTGGACATTGTAGTGGATAGAATTCATAGGATTCCCAAGCCAACCTACCTATCAGATAACATACCTAGAGATGTTATCTTGTGCCTACATTTTTTTCATGTGAAGAAGCGTCTAATGGCAGCAGCATGCACCAGGGATCAGCTATCCCCACAGTACCAAAATCTGCAATTTTTTGCAGACTTATCCCAGTTTACTCTTCAGAAAAGAAGAAACCTCAATACCATCTCAAAAGCTTCGCAAAACCATCAAATCACATACAAATGGGGCTTCCTCACAAAGCTGATCATAACTAGAGAGGGGAAAGAACATGTGGTAGACTCTCTGGCCAAAGGTCTGCAACTGTTCAAATCGTGGCAAATAGTGCCTGAGGACCCTCCCAACTCACAGTCTTCTAAAAGCCCTGAACGGGTTACAGGGGACTGGAAAATTGTCACAGCAAGAAATGCTCGCAAACATACCTAACCACCTCGCAGCCAGACAATACTAATGCCGCCTCCAGAATGTAGAGCTTGGATAGCTGAGTTTCGTACTCTCCTGCTGTCCCTCTCTTTTCGATGGAAGTGGAAGCTCACTTGACTGGCTACCTTGAAGTTTACCCCTGACTATGTTGAGCGGCGTTAGCCGTACCCGGATCCTAACGATCCCTTCTAACTTATGGTTTATACTTTTCTATATGTTTTGTTTCTGTTTATTTTTCTTTCAAAAAGTTTTTATTATCAATACACAGACTGAATATACAGTACATTGTTAATGTAGTTTCGGTATAACAGAATATAAAAAACAATAAAACAGAGAACAAGCGACATCATACTTAATAATACGGTACAGACAAGCACATGCATATGCCGCTTAGAGTTGTGCGAGGAGTATCTACTGAAGCATATATCGAACAGAATTGAAACACTCCGATTGAATCGGAGTCAGCTAGCTTAGATACACTCTTCCTCTAAATTAGTTGTAAATAGAGGAGTAATGGTACTGCATGTACAAAAAGATTTCCATATAAGGAGAGGGGTGGAGAAGGAGAGAACAGCTAGAAGAAGACAGAAATACAGGTCGGAAAATAGAATAAAGGGAAAGGGGAGAGAGAGCAGGAGAAAAGAAAAGAAGAAGAGTCGGTCAACCGGTCCGCACAGACCCAGGCCTTCATACGGTTTCTGTTTATTTTTAAGTCTCGTAGTCAACCATTGTCAATGGCTATAAACAGCAAAGAAGGTTTCTTCCTACTCTGGAATCCACGAAGCAGCTGGACGCCATAAACCCGGATGGACCAACTTCCACTGCAGAAGTTCGCGCAGCAGCTCCACTACCATGTGTAAGTGCTGTTCATGCACCTTATACACGATCTCACATCACGACTCGCAGGAATGGCTATAACCTATATGTTGATTAATGCTAAAGGCCTCAATCATCCGGCCAAGTGCAATTCCATGTGGAAAGAGGCGGCACGACAACAGTGTGATGTCCTCTACGTCCAAGAGACACATTTTCACAGACTAGCACAACCCAAGTGCTCTCATCCCGAATTCCCAAACATCTTTTTCGCTAATGTATCAGCGAAAAAAAGAGGAGTACTCACAGCCATAAAGGACACGGTAGTGTTTACAATGCACAGCGAAATATCTGACCCACAGGGAAGACTTCACATATTGGTTTGTGACATTAACTATAGTAAATATACTATAGTGAACGTGTATGCTCCGAATGTACACCAAACCGGATTCTTTCATAATGTTATGAGAAAGGTTAATTGCATTAAGCAAGGCTTCCTGTTGATGTGTGGACATTTTAATCTCCCTCCTCACCCTGAGGTAGACTCCACCACAGCCTTTAACAGACCCCAATGATCACTACTACCTACGATCACTAGCCATGATATATATGATGCATGGAGGTGTTTACACTCCTCAGAAAGGGATTACTCCTTTTTCTCTACTAGGCACAAAGTATATACGAGACTGGACCTATTCCTAGTGGACAAATGGTTATTACCTAAAATCAGAATGTCTAATATTAACAATATAACCTGGTCGGATCATGCCTCGGTGACACTAAGGGTAGAAGACAACCTGAAAACCTCTCCCACGTTTATATGGAGATCCAACCCCAGGCTGATCCAGGCAGATCCCACCAGGTATGAACTTATAGGAGCGCTAACTGAATTTTTAGAACTTAAAGAGGGATTCCACCTGCAAAAAAAATACTAAAAGCCAGCAGCTATAAATACTACAGCTGCTGACTTTTAATAGATAGACACTCACCTGTCCCAGGGTGCAGCGATGTCGGCAGCTGAGACAAATCGATTACTTGGGTCTCGGCTGCTTCTGCCGCCATACTAGGTGGGGGAATCAGGAAGTGAAGCCTTGCGGCTTCACTTCCCGGTTCCCCACTGCTCATGCGTGAGTCGCGCAGCACACTAGGAGTGTGTGTCCAAGCAGACAGCGAGGCGGGACAGGAAATGGCATAGACTCCCGTGGGAGTCTATGCTCGGAAGTGGGTGCAAATACCCCCTCCCCCCTGAAACAGCCATTGAAAACTATAGGGCAATTTGTACTACTAAAAATATGAAAAACACCAGAGCAAAATGTAATAATGCATTAAAGTGTTTGTACACCAATGCCAGAAGTCTGCCAAGCAAAATAGGTGAGTTGGAAGCTGTGGTGCATGAGGAGAGCTATGATGTAATCGGTATTGCTGAAACTTGGCTTCAATCCTCACATGACTGGGCTATTAATATTCCTGGCTATGCACTCTTTCGGAGAGACAGGGTAAAAAGGAAAGGTGGCGGGGTCTGTCTCTCTGTGAGAAGTGATCTCAAAGCAAGTGTGAAAGAGGACCTGGTGGATGGAGAGTGTGATGAGTCTGAAGCATTATAGGTGCAACTGCATTTAGATGGGTGTAGTTCAAAGTTAATCGTTGGAGTTTGTTATAGACCACCCAATGTTAATGAGGAGGTGGAGACTCAGCTCCTTGCACAGATGGAAAGGGCTGCAAGGGCTGGGACAGTGATAATAATGGGGGATTTTAACTACCCAGAAATTGACTGGAGTAATGGCACTGCTGGGACAGTTAAAGGGCAAAAAATGATAAACCTATTACATGACAATTTTATGGTCCAGTTTATTGAGGCCCCAACTAGGAATGAAGCTCTGTTGGACCTGGTAATCTCAAACCATGCAGAGCTTATTACTAATGTCCAGATAAAGGAACACCTGGGTAGCAGTGATCATAACATGATTTCCTTTGATGTTAGCGCTAAACAAGAAATACATACGGGTAAGATAAAAACACTTAACTTCAAGAGAGCAAATTTTCCAAGGATGAGGGCTGCTCTCCAGGACTTAGACTGGGAGAGAATATTGGCTTCAATGGGCACAGAACAGAAATGGAATTCTTCAAAAAGACTGTTTGGGACCTCACTGCAAAGTATATTCCCATGGGCAATAAGTTTAAAAGGCTAAAAACAAAACCTATGTGGCTCACAGCCAAAGTTAAAAAAGCTATAAACTATAAGAGAAGAGCTTTTAAAAAATATAAAAATGAAGGATCACTAGTGACATTTAAATGTTACAAATAATTTAACAGAATATGTAAAAAAGAAATCAAGGATGCAAAAATTCAAAACGAACGACAGATTGCAAAAGATAGTAGGACAAACCCCAAAAAATTCTTCAAATATATTAATAGTAAAAAGGTCAAGTCTGAGCATGTAGGCCCTTTACAAAATAATCTAGAGTGGGTGACTGGGGACAAAGAGAAGGCTAATTTATTAAATACTTTCTTCAGCTCTGTGTACACAAAAGAGCATGGGGGAGCGCATGTCCATAATGGGGGTGATAGTGACACAGCCCCAAATGATCCACAATGGCTCAAAAGGGATATGGTCCAGAAATATTTAGACAGAATAAAGGTGGATAAAGCACCTGGCCCTGATGGCATCCACCCACGGATCCTAAAATAATTGAGCTCTGTAATTTCAGAGTCATTGTATCTAATTTTTAGGGACTCATTAATGATGGGAATAGTCCCACTGGATTGGCGCAGGGTGAACGTGGTGCCTATATTTAAAAAGGGATCAAAGTCTTTACCAAGTAACTATAGACTTGTTAGCTTAACTTCTATAGCTGGGAAGATACTGGAGTGTTTAATAAAAGACTACATCGACGAGTTCTTGCTGAACAAAAACGCTTTTGCAACAGACAACATGACAAGCAACAGACAACATGGATTCATGAAAGACAGAAGTTGTCAGACAATTGTGATTTCTTTTTATGAGGAGGTAAGTAAAACCTTGGACAGAGGGGTGGCGGTGGACGTAGTATACTTGGATTTTGCAAAAGCGTTCGATACAGTTCCCCACACACGGCTCATGTGTAAGGTAAAGTCTACAGGTTTGGAAATATCAGTTTGTAAATGGATAGAAAATTGGCTAAAAGACAGAATTCAGAGAGTCGTGATTAATGATTCTTACTCTGAATGGTCTAAGGTTATCAGTGGTGTACCCCAAGGTTCAGTGCTGGGACCCTTACTTTTTAACATCTTTATAAATGATATTGGGTCTGGGATCAAAAGTAACATTTCTGTCTTTGCAGATGACACCAAGATATGCAGTGGAATAACATCCTTACAGCATGTCTCCAATTTACAAGCCGACCTCAATACACTGTCTAATTGGGCGACTATGTGGCAGATGAGGTTTAATGTTGATAAATGTAAAGTTATGCACTTGGGGGCTAAGAATATGCATCATACATACATGCTAGGGGGAGTACAACTGGGGGGATCCATAGTGGAGAAGGATCTGGGGGTTTTGGTAGATCATAAGCTCAATAATAGCATGCAATGCCAAGCTGCTGTTTCCAAAGCGAGCAAAGTCCTTTCTTGTATTAAGAGAGGTATGGACTCCAGAGAGAGAGATATCATTTTGCCCCCATTCAAATCATTAGTAAGACCTCACCTGGAATATGCAGTTCAGTTTTGGGCACCAGTTCTCAAAAAGGATATCGGGGAACTGGAGAAAGTGCAGAGAAGGGCAACCAAACTCATAAGAGGCATGAAGGAACTCAGCTATGAGGAGAGATTAGAGGAACTGAATTTATTCACTCTTGAGAAGAGGAGAATAAGGGGGGATATGATCAACATGTTCAAATATATTAGGGGTCCATATAGTGAACTTGGTGTTGAGTTGTTCTCTGTACGGTCAACCCAGAGGACAAGGGGGCACTCTTTACGTCTAGAGGAAAAGAGATTTAATCTTCAAGTACGGAAAGGTTTCTTCACAGTTAGAGCTGTGAAAATGTGGAATAGACTCCCACCAGAGGTGGTTCTGGCCAGCTCAGTAGATTGCTTTAAGAAAGGCCTGGATACTTTACTGAATGTACATAATATAACTGGGTACTAACATAGGTAAAGTTGATCCAGGGAAAATCCGATCGCCTCTTGGGGGACCAGGAAGGAATTTTTTTCCCCTGCTGTAGCAAATTGGAGCATGCTCTGCTGGGGTTTTTTTACCGCCTTCCTCTGGATCAATTGTGGGCATAAAATTAGGTATTTGGATTGTACGATTATTTTTTATTTTATTTATTTGTTTTTAAGGTTGAACTGGATGGACTTGTGTCTTTTTTCAACCTGACTAACTATGTAACTATGTAACTATGAAAGGTGCCAAATGTGACACCGGAGGGGGGGAGGGTTCCGCTTTAATACAGATTCGGTAAATGATTCTTTTATAACTTGGAATGCTCATGAAGCATTTATTCGAGGTATACTAATCAGAATTGGAGCGAGGGCCAGGAAACTAAGGGAATATCCTAGATCTGACTTCTAAGATTCAACACCTTGAGACACAAAATAAAATTAAAACTACTAATGAATCATCCCAGCAATTAACAAATTTAAGGCACGCTCTGAGGCTACTCCTTCTGGGGGATTTTGACAGGAGGTTGAAAATGTTATATTATGCCAGCGGAAATAAGGCGGGGAAGCTGCTGGCCTCTCGTCTTAAGCCCCGTACACACGAGAGGACTTATGTCCGACAGACTTCCAAAGGAGTTCCGTCGGAGTTCTGCTGGAATTCCGACGGAGTTCTGACAGACTTTTCGGCCGAACGGACTTGGCCACACACGATCACACTAAACTCCGACGGATTCGAACGTGATGACGTAGGACCCGACTCGAATAAGGAAGTTCATAGCCAGTAGCCAATAGCTGCCCTAGCGTCGGTTTTAGTCCGTCGGAGTAGCATACACACGAGCGGATTTTTCGAAGGGGACCGGGTCCGGCAGAGTTCCTTCGGAAAAATTTGAAGCATGTTCCATATTCTAAAGTCCTTCGGACTTTGGTGAGTCAAAAGTCCGTTGCAGCCCACACACGATCGGATAGTCTGACGGACTCAGTCCTTCGGACTTTGGATGTTGAAAAGTCCGCTTGTGTGTACGCGGCATTAAAGGCCATAGACAAAAAGCAAAAATTTCTTATATCATACACCCAACTTCCAAAGCCAAATTATACCATCCGCAGGACATTGCAGACGCTTTTAGCACTTATTACAGCTCATTATATAACCTGATCAAAGATCCTGCAACTTCTCAACCTCCCCCCTCTATGATCTCAGATTTCCTAAGTACACTCACACTTCCAAAGGTAAAGGAAGACTAACTAGAAGCCCTAAATGCTCCATTTACACTACTAGAAATCATCCAAGCCATAGACTCACTCCCCAATAATAAATCACCTGGACCTGATGGTTTAACCGGGGAATACTTTAAGACTTTAAATGCATATTAGCCCCACATTTAACTACCGTCTATAATCAAGCCATTTCCTCATCTTCCTTCCCCTCTGAAATGCTCTGCCGAAGCCGGGGAAGGAACCCAACATGCCCCAAAATTTCCGCCCAATTCCTTGTTAAATAACGATCTAAAAATTTACGCGAAATTTATAGCAGGCAGATTAGTGTATCTATTACCATTCCTTATTCATCCAGATCAATCTGGCTTTACTAAAGGCCGCCAAACAGCTAATGCCACCAGGCGTTTAATAAATATTATACACCTGGCTAACAAAACGGGGACTCCTTCTCTGCTACTGTCTTTGGATGCAGAGAAGGCATTTGACTGAATCCACTGGGACTACCTTGCACAAACCCTGGAAAAATTTGGCTTTAAAGGTCAAATATATCAAGCCATCATGGCATTATATACCAACCCATCAGCCCAAATGTATATTTATGGAACACTATCAACCCCATTTCAGATAACGAATGGTACCTGCCAAGGGTGTCCATTGTCACCATTGATCATTAATCTCCTCATGGAACCTATGGCTACATATATCCGCCAACACCCGAGTATAACAGGCTTCATGATAAAAAATAGGGAACACCTAATCAGTTTGTTTGCGGATGACGTAATTCTGATGCTTACCAATGTTCGTTCCTCCCTGGCTTCGGTACATCAAGCACTGCAAAAGTTCAATTCAATCTCATATTATAAGGTCAACAATTCCAAATCATACCTGCTAGGACTGGGGATACCCAAAGAGGTTAAGGATAATATCAGTAGGGAATTCCCTTACATTTGGAAAGATGATGGCATAAAATACTTAGGTATCACCCTCGCCCCCCCAAACATCAAAATTAGTAAAGGGAAACTACCTAACCTTTCTACCCTTGTTACAACACCAACTAGGAAAAATAGAGAAAAACAAACTCTCATGGGCAGGAAGATTGGCAGCATTTAAGATGCAAGTCCTACCTCAACTCCTTATTTGTTCAGAACGTTGCCCATTCCAGTCCCTAACCCATTCTTCTCACAAGCACAATCACTGCTAAACAAATTCTTGTGGAAGGGTAAAAAAGCTAGGTGCGCCTTCAGCAGGCTTATCCGAACAAAGAAAGTAAGAGGAATAGGTCATACGCACATAAAGGACTACTATATGGCTACTATCTTGGCCCAGCTAAAGGGATGGTTTCCCACACAATATACTGGGCTGAACTAGAACAACAACAGATTATAGGGGGGATCTATATAACTACCTCATAACTAGCAGCTTACGCTAGCCTCCTAGTGACACAATAGCGCCCACCATCCGGGCTTCTATAGACTCCTAGAAGCAACTCCTAAAGTCTGACCTACCTAAAAACAATTTTTATCCACCCTCAAATTCCCATTATCAGCTATATGACTCCTGATCCCAGGGTTATCCCTATCTAAATAGAATACCTCTAAGACTATGTATTTGGAAGACTTATATATAGGACTGTCACTCAAAACATTCCGATCCCTCCAACTAGAGTATTCGATCCCACCGTCAGATACATATAAGTACGTCCAAATCTCCCACCTTCTGAAGCAGAATAAAAATATCACTATAACCCTACCTGGAAATTAGCATCATTCTTTATTACCAACCATACTAAGATTAAATGAGTTTCGCTGATATATAAATACCTACAGAACAAATACACATTCAGCAAAACACCCAATATCCAGGCATGGGAGGATGACATGGGTAGGATGTATAGCATAGACCAGTGGGAGAAAGCACTCAACAACACCTTTTCAACCACCAAAGGGGTTAACCTGTGGGAACTGTACCAAAAATTTCTATTACAGTGGTATCTCACCCCATACCGCCTGTCTAGACTTGCCCTTACCCTCTCCCCAAAATGCTGGAGGAATTGTGGCGAGGTGGGAACCTTGTCACACATATTATGGTTTTAAGGTTTTTGGGGTAATCAAGCAGGTAACAGCGGTACAGCTGAAACCCTCCCAAGGCATGGCATTCCTCTCCTTGGGGATCAGAGAAGTCCCTCGGAGGGAGAGGACCATAATTTCCCACATTTTATTAGCAGCTCGCCTCACATTGACTAGATACTGGAAGGATGAATCATCGCCCAACGTAGCCAAAACATTACAATTATAACATAACATAACATTACAACATAATAGATACACACGGAATGTACGAAAAACAACTAGCATTTAACACTGGAAATTTCCAGATCATTAGTGAACTTTGGAGCTCTTGGACTAAATGGTATACACAGCATAGATATTTGCACTAGCTTATCCAACATACTTGTAGATCATATCTCAATCCTCAATCTTGAAAACTTGGGTAAGGCAAGTGGATGACTGCCGATGTTTATGTTTATTACTTTTGTTTATGCTTATTATTTTAGTTTATGTTCTTCTCAATCCTGTACTCTTCGACTATACCTTCCTTTCCTCTGCAACGATCCAATATTAGCATACATAGTGAGGATGCTTTGATGTTAGTAACCACACCTGTTAGCTTAATCGCATATTTGAAATATCTTTACTGCTTATGTGCTGTTAAACTTGGTTTAACAAGGGGGTGGTGGATTCCTTCTCCCCAGGCACAGAGTGATCCCAAGTGGGGTGCTGGGGGGGGGGGGGGGCACTTGCACTTCTCCTTCCAAAACGAGGACGTGAAGACTGTCGTATATTAATAAGCTAATTAAACTGTTTGGAAAGACATGGAAGCGGAACGCTGATAATGTCTAGTTTATCCTTACTGTGTTCGTTGTTATGCTGTAGCATAAGTTAACTATACTATGTATTGTTTCTTTCTCTGTAGAAAAAATTTATAAAAAAAACATTGAAACAAAAACTATTAAAGTGCAATAGTTGGTAGCGATCAGTGGTTTTGACATATAAATCTCTCCTAATTTTCCTTTCAACATAGTGTCTAGAAAAGAAATGTCAGTTTTGCTAATTTCAATATTAAGTTTTAAACTAGGGATAAGGTAATTAAGATATCGATTGAATAATAAAGGGTATCAATGTCGCCTCCCCACACTGCAAAAATGTCATACACAAACCTATTCCATCCATGTTTCAAAAACATATCATTAACAAATATAAACAATGTCGCAATCATGTTCATGAATGCATTCGCGTATGGGGGTGCGACATTAGAACCCATCGCTGCCCCCTCTCAACTGTAAAAAAATGGGTATCTTTAAAAAGGAAATCGTTTTCATCAAGTACAATTTTGAGTAAATCCAACAAAAACTCAATATGTAATTTTTCATATATACCGCACTGGATCAACAACCGTCAGCATGCCTCAATCCCTAACTCATGGGGAATTATTGTATATAAACCAGAGACATCCCACGTTACCAGGATGGAATCAGCTGACAGCTCTATATTCTGACTCTTAGCTAGAAAATCACAAGTATCCCTTATATACGATTTAGTGTTGAACAATAACGGTGTAAGACACCTATCCAAATATTTTGCTAGCAGAGCTGTCATCGATCCCATCCCAGAAACAATGGGATGTCCCAGAGGATTAATGGGATCTTTATGGATCTTTGGTAAAACGTATATCACTGGTGTAATAGGATATTGGGAGGTTAAAAAGTCAGCAGTCTCATCATTGATTCAATTTTTTATTGCTGCAGTTAAGGCCCCTTTAATTCTTTTTTTGTACTTTAAAGTGGAAGTAAACCCATGGATTTAAACCGTTAAAAAAAAAAGGCATGCCAGGAATGCTTACTGCACATTGGCTGTGCTCTCAGCCAAACTATCAAACCATCCAATGGCTGGTGTCATAACGAATCACATGTGCATAGCAGTTGAAGATTAAACAGAGGCAAAGATGGCAGCTTCCTTGGCTGAAAACGATAGGGGAGTTTACTTCCACTTTAAATACTGGACATATATCTAATTTCTTATAAGTGCTAACATCCCCAAGCTCTTTCAATACTTCGGACTGATACTTTGAGGTATCCATTATTACAATAGCTCCCCCTAGTCGGCCAGTCTGATCGTTACATCCCATTGACAATGGGATGATCAATAAGGTTATAATGATATTGTGATCTGTCTTGGTAATCATTTTTGTATCTATGGTATGATATTATGACTTGAAGTAAGGATTTAATTGAAGCCGAAAGTAATCAAACCATGTAATTGATTCCCTATGTGATGATATTTGTAAGCATTCATAAAACACATGACTGTAGTGAAACTGTTAGCCCACGTACACACGGTCGGAGATTTCCACAACCAAATCCGTCTGATTTTGTCTGTCAGATTTAGTCTGACGGATTGTGTCCGAAACTGTTGCATACACACGGTCGGACTAAGTTGTCGAAAAATCCGATCTTTCAGAACGTGATGACGTAATTTCGTTACGATGGGACTAGATTCAGGCTAGTAGCCAATAGCTTTGGTGTAGGAATTTGATCTGAGCATGCGTGGCACTCTGTCCGATCAAAATTCTCTACACATGATCGGATTACGTCCGACTGGCCCAGTTGGTCGGGAAATATTTCCAACATGTTGGAAAATTGGGTCGGACGGAGATTCGGACGGAATCAGTCCGATGCATACCACACACAGTCGGATTATCTGACGACACGGTCCGATAAGACGCATTCCGACGGATTCTCTGACCGTGTGTACGCGGCATTAGATTTGTTCTGACTGATCTGAAGAAGGACGTGAACAAACAAGCCTGAATCGGAAATCTTTGTCTGAACGAAACTTGAATTTGGAATATTTCTGTCATACTTTGAAATTACTTTTTTTGTGATGTAACCTTTCTTGGAGAATTTGATAAATAAAGGAATCACACCGACGGATTCGAACATGATGACGTATGACCAGACTAGAATAAGGAAGTTCATAGCCAGGAGCCAATAGCTGCCCTCGCATCGGTTTTTGTCCGTCGGACTAGCATACACACGAGTGGATTTCTCGGTAGGAACTGGGTCTGGCGGAGTTCCGGCAGAAAAATTTGAAACATGTTCCAATTCTAAAGTCTGTCAGACTTTTGCAAATCAAAAGTCCGCTGCAGCCCACACACGATCGAATGGTCTGCCGGAATCGTTCCGTGGAACCTTTGATGTTGAAAAGTCCGGTCGTGTGTACGCGGCATAAGGAGCATCAAGATTAAAATCTTAACTTTCAGTGAGGATAAAGACTATTTACTCATTAGTTCCCCAAACCTGCAGGACTATGGGAGACTATTGGCCATTAAAGGTAAATGGACATTCAACAATAGAAGGAACAGGAAGTGGATACTTCAACTTGTTTAAGACAGAAGGACTGATTTCCAGTAACAGGACTACCTAGAAAATCATGCTAGACATTCTTTCCCAAGGAAATCGGTGGAGGACCCCTGGTGTGTCAATAATTACCACAGATACAGAAAAGCACATGTTTCTGGCTTGGCAATTGATTTTTTTTTTTTATGTATTACAGGTACTATATATATATATATATATATATATATATATATATATATATATATATATATATATATATAATTATACTGTCAAATTACACAGCACTATATATATATATATATATATATATATATATATTGTACATTCACATCAGCCCTGCCCTCAAGGAGCTTACAAACTAAGGTCATTCACATTCATACGCATTGTACACAGACTAGGGTCAATTTAGACAGGAGCCAATTAACCTACCAGCATGTCTTTGGAGTGTGGGAGCAAACCGAAGTACCTGGAGGAAACCCATGCAGGCACAGGGAGAACATGCAAACTCCAGGTAAGTTATGCTGTGGTTTGGATTTGAACCAACCCTAGTGCTGCTAGATACGTAGCACTGTGCTTAATTGGAAAGTCACTATCCAAACAATAGCTTATCCCTTGGGAAATCTCTTTAACAGCTTGCCGACTGTCTCACGCCAATATACATCGGTAGAAGGGCTCGTACAGGCAGAATCATATACTTGTACATTGCCCTTTAAGAAGCGGCCAGCGGGTGCACGCACGCACCTGTAGCAAGCTTCGTGAGTCAGGTCGGGGGTCCCGCGGACTTGATCGCCATGGGGATACCCGTGATCACCTCACAGGGAGGAAGAACGGGGAGATGCTAATGTAAACAAGCATAGTGACAGTGTCACTGATCTCTGCTCCCTGTGATCGGAGCAGAGATCAGTGATGTGTCACACACAGCCACACCCCCCACAGTTAGAAACACACTTAACCCCTACACTGCCACCTAGTGGTTAACCCCTTTACTGCCAGTGTCATTCATACAGGAATCAGTGCATTTATATAGCACTGATTGCTGTATAAATGACAATGGTCCCAAAAATGTGTCAAAAATGTCCGAAGTGTCTGCCATAATGTCCCAGTCACAATAAAAATCACTGATCACTGCCATTTAAAAAAAAAATATTAAAAAAAATATATTTTAAACGCTATAACTTTTGCACAAACCAATCAATAATCGCTTATTGCGTTTTTTTTTTTTTTTTTACCAAAAATATATAGAAAGAAAACGTATTGGCCTAAACTGAGTTAAAACATTTTTTTTATATATATTTTTGGGGGATATTAATTATAGCAAAATGTAAAAAATAATGTGTTTTTTTCAAAATGGTCGCTCTTTTTTTGTTTATAGTGCAAAAAATAAAAACCACAGAGGTGATCAAATGTCACCAAAAGAAAGCTCTATTTGTGGGGAAAAAAATGTTAATTTTGTTTGGGAGCCATGTTGCACGACCGTGCAATTGTCAGTTAAAGCGATGCAAAAAGTGCTCTGGTCAGAAAGGGGGTAAATTCTTCCAGGGCTGAAGTGGTTAAATGCACCCAAGATTGCCATTTGAAAAGGGGAGCTCAAAACACAGACCCAGAAGTGTAAGAATGACCCATCATTATGGGGGTCATGTTTACAGAGTGTGGACTGATGATATAGAATTATTTGTGGAGGTAGCTGTGGTCAAAAATTTTGAGAATGACACAAATATTAATTTTCGCAAGTCCGCTGCCTAGTTTTTACGATGGAAATTTTGTATATACTCCACAATGTTATGAAGAGTGATCAGATGAATTGCAATTAATTGCAAAGTCCCTCTTAATTAACTTATTCCCATAAAAATAATTTCCACTGCATTTGTTAAGACGGGCATCCAAGAAAGTCCAGCAAGCACCAGGACCATCTCCTACAGTTGAGTCATCTGTGGGATCGGGGCACCACCAGTGCAAAGCTTGCTCAGGAATAGCGGCAGGCAGATGTGAGTGCAGGCTTTTGGAGGATGGCCTGATGTCAAGAAGGGCAGCAAAGAAGTAATTTCTCTCAGGGACAGAGTGATATTCTGCAAAAGGTACAGGGATTGGACTGAGGACTGGGGTAAAGTCATTTTCTCTGATGAATCCCCTTTTCAGTTGTTTGGGGCATCCAGAAAAAAACCTTTTCTGGAGAAGAAAAGGTGAGAGCTACAATCAGTCCTGTGTCATGCCAACAGTAAAGCATTCTGAGACCATTCGTGTGTGGGGTTTCTTCTCATCCAAGCAGGTGGGCTCACTCAAAAAAATTTGTTTAAGCACACAGCAATGAATAAAGAATGGTTTAAAAGCATCCTGCAAGAGCAGCTTCTCCCAACCATCCAAGAACAGTTTAGGGACAAACAATGCCTTTTCCAGCATGATGGAGCTACTGGAGCCATCTGGTGATGTTCTCACTAGATTAAAATTAGTTAAGGATGTTCCACCATATAAAGGGAAAAGGGGATTTTGTTTTAAATATTTATACTTTGGGAACTATATGTTAAATTTCAAAACACAGGATGGAGCTGAGATAGAGCAATATTTTATTTTTCTCTCATCACACTATAATAGTCAGAATCGGAATCCTATTCAAGAGTTTTACAATCTGGGATGGGGCAATATGTTTGGTTTAAAAACATGGATGGCAAGACTGAGAGCAGTTGTGCAAGCAGCTACAGGTTTAAACACAATCAGTATAAAATTGTTCAATTCATTTAATTCAATGTATTCAATTCATTTAAAATTACAAAAGATAATAAGCTAATTGTGGAAACTGATAATTGGAAAAGAATTTGGTATTTAGTAGGAGTTGGTCTTGAAGTCAAACAACTGTCTCCAGATGTGAGTGCATCAGCACGCACAGTGAGGCAAAGGCTTTTGAAGGATGGCCTGGTGTCAAGAAAGGCAGCAAAGAAGTAATTTCTCTCCAGGAAAAGCATCAGGCACAGACCGATATTCTGCAAAAGGTACAGGGATTGGACTGAGGACTGGGGTAAAGTCATTTTCTCTGATGAATCCCCTTTCTGGTTATTTGGGGCATCCAGAAAAAAACCTTGTCTGGAGAAGAAAAGGCAAGAGCTACAATCAGTCCTGTGTCATGCCAACAGTAAAGCATTCTGAGACCATTCATGTGTGGGGTTTCTTATCATCCAAGCAGATGGGCTCACTCACAATTTTGTCTAAGAACACAGCCATGAATAAAGAATGGTTCAAAAACATCCTGCAAGAGCAACTTCTCCCAACCATCCAAGAACAGTTTAGGGACAAACAATGCCTTTTCCAGCATGATGGAGCACCTTGCCATACAGCAAAAGTGATAGCTAAGTGGCTTGGGGAATGCAACATTAAAATTTAGGGTCCATGGCCAGGAAACTCCCAGACCTTAATCCCATTGAGAACTTGGTCAATTCTCAAGAGGCGGGAGAAAAAAAAACACAAATTCTGACAAACTCCAAGCATTGATTATGCAAGAATGGGCTACCATCAGTCAGGATGTGGTCCAAAAGTTGATTGACAGCATGCCAGGGCAAATTGCAGAGGTCTTCAAAAGGAAGGGCCAACACTGCAAATATTGACTCTTTGCACTCTTTGCCATTTGATTGCCAATAAAATCCTTTGACACTTATGAAATGCTTGTAATTATAGTTCAGTATACCATAGTAACATCTGACAAAAAGATCTAAAAACACTGAAGCAGAAAGGTTTGTAAAAAAATTATATTTGTGTCTCAAAACTTTTGGGCTCAGCTGTAGACAACAAATTGTTTGGTAAAGACACAAAGCAAAGGAATAGATTTAGGCCACTTTGACACTGAGGTGTTGGCCGCATCGACGGTAAAGCACCGCTAGTTTTAGCGGTGCTTTACCGTAGTTTTAGCGGCGCTTTTCCGCCACTAGTAGGGCACTTTTAACCCCCACTAGTGTCTGATAAAGGGTTAAAAGTGCCCACAAAGTGCCCATTGATTTCAATGAAATTGAATGAATAGATGGACAAAGAGGGGTAAAGAGGAGTTTAAAAAGTGTGGAGCCACAAAGAGGTGGAAATACTGAGAATATTACAAAATGTACCAGTCACATTAAGAGAAGGCTATACGAAGAGATAAAAAAAAAAACATTTTTAACACCTCTTTTAGCCTCCACTCCTACATCTAGGCTACTGGAGCCATCTGGTGATGATCTCACTAGATTAAAATTAGTTAAGGATGTTCCACCATATAAAGGGAAAAGGAGATTTTGTTTTAAATATTTATACTTTTGGAACTATATATTAACTTGAAAAACACAGGATGGAGCTGAGATAGAGCAATATTTTATTTTTCTCTCGTCACATTATAATAGTCAGATTCAGAATCCTATTCAAGAGTTTTACAATCTGAGATGTGGCGATATGGTTTGTTTAAAAACATGGATGGCAAGACTGAGAGCAGCTGTGCAAGCAGCTACAGGTTTAAACACAATCAGTATAAAATTACTCAATTCATTTAATTCAATTCATTAAAATTACAAAAGATAATAAGCTAATTGTGGAAGCTGATAATTGGAAAATAATTTGGTATTTAGTAGGGGTTGGTCTTGAAGTCAAACAACTGTCTTCACTTGTGTCACAAGTAGTTAAGGCTATGTGTAATTATCAGGGGATTCAGAAATGTTTCCACATTCCTTATCACCCTCAATCATCATGTATTATAGAACATATGAATCGTACCATTAAATAAAAAAGTTAACTAACTCACAACATTTTTTCCACACCCCGGTTCCAGCGGCTCTTTAAATACTTGAATGATTATCTTATGCCATCCATGCTTGTCTGTGTAGTAGTCCAGGCATTTTAAAATTGCCATTTGAAAAAGCCTCAGCACCCTTCTTTCTTCCAGTCACATGTTGGCACTGACCAATGTCCACACACCGCTGGGAGTATTATGATACTACACAGCCTTCAGGCTGCATACTGCATTTTGCATTTTTTAACCACTTGCTGCCCTCCCTATAGGCAAATGACGGCTGCAAAGTGGTTTCAAAATCCTGACTGGGCGTCATATGATGTCCTCAGGGGCGATCGTTGTCCGGGGGCGATCGTTGTTGTGGGGTGTCAGTCTGACACCCTGCAACAATGATCTCGGTAAAGAGTCTCCGACGGAGACTCTTTACAACGTGATCAGCCATGTCCAATCACGGCTGATCACAGTGTAAATAGGAAGAGCCAGTGATCGGCTTTTCCTCACTCGCATCTGTCAGATGCGAGTAAAGGAGAGCCGATCGGCTGACAGGGGGGGTCTTTGCTGATCAATTATCAGTGCAGCCCCCCCAGGATGCCTGCACTGGACCACCAGGGACGCCACCAGACCACCAGGGATGCCCAGCACCAGGTATGCCACCCTAGACCACCAGGGATGCCAGTCAGTGCCCACAAAGGAAGCCAATCAGTGTCCATAATGGCTACCAATCAGTGCCCACAATGGGCATCACTGATTGGCATGCATTATTGTTTGGCACTGATTGGCATCCATCAGTACAAAACAATACAATACAATGCCGCCTATCAGTGTCCACTCGTGCCACCTATCAATGCTCGTCCGTACTGCCTATAAGTGCCCATCCGTGCCACCTATCAGTGCCCATCCATGCCCATCTGTGCCGCCTATCCATGCCCATCTGTGCTGCCTATCCATGCCCATTCATGCCACCTATCCATGCCAATCCATGCCAGCTATCAGTGCCAATTGGTGCCACCTAACAGTGTCCATCTGTGTTGCCCATCAGTGCCACCTATCAGTGCCCATCAGTGCTGCCTATCAGTGCCCATCAATGCCACCTAATCAGTGCCACTTCATTGGTGCCACCTCATTAGTGCCCATCAGTGCCACCTTATCAGTGCCCGTCAGTGCAGCCCCATCAGTGCCCATCAGTGAAGGAGAAAACATACTTATTTGCAAAGTTTTGAAACAAACAAAAAAACATATTTTTTTCAAAATTTTCGGTCTTTTTTTATTTGTTTAGTAAAAAATAAAAACCATAGAGGTGATCAAATACCACCAAAAGAAAGCTCTATTTGTGGGAAAAAAATGATAAAAATTTAATTTGGATACAGTGTAGCATTACTGCGCAATTGTCTTTCAAAGTGCGACAGCGCTGAAAGCTCCAAATTGATCTGGGCAGGAAGGTGTTTAAGTGCCTGGTATTGAGGTAGTTAAATTCTCAGACCGCTACACCAGCAGACATGGGTGGCAGAGAAAAATCATCCAAGGAGTTAAGTGCAGCAGGGACTGAGAATGTGGGGAGTGTGTTGTGAGTTAGTTCTCCTTTTCATGTTTTGTGAAAAGGCCAAGATTGCCTATTATACTATACATAATTTCAGGATATTATTCAGAATGAAAAATGGTTGCAAAAATGTTATTTTTCCTTTTTCAGACATGTCCTTTGCTGATAGTTTCAAAACTTTTGCTCTTGACTTTCTGAGGTATTTAACTTCTTCCATAACCATGGGACAATAACAGTCTTTATGACTTGCTTCAATGGACTTGGATCACGAAGCATATCTAATCATTCAAACAGAATATGAGGGGGCGTTGGGTTACAATTACACAAAATCACATTTTTAAACTTGGTATTTTCATTTTTTTACCTTTATTATTCATGTCCATGTATAATCAGCATATGCTATTACATTTACTGCATATGCATTACTTAATGTGGGTAAATATGAATGTTCTGATTTTAAAAATTATTTCTTTGTTTCTTATTTAAAGGGTGAATTATAGTGCAATTGATTTACTTTATCATTATATTGTTTTAATTAGAAGTTTAACATATACAGAATAGAAATCTGAAAGCATGGGATAAGTATTACCATACACATCATACGGTGATACAAAAAGCCAATTAACATATAGTGTACATAGATGGATGAGACTTGAGCAAAATACATACCAAATAATCATATTTAAAGACAAAAAAATAACAGCCTGTCCACGGTTAGGATAAGCTGGTTTATCCCAGGAGTCATGAAATTAAGAAATACAGGACTTAGACCAACAAAATATTTTACAACATAACAGAAGAGAAAATCAAACTCAAAATGTGTAAACAACACATATTAAAAGAAAGAATTATGAATACATGTAGGCAACCACCAATCGTAACCTCCAGGCATCCCACATAGTACGATAAAGAGTGAGCTGTTGATTGTATTTATTTAATAAAATGTGTAGGGTTATTTAACGTTAGAAGTTGATGAGGAGGTAAAACCGTAAATGGACTTGTCCCATCGTTCTAACGCTTTATTAAATTGGCCAATCCCCAGCCAGGGAAGTTAAGTATTCTATAGCTCAAACCTTAGCTATAGCAATACCCTTAAGGTATCTCCTTAAATTGAAGACCTAAAAGATAATGTAAGGGATCAAGGGGTAAAGCAACCGCCACAAAACGGTTCTGATACCCCCGAATTGTGACCAAAAAACTTCTGAATCTGTGGGAAAAAACAAAAAATGTGGGCCAACGATCCCTAAAACATTTTCAAGATGTCTCAGATATAGATTGGTTTATAGTGTGTAAAACTACAGGGGTTTTATACCAATGCATCAGGATTTTGTATTTATTTTCCTTATATATTACACAGCAAGAAGTCTTGAAAGCAGCTTCCCAAATCATTAATAAACTCACTAGAGATATAGGCCATTGTAGAGCGTCTACCCATTTTCTCATGTATATGTGAGTACCTTCTTCCAAAGTACGAAGGGCAGTCTAAGGACAAAGAGGGTTTCAAGGTATGTAAAAAGTAACAAAATTGGAGATAGGCATAAAAAGTCTGAGGGGGCATGGATTTGTTCCAGGCTTACAGTATAGTTCCTTAAATTAAAATAATTTGTGGGTAATTGGGTTAACTAAATGATGTATTTGAAAAATGCCTGCTTGTGCCCATGGCAACATCTGAGTGCAAGACAAACTGTCAGATATGGCAGGACTGAACTAAACATTTGTTAAGTGAGAGCATGATAGTGCTAGAGGATAAATATTATTACACTCATGCCATATCTTAACAGTAAAAATGTTAATGTCAGGAGAATAGCCGAGGAAGAACTGGTAATATTGCCATTTGCTAATACTAGGCATTGCTACATCTGGCGCACTCTAGTGTGCATTGGTGCATGCATGGTCTTGAGGAATCTCGGGTAGATGTCAGCTGGGTAACTCGGTGTGAAGGTGATCCGGAGCTGTGAACCTTGAAGCTGTGTACCACTGTGTTTGGCCACTCAGAACGTGTTTTGGAAGCATGGCCACGCCTCCTTCATCAGCTTAATCAGGTTGACAGCTCCAGATCACCTTCACACTGAGTTACCCAGTCAGCATCTACCCAAAGTTCTGAGAGGCCTCAGCTCCCCGCTGTCAACGGTGCTCATGGCTCACCATCTTAGGGTCATACCGGCGGTTTCTGTTCCCTGGCTGGACATGGCAAGCCTTTACCCATTAAGCACTATGTGAGTGCTATCCATTTTCTTTTGCCTTTATCTTTCACAATTTATAGGTCCCCAGCCCGTGCTTAAAGCAGCCTCACTATCCACTGCAGCATTCACACCAGAGACAAACTTAAAGGGGTTCTTCCTCCAAAACATGCTATTGAGATACATTCTCTGTTTTTTTTTTACTTTTATTTGCATCTTTTTGATGTCTCTCCTTTAGTTCAGTCTTTTTTTATTGATTACCCAAAGATAACAAACATAATATATAATACAATGTTACAGTATTGTCAAGTAGAGAAATACAAAAATGATAATTCCACTGAGGTCAAGTTGGCTGTTTTCTCAGTAATTTTACAGTTACGAAGTACATCAAGTAAAACATAAAAAAGTAGGAAAACATATCACAGAAAGGCAACATTATTGTAAATAGTATCAGAGCATATTATTCATTAATAAAGCAATGTGTAACATAGAGAAAAATCTCATTCAGATAGCATATGCCATATGGGTCATGTGTTGTTCTGTAGAAAAGGGAAGTATTACCTAACGATTGCTCTAAGAGCAGATGTAGCTTGAGCAAAGCATACAAGGGTAAGGATATAGAATAAAGAAATAATAATATCAGATTAGGAAGAAAGAAGAGGGGACACTCCATCTAGGCTAGGGTGTGGTGCCATCATGTTTGCACTCTGCCCATGGGACAAACTCTGTGGAGTAACGGAACATGGACCAAGAAGTCCACATAATGGAGAATTGTTCCTCTTTATCATTGTCCTGGGCCGACATACATTCCAAGTCTCTAATACGATCTACTTTGATAGCCCAATCACCAAGGAAAGGCATATCTGTCAATTTTCAGTGTCGGGAAATCACTGTCAATGCTGCAGCAAGGAAGTGGTGCAGCACATCTTTTTTAACTGATTTTAGAGGGTCCGGAATGATAGAAATGAGAGCTACCTCTGATGAGGGTTGGAGAGATGATGTTGCCATCAGTTAGAAATACAGATCAATTTTTTTTGCCAAAATTTCCGCACAGGAGGGCAGTCCCAGCATATGTGTAGGGTGCCTCTAGAAGATGGGCATCTCCAACAATCATCTGATAAGGATGGGTTGAAGTGTCTTATAGTTGCCGGGCATCTGTACCATCTGGTTACTAACTTAAACTCTTTATCTTGGATTTTGGTTGCTAAAGAGAGCTTATATGTCAGAATGAAGCATTATTGCTAGTCCATGCGTGATATAGGATGTGGCAGTTCTGATTCCCAAGTCTGTATGTACGGTGGGAGATCAAGAGAGGAAACATTAGTAACAAATAAAGTTGGCAGACTACATGGGTAGGGGATGGCCTGCAGGAGCATATCTTCGAATCCCAATGGTTCAGATAGGATATCCAACAGGGAGGGAAAATTATGGATATATGATGGGGCTTGTCTCCTCTGAAGCCAATGCGTGTGAGAGTGAGGGATCAATTGGGATGCGTGAAGGAATTGGACAAACAAGATAGTGACCACCTGTGTCATGGTGGAGACCTCATGTTCTCCCATATAGAGGAGTGTAGCTCCCATGGTTCAGAGAAGCAGGATCTCCTAGTCTATGGATAGTGTAGGACCCACTAATCATGGGGTACTTTGTCGCAGTAAGTGGGCTTAAGCACAATATAGCAATATGGTGTGACCAAATCCCCATATTTTTTGATAATGTTTTTTGAAAATGTCTAGGTGTTTTTAAAAAGCCTTGCTGGAGGTAAATGTTAGTTTTGCATGTGTGCACTGTAATATTTTTGTTAAGGAATTGGACAAATCTCACATTCCTCCTTACACCAAGGTCCAAACTTTGACTTACTCACACCGGAAGGGAAAGCAGGGGTCCCAAAGAATGGAATCATGACACAGTACCAGCTGTGATCAGTCAGTTCCATATTTAAAGTGTCTGGTGAGTAAGATCAGCCAAAGGAGATGGATCTTTATGACAAACCACAGGAGTCCACAGTAGAGCACAGAGCTCAATCTGGATCAAGTGACCTTCTAGTTGGACCCATAGTTTGGATGCAGTATGGTGGAACCAGTCCACAATACATGTGAGTACTGCTACTTTGTAATATAGAGAAGCATCTGGGATGTCAGCCACCCCCCCCCCCCCCCCCAGCTTTTGGGAGAGATAAGGTGTCATATTATATCTTGGGATGAGCCATCCCCAGATAAAATTGGAGAACCATCAAAAAAGCTTCCTAAAGTAAAATGTCAGTGTGTAGATGGGAATTGTTTGGAATAAATATTGAAAATCCGGGGGAGGACATCCATTTTCAATGTATTGACCTTTCCCAACCAAGAGAGCCATTTGGTTGCGTAGGATGACAGATCTGCCTGGGTTTTAAGGAGGATAGGAGTGAAGTTCGCAGAAAAGAGCCAGGATGTGTCTGTTGGGATATGTGTTCCTAAGTATCGGATAGAAGTGGAGCCAGTCTTGAAAGAAAATGAGGATGAAAGTTGTTTTAAAACCGCCCCTGACAATGAGATATTGAGGATCTCTGACTTGCTGTGGTTCATTGCTCCAAATTCCTGTATGTACAGGGCCTGTCGTAAGTCCCCTAATACTAGGATTATTCTGCAGGGCTACAGCTAAGTGTTTCATAGTAAGGACATAGAGGAGTGGAGACAAAGGCCAACCATGTCGTGTCCCATTATGGATATGGAATGCAGGGGACAATGAACCATTTATTTGGATTCTGACAGATGAAGAGGATTAGAGGGACATTATCCTGAATAATATTTTGGGACTCATTTCTATCTGCTGCAGGGACAGTCTAAAGCCCCATACACACTATCAGATTTTCTGCAGAATTTTTCCATTAGATTTACCAAAACTATGTAGTGCAAGGGCCTGCCTGCATACAAATTGAAACTCCTAAAGTTTGTCCTCATATTATATGGTTTTGGTAAATCTGAAGGAAAAAATCTGCAGAAAATCTGATAGTGTGTATGGGGCTTAAGAAAATGCCAGTCCACTTGGTCTAATGCTTTCTCAGCATCAACCATCAGGAGACAAAGGGTGATATTATGTAAACGGGCGTAGCCAACTAGGAGAAGAGTTAACAGGGTATTATCCCTGGCTTCGTATCCACTCACAAACCCAACCTGGGTAATAGGGGCTGCCGTATAGTAGCCAACACCTTGGCAAACACTTTCAAGTCAACTCCTATGAGGGAAATAGGCCTATAATTTGCACACAAAGTTAGGTTTTTATCTGGCTTTGGGATGAGAGAAATATGGGCGGCACAGTGGTGTAGTGGTTAGCACTCTCACCTAGCAGTAAGAAGGGTTGCTGGTTCAAATCCCAACCACAACACTACCTGCCTGGAGTTTGCATGTTCTCCCTGTGCCTGCGTGGGTTTCCTCTGGGTACTCCAGTTTCCTCCCACAATCCAAAGACATGCAGGTAGGTTAATTGGCTTCTGTCCAAAATTGGCCCTAGTATATGAATGGGGACCTTGGATTGTGGGCGCCTTGAAGGTAGGGACCAATGTGAGTGTGCAATGTACAGGGATAGGGTTCATTGTAGACACTCACTCAGGTTGAACTGGATGGACTGGTGTCTTTATTCAACCTTACTAACTATGAAACTATAAAACTATGAGCTTCTAGTGTTTGTGGAGGGAATATGGAGCCATTTGACAAGGAATTAAACACTTTAGTTAAAAGGAGGGGGAGTAAGGAGGGGACCAAAGAGTTTATAGATGGGGTGGAAGCTATGGCTCTGGCGACTTTGTCCTTAATGATGGGCTATTCTAGATCACTGATAGTATCAGCATCCAATGTAGGTAATGCTGTCTTCACAACATAGGATGCCTCACTGTGTTCTGACAAGGTCCGGATGGTGTAACAGCAGGGATTTTGTATAGAAATTGGTAGAAATCCATAAACGTCAGAGTTTCCAGACTTATCCCAAATGTGAGATATGAATGTAGATGGTGTTTTTGTATGTAAATAACGGGCCAGTGTTCTACTGCAGAGCAGGTCTATCTGTGTACGTGTGCACGAACGCCTCGTATAGGTCCCTGAGTTGTGACCAAGCTGAAGAAACCTCAGTGAGAGTTTCCACGGTAGGAGAGAGTTTGTGAGTGATTTTCAAATTCCCAAGCTTTTGAACCACAGCCACCATGACAGCTGAGCTGTCCTTCTTTAGATGAGCCCCACTTTTAATAAAACTGCCTCATAAGACTGCCTTTAATGCCTCCCACTGGGCGGGCAGGGAGGTAGTGGCGGCAGGTGATCCATAAAAAAATTAGATATGGCATCTAAGACCCGTGCAATGCATTCTGAGTTTATGAGTAAGGAGTCTTTTAAACGCCATGCCCATTCGCTTATCAAAGTGGAAAGGATCTTAAAAGTTAGGTAAATGGGAAAATGATCAGACCAAACCATGGAGTCAATTTCACATTCGGGAGACCAGTCTAAACAACTATAATCAAATAGAAAGTAGTCTATGAGACTATAGGACTGATATGCTTGAGAAAAGTGGGTATTATTGCAAGATATAAGGTACCTTCCACACATCAATGAGATGGAGATTATAGATAGCGCACATTAGGTCCATTATTTCACAGAAAGATATTGAAGCTCGTGATGTGGAGCAATCTAGGAGTGGGTCTAGTGAAGTCCCCACCAAGGATGAGCTTACCCTCAATGAAACCGGCTAAGATCTTAAGGTATTGCAAATCTGATGAAATTTGGGTAACGTTTGGTAGGTAAATGTTAACTACTGTGAATTGAATCCCCTACAATGAGAACTTCCCAAAAAAACATACCTTTCCTGTTGACATCTGGTCAAGTATTTCTACAGAGAGATAGAGAGATTTGTGAAAAGTCACAGAGACTCCGCTAGCCTTCTTTGAAGGAGGGGTACTATGAGTCCACCTGTTGAAGCATCTGTTGGAGCAGGAAGGGGTGGAGTTGGATTGGGAGTGCAGTAGAAGCACCTTGACCTGATATTTATACATTTGGTAGAGGATTCGTCCTCTTTTAGAGGCTATATTGAGACCATTCACTGTACATTATATGAGCAAAATTTTAACCTGGGGCGAGAACTCATCATATGGGCCATGATGGAGTTTGGGAAGGATTAGAATAGACAGAAAGAAGAAATGGGAAAGAAAAGGGAAAAGGGGATGGAAGAAGCCGGAGAATGGGAAGGGGAGTAAGGAAAAAAGGGAAAAACACAAAAGGAAGGAAATAAAGTTAGCGAGAGGACACTCTGGGGGGAAGTGTGTAGAAAAAACGAAAGCGCTTGTGGAAGCGACACACTACGTGAATATCATGTTTCCAGCACAAATCATGTCAATCCTGCTGTAGGAGAGAGGTCAAAAGGAAAGAATCTGAGTTGTGATCCCAACAGCATAGAAGACATTAATGATAAGTAAATAGCACACCCAATAATTATTATAAAGGTGACAGTAAACAGACTGTCTTGTATAGACCATCAAAATAGAAACTGTAACTAATCCGGGATGTGGGTTTTCCTAACTCACATGACAACAATCCACTCCCCAGACAGTAGCACAAGTGTACCAAGAAGGCAGCACCTTAACTAAGGAGGTAAAAACATGGAAACAATAAATCCGGGATGAGCTGAGCAGGTAAGCCAGCGCCCATAACAGAGTCAGTGTTACTGCTGCTCAGTCCAATACCGTTACTCAGTAACAACAATAACATTGACCTTAATAGCTCTTTGCATTAAATAGCATTGATTCTAAAAGTAGATCACCAAGGGGCTGTTTCATAGAAGTCAGCACAACCCCATCTTTCAGGTTAAGCAGTTAGAGGTCTAAGACAAACCCAGGAGGTCTTTATCTATATCAAGTAAGTACCTTGGAGGAGAAAAATTCAATCCGTCAAAGGCCACAGGGCCCAGCCGCCATGCTTTATACATGATTTATTCTTTTAGAATATAATAATAAAAGTATAGTATAATAACAATATAATAGAAGTCTGCATAGAACATCACAAGGGTAGCCTCCGCAGTTCCCCCCCACTCTATGCACCCGATCAAGTTTGATGGGTGATGTATCCCTTCCCAGGACATGGTTGAGAATACAGACAACAGTAGGTTGCAGATCTGTGCCTGACATTGCCTCTGGTATTCCTTGGCATCTAACATTGTTTCTGCCACTTCTGTTCTCACCATCTTCTATACAGAGTTGGTTTTGTCATATGCAGTTCAGACGAGCTTTGGAAACAGATTCAAGTGCTGTTATATATATTGCATGCTCAGCTTGGGTGGTAGCAAGCACTGATACAACTTCCTCAGTAACTGTAACGTATTGCTTTAAAGCAGGGGTCTCAAACTGGCGGCCCTCCAGCTGTTGCAAAACTACAAGTCCCATCATGCCTCTGAGTGTGGGAGTCATGCTTAAAACTGTCAGCCTTGCAAAGCCTCATGGGACTTGTAGTTTCACAACAGCTGGAGGGCCACCAGTTTGAGATCCCTGCTTTAAAGCATGTAGTTCCACATGTAGTGAGGCCCCCATCTTAGCTGCCCATGATTCAAAGGTGGCCCTGAAGGAAGAGAGAAGGACTGTGGCTTAAGATCTAGGAGGCCCCTCTGGGTCAGAGGGGGTCTGCCATCTGACGCATGTTAGGGGGGATATCTAACCTGTCACTAGATTCCAGAGGATCCAATCTTGTAGCTGAGGGATCATCTACAGTGTCCTCATTGGTGCAGGGTTGGGAGGAGGAGGCTTGTTTTTCCCTGTGGTCCGTCTGGCCGCCATCTTATCTTTGGGAGTCTTAGATTTGGGCGGCTCTGTGCAGAGCAGGTAGTGTTGCATAGTGCCCTGCTCAACTGGCTCAGAAGGGTGAGAGGTACCCGCCGACATGCGGATTATTGGTGTGAGCTCAAAAGCGTTGGGGAGGTACAGAGCTCAGTGCTGCAGGTCTTCAGCCTTCCATCGTTGGTCACGCCCCCCCCCCCCCCCCCCATGTCTCTCTTTTATATTAACCATAAGATATTTGAATGTTTGTACACCGGTGTTGCAACTACAAGATTTTTTAGTGCTGAATTCCACACAAGTGTGTTTTTTACCTAGAAATGTTAGCATCCAGTTACATTATATATGATGCAGCATGAGAGAACACATTTCCCTAAATAGAGGGGGGAAGTTAGCTTCATATAGAAGGGAATAGTTAGGTGTTATATGTATATCTAATTATTTAAAAAAGTGGTATGCATAATGGTATGCATGATTCTGTTGTAGCAAGGCCAATTGAGGCAGGGAAATGTTTAGCGTCAAAACTTTTTTTGGAGGTAATAATTTTGTAGCCAGATAGTTTCTAATCCCGTCGTACGTCATTGTGTTAGAAAAGAACAGACTTTGGTGTGATCGTGTGTAGGCAAGTCCATTCGGTCGGAAACTCAGTTGGAAAGACCGTCAGAGTTTATTCTGAAGGAAAGTCCGGTCGTGTGTACGCAGCATTACCCCTTTGACATCAGAGGGGAGTCTAATCGCTGCAGCTAAAGGCTGTAAGCATAACATGAAGAGGAGCGGGGATAATGGACATCCTTGTCTTGTGCCTTTAAACATCTGGAATGGCTTGGAAGTTTTGTAGGGGTGTTTAACTTGTGTAGGTACAGAGTATAATGGCTTGAAAAAATGGGCTACCCATACCTACATGTCACATTATTTCAAACATGTAAGACCAACCTAGTCTATTGAATGCCTTTGAGCATCTAAACTCAAAAGCAGTGCTGGGGTATTGGTATTGTTGATCACATCAATGAAACCCACTGTCTTTCTCATGTTATCCCTTGCTTGTTTAGCCAGTACAAAACCAGCTTGGTCCTTATTAGGGATGAGCCGAACACCTCTCGGTTTGGTTTGCAGCAGAACATGCGAACAGGCAAAAAATTCCTTCGAACACATGAATAACATTAAAGTCTATAGGTCACGAACATGAAAAATCAGAAGTGGTAATTTTAAGGACTTATATGCAAGTTATTGCCATAAAAAGTGATTGGGGACCTGGGTCCTGCATTGACATGTATCAAAAAAAGTTTTAAAAATTGCAGTTTTTTCGGTATCAGTGATTTTAATAATGCTTAAAGTGAAACCATAAAAATGAAATATTGTGCCTCGGGTGGTGTCCTTAGTATGCCTGTAAAGTAGCACATCTTTCCCATGTTTATAACAGTGCCGCAGCAAAATTACATTTCTAAAGTAAATACATTTATTTAAAACTGCTTGCGCCTGCAATGTATTGTTGGATCCCCGCAATATAGATAAAAATACCAAAAATACAAAATAAAACATACAAAAAACAATACAAAAACAAGAAATGGCGTGTATGTCCCCCAAAACCCATACCAGGCCCTTCAGGTCTGGTATGGATATTAAGGGGAACCCCGCTCCCAAATTAAAAAAAATGGTGTGGGGGTCCCCCAGGCACTATATACTCTGAACAGCAGTATATATTTTATATGGCCTGCCCTATATACTCTGCAGAAAATTGGACCTTAGGTGTTGGTGGTACCAGAACACTGTAAGCCCTCACAGTTACTCTTGTTGGGCACAGCAACGGGCCCTGCTGTGAAATATTATATCAAGAATTGTAATTACATGCCCCTGTTAAACAGGGACAGAAAAATTGGGCCTTGGTTGGTGGTGTGGCCACAACACTGTAACACCTCACAGATACTCTTGTTGGGCGCATGAACAGGCCCTGCTGTGAAACATGACTACCAGTTTCTTGTCCTTCTGTGGCGCCCTGTCAGAAACCATGAGTTAGACCGAGACAGAAGTACAATTAAATGACACTTGTTTATTAAATAAATATAAAAAGGTAAATAGAAAAAGCGTAGTCAAAGCATAGCCAGAGTCCAGTAACACGGATCGAGTAGTCAGCCAGTGCAGAGTTCAATAACCAGATCTGGTAATCAGCCAGGCCAGAAGTCAGGGATCCAAGTAGATCAACAGCAAGCAGGATAAGTAGCCAGAAGGGATGTCAGCAAGCCAGTCTTTAAGCGGAACCGCAGGAGATGCTTTCTTCTGATGTGACCAAGGCAAAGGCAGAGGTGAAGTGACCTGGACAACTTTAAGTAGGCAGGTCAGACAAGCATGATCAGGAACAGCTGGTAACTGTGGAGAGAGATGAGAGCTGGCAATTAGCTGACAGCTGAGCAGCCAGCCCAGAGAAGGAACGGCTAAGCCAGCCCTGACAGTACCCCCTCCTAAATGACCCCTCTCCCTCGGAGGGCCACAGGGCTTGAGGGGAAACTGTCTATAGAACTCGCGGAGGAGAACAGGGGCATGTACGTCCAAGGATGAAACCCAGAAGCGTTCCTCCGGACCGTACCACTTCCAATGCACCAGGTACTGTATGCGCCCACAGAACCTACGGAAGTCAACAATGGATTGTACCTCATACTCCTCATGGTTCTCAACCGGAATAGGGTGAGGGCATGGCACTGAGGTGGTAAATTGGTTACATACCAACGGTTTCAATAAGGAGACATGAAACACATTTGAGATGCGCATACTAGGAGGAAGGTCCAACACGTAAGCCACTGGGTTAATCCTGCGAAGGATATGGAAAGGCCCAATAAACCGAGGTGTAAACTTCAGTGAGGGAACACGAAGCCGGAGGTTGCGAGATGACAGCCAGACCCTGCCCCCACCTGGTAGGAAGGCGCAGGCAGGCGTCTGCAGTCAGCATGGAGTCTGTACCTATCATTCGCATGACGCAAAGCCTCCTGGACTTGTACCCAAGTGGAACGAAGACCACAGAGATGCTCCTCTAACGCAGGAATACTCTGCGGAACAAATAAGTCAGGCAACATGGGAGGCTGGAAGCCATAATTCGCCATAAATGGAGACAATCGGGAGGCAGAATTCAAGGCACTGTTGTGTGCAAACTCTGCCCATGGTAATAGGTCTAACCAGTTGTTATAGTGGTCAGAAATATAGCAACGTAGGCATTGCTCCAAGGACTGATTGGCTCACTCTGCGGCCCCATTAGACCGCAGGGCCTCTCTCCATTGGGTATGGGTTGTAGGAGGCCCACTGGAAGGTGTCGTGGAGTCTTACTCTGAGCACACATGGGACAGGCAGCTATGAAGGCAGTAACATCAGACCGTAGACTAGGCCACCAGAAGTGTTGGGAAATGGCCCAAATGAGCTGATTCTTCCCAGTATGGCCAGCTGCCTTGGGAGAATGGTAAGTCTGGAGCACAGCAGTACGGAGACTCTCTGGGACAAAGCAGCGGTCACAAGGTTTCTCAGGAGGAGCATGGACCCGAGCAGCAAGAATTTTGTCACCCAAAGGAGAAGTAAGACTAGTGTGAACCGTAGCCAAGATATGATCAGGAGGAATCATAGGAACCGGAACCGACTCCGACTTGGAAGTGGAGGAAAATTGTCGTGACAAGGCATCAGCCCTTACATTCTTAGTACCGAGTAAGAATGCGACAATGTAATTAAAGCTCGACAAGAAACGAGCCCATTGCGCCCCTTCTGGGAGAAATTCACTTAGCCTCAGACAAGAATGTAAGATTCTTATGGTCAGTAAGAATAAGAACAGGCACAGTGGTACCTTCAAGGAGATGTCTCCATTCTTTCAGGGCTAAAATGATCGCCAACAGCTCTCTGTCACCAATCTCATAATTGCACTCAGCAGGTGACAATTTCTTGGAAAAGTAGCCACACGGATGCATAGCGCTCTCAGAGTTAGGACGTTGAGACAGAAGGGCGCAAACTCCAGTCTCAGAAGCATCAACTTCTAGGATAAAAGGCAATGTAGGATCAGGATGTGCCAACACAGGAGCAGAACCAAAGGCAGCCTTGAGAGTCTCAAAGGCCTTAATGGACTCCGGAGACCAACTCTGTGGGTTACCGTCCTTTCTGGTCAAATCAGTCAGGGGCTTGACCAGAGACGAGAAGTTACTAATAAACTTCCGATAGTAGTTGGCAAAACCCAGGAAACGCTGCAGAGCACGTAAACCCACTGGTCAAGGCCACTGTAGGACTGCTGAAAGTTTCTCTGGGTCCATCGAAAAACCAGCAGTGGAAATGACATAGCCCAGGAATGTAACCAGTTCACGATGGAACTCGCACTTCTCCAGTTTACAATAGAGATTGTTCTCTCTTAGTTTCTGAAGCACATGACAGACATCTGTGTGGTAGCTCTCCAGGGACTTGGAAAATATGAGGATATCATCGAGATAAACCACTACACATAACTGCAACAAATCTCGGAGGACATTGTTAATAAATTCCTGGAAAACTGCCGGGGCATTACAAAGGCCAAAAGGCATTACCAGGTATTCAAAATGGCCTGTTCTGGTATTAAACGCAGTTTTCCACTCATCGCCCTCCTTAATGCGCATGAGATTGTATGCCCCTCTCAAGTCAAGCTTCGTGAAAACCATTGCTCCCTTGAGGAGGTCAAATAACTCTGTAATCAATGGAATCGCGTAGGCATTCTTAATTGTGACACGACTGAGACCCCTATAATCTATACAAGGTTTCAGTTCACCGCTTTTCTTCTTCACAAAGAAGAAACCAGCACAACCAGTAGAGGAGGATTTGCGGAGGAAACCTCAAGAACGTGCGTCAGCAACATACTCCTCCATGGCTTTATCCTCCAATACCGACAAAGGATAAACCCGGCCACGAGGAAGTATGGCATCAGGTTGAAGGTCAATTGCGCAATCATAGGACCGGTGTGGAAGCAAACTACTAGCAAGGCAGGGTTTTTCCCTGATTTAGGCATTAGAGTAATATAGGAGTGTTGGAGGAGTGTTGCAAATTAGGTTGGGATACTTCACTTGCCATTAAGGAAGAATAGAAAGTGTGTAAAAAAAGGTGCTGGATTCGGAAAGAATTGCTTATAATATGAATAAGAGAATCCATCCGGACCAGGTGTTTTGTGGGATGGCAAATTCTTAGCCACTTTCCCCAGTTCTTCTATAGTAATAGCTGTTTTCAATGAGAATTCAATGAGAATATTCAATCATATGCAAGGGGAAAAATAGTATTTATGCTTGCATGTGATTGGATGATGGAAGACAGTAGAGCTTCCCCTCATTTACTAAGCTCTGGAGCAACTGCACTTGCAACTGCAAGTGCATATTCTATTTGACTTTAGTAAATTGACTCTTGTGTGCCACATGACACAAAGTAAATGAAACCCAGGATATCAGTAGATCTGCAGACAAGTGAGCAACATGGTACAAAGGTATAATAAATGCTGGCAATTATAGTTCCATACATTATGTGTGAAAATAAACTTGGAGTTCAGCTTTAATGCATGGAATGTATTAAGGTAAAAAGTTTTCACTAAATGTTAGGCCGGGTTCAAACCCTTTACCTTTCATTCACTAATACAAGGGCAAACTCCCTTGCAAAGTGAAAATTCCCTTGCATACTGGATAGCCTATTTGCCTTTGATAAATAGATCTCATTGTCTTATTTAAAAGGTAACTCCACTTTCGTGGGAAAATAAATTGCAAATTAAAAAAATAATATAGTACAGTATATACAATTGAGACTCAAGTCATATTGTAATGGAATGTTATTAATAATTACCTTTCCCTTTCGATCTGCAGTTCTGTGATTTTCTGTAAAATTCAATACAATATTGCTACCTGGGGGGCGTTTTGTACACAGAATGTGTACAGAATGCCCCCCAGGAACATAATTTCCTGCTTGTGGAATTGGCTCACTGATTTTCCCAGAAGTCTGCACTAAGGTACAGGTCAGATTTTGCACATCCCCTGCAACAAAAATGTATTTTCCAAATGGGAAATCATGTCTAAAAGTATGCAGACCCAGCAGATTTCCTCATTAGAGCCCTGCAGGTGCAGCAGCTGGTTGATAATTATGAACCCACTCCCATTCACTTTCCACATGGACACAAGCAGTGATTCCTTGAGAACAACAAAATCTGCAGCAAAGTTTGTTAAAATCCTTGCAAAGCACATTAATCACCCAGAGAATGTTTTTTTTTTCAACAAAGGCGGAGTTACTCTTTTAGCAATTTGGATTTTACAGTAAAAGGAACAGTATGTGTAAAAGTGCGTTGTGCTGATCTTACAGATAGTGACATTGTGAATGGAAGTATGATTGACTCCATGCTGACATTGAGGTCTTGTACTCCTGTACTAATCCTGCTAATCTTGTTGATTCTTAGGTAGTTAATGTTACAGTTTTGGTTAAAGGCTATAGAACAATGCTAGTGCACTATTTAAAACTATTATTTGATCTAAATTTCTTAATCTCTTTACAGGTACTCATATTAATGCAGATTGTAGAGAAGTCAGAATATGTTTTACAGATCCCATTGCTCACTGAACTTGTAGAATGGCATAGTATATCCTATCTGTGTCCAAAACTAGTAAAATATGGAAAAAATTGTTTCCTTTTGGTCATGGGCAGAACATATAAGCTAATTGTATGACAATTACTTGAGAAATTATGTTTTCAGGTATCTATAATTAAGGGGTTACATATTATACATAGAATTGCTTGGTGTCAAAAATAGTGTCAAAGATATAATTTACCTCTTCTTCATACTGAAATGGGAAGAAAAATCTATGACATGATCAAAGATGTAAGAGTTGTATTTAGAAAAAAAACAATTGGATAGCAAAATAATTTCATATTATATTTAGTGCCATTTAGTAGCCAAATGCATTATTTTCTATTTCAAATCAATGAACAATATACAATCAGTACAGGAAATAACCTCATAACATTTATTTTTTAGCCCCATTTGCATAGAATAAATATATATACACTGGGGGAATTACATTCACTCCTAAAAGTTATTAATGAACAAAAAAGTTTTGCAGTACTGAAGGACGAATTACTTTCATATATTAGGATCATTAAATGTAGAAATGACCGGAATTAAAAAAACAATATGGGGCTTTAAATGTTTCTTGGTGGGGTGACATATAGTGTAGTTACATTTTTCAAGGGAAAATCTCCTGCCTTCAACAGTGCTGCTTATGTATACGCTATATGACAAACCCGATTTTGTGGTTACTTGAATTATTGATTTATTGTAGACTCAAAAGGATAGCCAAAGACATTTCTTATATGGATGAAAAGTTGTAGTTACAGAAATGTGCTAGATAAAATCACTTTTTAAACTAGTGACTAGAGGAAGAAATTGTTAGTGTTTGTGGTGTTTTTGACTTACATTTGGTTTTTAATGTCCATTTTGTTCTAGAGTATAATCATTTGAAGGACATGCCCTCTCTTGTCTATAGTAAGTTGCTATACCATCAGGAGGTAGGAAGAGTTCTTGTCTAATTTAGGAATCTGAATGTTAAGCATAGAACCAGCTCTGCAATGTTTTTATATGTTCTATGAGTTCCTATACTTGTGCACTATATACAGTATATGTATGTTTATTTTTCTGTCAACTTAGAGAGAAAGTTTCAACCTAAACTTCTGACTTTCATCTCTCTCATATTTCAATAAATTGTGCCTTGCTAAGAATAAAACAAGCCTACTAATCCCCCACCATATGAGTGGAAGACTGGCCTCTGTATTTCCATAGAAGCTAAGGAATAGTCCAAAATATGGTCTGCCACAAAATCATGTTCAGTGTTACTGCATTGCAGACCTCCTCTCTCGGAATTTGGAGCTCACACAAATTTCTAAATTTGGTCCAAATTAGCCTTTTACATACGTATGGGGCTACAAAGATATAGGTACCTACTTACATCATCATGGAACCCACAATAACCCACCTTAATAAACACCCTAAGATACCACAAATGTGCAATTAAAACTTCTCTCATAAATCAGTACCATGGCAAAACAAATAGTGGCTAAACATCAAATCTTAGTGTCATTGAAACTATGAACCAGGACACCTATGCTATTATTCATGGCAAAATTGAAGCTACATGACATGACAGCATTCCCAAATGTACTAAAATATGGCAGTCATGGGCGAACAACTTTCTCCTATCAGGAAATTATTTTACACTCCTAGAACCCTAGTTCCCCCTCAAACCCCAAAATGTAAAAGAAAAACCATTATGGGGTCACCCCCAAAATCCATACCAGGCCCTTATCCGAGTATGCAGCCTAGCAGGTCAGGAAAGTGGAGGGGACGAGCCAGTGCCCCTCTCCTGAATAATACCAGGCCACATGCTTTCAACATGGGAGATGGGGGGAAGAGCACCTTGTCCCCATGTTGGTGGGGACAAAGGCCTCTTCCTGAAAACCCTGGACTGTGGTTGTCGAGGTCTGTGGTCGGTGGTCTTATCGGAATCTGGAAGCCCCCTTCAACAAGGGGGCCCCAGATCCCTTCCCTCCCCAATGTGAATGGGTTTCAGGTACATTGTACCCATTCACCAAAAAAAAAAAAAGTGTCTCTCGATGTACATCCATCGTCAATCGTGATGCCTGCAGGACCTGAAAATTGAAGAAAAAAATGCTTCCTGGGAGGACTCCTTGTATCTGTTCGCTCTGCACTCTGACAGTTCTTATAAAGGCAAGGGCAGGGCCACCCACCTACATCACCTGGTGGCACCGCCTCCTTCTGACGTCATGTTTATTTCAAAAATAAGAATCTAAAACCCCTATTTTTAACATTGAGAATCCATAGGTTCTCATCCTGTAAACAAATTCAGCTTTTACATACAAGACCCAAGACCTCTTCCTTTGTCTTACTAATATAAATCTAAGAAACAACCTGAACAAATACTTTTAACACCTGAATAACACACCAATAAAAAAACTACAAAGCCTCACTTAGGCCTAATGTACACTGCAGCTGATAAACAGACATTAAGGAGCAGTCGGGCGTTTTTTTCAGCAGCCCCTGAACTCTCCGCTATGTTATCTTATCTTATCTTGGCCGTTATAGTTCACTTGGTCTTGAGGGTTATCCTCTCATGGGCCGACGGGCCTATTTTTTTAGATCATTGACCCTTCTTTATATAAACACTGAGCATATTATACCACATCCACTTCGGGTAAAAAAAAATATTTTTCCCAAAGGATGGATTAATATGTAATATTTAAGACATAAATGTTTTTTTATGAGGAATTTAAAGAATTGTGTATGGTTATTTTCGGGTTTAAAATGTAAAAATTTTGACCTGTACCAACAATTCAGTAATATGTTGTATTGTTGGATGTGATTTATGATTTTTTTCTTCTTTTGTTATAGATTTGTTTTTAATTACCTGTTTACCTATTTCAATGTGCTTAATTCTGTTGGTCCTGATGAAGCGGATGACCCATGAAACGCATTTACCTTCTCAGAAGATCTAATGCACTTATTTTTGTAATGTATTATATGAATAGTAAGGTGTTTTTATATTGTGTAAAATAAACGACAAAACTCTTTTAGACAAATTGTATGTTATCAGTAAAATTTTGTTCTGTGTGGTAGATGTGCACATAGGGGTATATATTTAAAGTTCCTTTATCCATTTTTTCCTTTTCCTACTATATCGGGATGATACCCTTGTGCTCACATATCTCAAACTAATCACACTCCCTCCCACAAATACAAACTCGTGGTACATGTTATCTATTCAGTACATGTACACTGAGTCATTTATAGTGGTTTTAGGCAGTTGAGGTTAGAAGCATTTTTTGGAAAGCAAAAAAATGCATTCAGAACTGGAGTTCAGGGGCATTTGAAATGCTTGTAACAGCTAGTAAATGCAGTAATTCGCGTTTATATGCGTTTTTGTTTATAGGTGTTTTCAATGGGGAATGAGATAGAGAGAGAAAAAGAGAAAACTTCCATTTCTGTCTGCTGTCTTGTTCATCTGATATATGCATGCATGAGTCGCTTCTGACAAGTCAAGAAAACAAGGTGACAGGGGAGGGACCTCCAGCTGATTCACAGCGTCAGCTCTGTTCCTGTGAGCTGTATGAAGGGGACTGTGTCTCTTCCCTCCAATCAGCTGTGCGTTCTCCTCACTGAGCTCTGCAGAGTGTAACTGCAGTTGTCTATCCCCTTTTTTTTCTGAATTCAGACAGGCTTTAAATATTACCACTTTAATGGCCTGTAGAAAAGAAAAGACTGCAGATAAACTTATGTAGCAGGATTTGTTTCATCTCTGTATATCACCCAATCACTTCACTGGGTATATGTGAGGGATTAAAATCACTTTAGGGATTTCCTCAACAAATGAGAGGAAAAATTTACATACACATGGTTTCTAAGGCTATACTTCACATATTCCAACCTATTTTGCTGATTTCACTATTGTACAATGCGCAGAAGGACACTAGCAAACAAGAAACCACATCTAGGGCATCACCATCCCCCATAGCAACCTAAATTTGAGGCCCATAGAAACGTAAAGTCACTATCTTTCACCAAACCAAAAGTTTTCAAATAGACAAATGTTAATGGATTCTAAAAATTTGAATGAGGGTTGAATATGTCCATGCTGCAGAAACCCAGTTTTCCACTGTTGTTTGGATTACAAAATAAAAGTCAGCATATAAACAGAGAGAGAAAGTCAAGTCAAGCCAAAAAAGAACTATATATTGAAGGCAATGCCACCTGGCAGCTAAGCAGTTATTTCCTCTGTGTGTAATAAAAGCAGATTTAGTATGGAGTGCAGAAGTTGGAGCAGAGTAGCATAGAGAAATGAGATAAGCTACAAAGGTGACAGGGATAATCCAAGCATGAAATCCTGCAGAAGTAAAAAGGATTTTATTAATAGATACAAGAGAGACTTTAAAGTGTATTTATTCAAAAATTAGATTGTGAAGAGGCTATTTCACAGAGAATGTGCTGCCTTTAGACTTCATGTGAAGCGCATCTCTTGTAGCACTGAACTGTGAAAACATAGTAAACAGTGTAAAAACAAGAAAAGGGATGCAAAGGGAATTAGCCGTGATATACCTGCTATAGTTTCAAAAAGACAAAAAGGTAGAACAAGGTTAATGTGCGCATTCTGATATCCTTATGGTTATGAACCGCTGGGGTTGAATTACTAAAGAAATAGTATACCCTTCATTTAGCAAAGCGAACATTCAATGAGCTTAGGCTGAAATCGTTCACTTCAATCAAACAATTGTGTGCTAGCTAAAATCCATTTTTATTAGGTATCCCTTAAACATTATTGGGTTTTCAAAGTGAATACAGTTACGCCTTATTTGCTATCAATACCTTTAAAAAAATGAACACGCATTTAAAGTCCAATAGATCTATTTTATAAGTATATATTTTTGGACTTTTATCTTGTTCTGATGTGTAATGATTAGTAATGCTCTCCATGATTTATCATTATGAGAGTACCAGATAAAAATCAACAGTTTAATGAGCATTGATGATACTAAGGTTTGTTCAGTACAGGGGTACAAAGAGATCTAATGGTGTACAAAAAGCACAAACTAATTCAACCAATGTAAAAATCTTCTTGTGACTGGCCTGTCAACAGTTAGCTAAAATATCATTGTTTATCATATGTGATTGATCTGCTGTATTGATTAACCCTATAATGTAGATACATAGACTTGTACTGTCACGAGGAATCCGAATGTTGTCTATCAACTAAATACAACAACATATTAACCATTTCAGCTCCCACACCTCTGCACTTCCTATGGACCAGTTTTTTACATCTCTGCTATAGGCCTGTTTTTTGTCAATAACTTTGTTATTACTGAAGGTAACACAGTAATATATGTTTTTTATTAAGATTTACAAAGCTTTCTTTTTTTGATACTGACTTAAAAATATAATTTTATATAATTCATAGACAAAAAAGGAACAAAAGCTAAAAAATTTACTTTTTCTTGCTTTGACCAGTATTAGCTTTAAAAAATTGTATTGCTATAGATAAAAGTATGTATATATTGTCATCTAGTTATTATATTAATTATACATGAAATGCAGTTTTTTTTTTTTCAATTCTGTGTTCTTTTAAATGTGACAAAATGAATCAACAAAATGATAAACAATGAAAAAAGTGTAAATATTTTTGGTTAGAAAAAAAAACAAACACAATAAATTAGAAGAAAAAAAATAGCCACGGGAAAAGGGGAAGAAGCAATTAATTAGGACTGACTATAGTAAACTAAGAGTTAAATAGGTACACATTTTATTTAAAATGTTTTTTGTTTTTTTTTTACTTTTTTTGTTTTAACTGAGATAATATGAAAATTTAAGCTCAAAGCTTTGATCTGCAGGTGAATGGAACAGAGTAAATGAAAAAAAAATGAAGACCATATTTTTTTACATCTGCCTCTGTAATAGTTCATCTTAATAGTGAAGATTTTAACATCTGGGCATTGCAGGTAAATTCTCAGGGGTGTGGCAGCAGGGGAGAAGGACAGGGGGTGCTACAAAAACCTTATGTGCTTCCATTAAGTTTTTTGGACATATGTAGCACACTCAATGTCCAAAACCAGTTAAAGACAACAGATCAAATACAACTTTCAGCTATAAACAAGCCATAAGAATAGGTATGTCTGCCTTTCTACAAAATTTTCACTGAAATGCAAAGTAATGAAAAATCCAACATTTCTGTGATAGTATCAGAACAAAGGGGAGCGGAAATCTTCTTTTAGGGATATATGCTCCAGCAACATCAGTTTAAGATAGGGATTCTCCTAACTTTGTAGAGCTTTCCTTCCTCCTCCTGCTGAATTTTTGGCACAGGAAGCCTAAGTCTCTCCAATGGCACACAGGCAGAAAAACAAACTGACAGGGGGTTTAACTATTCTCTATTCTATACACAAACTAGCTTTACCATATGCTCTGCAAGTCAAATAAAATTAGACCTGATGATAAATAAGTTTACTGGGGATGTTTTTCCTTTCTCTTTTGTGCAATATTGTTGTAATATATGTTATAATTACAGTGCATTACAACTGTGCAGTTGGATACCTTGTATTTCTTTTTTTATATATTTTATTCATACTGATAAATAAGATCCTGAATACTCCATTTATTGTCACAGATCATGCTTACTTTGTTTTTCATATAAGGAATGAAAAAAACACCCCAACCTGCATCAACGTTTATTTTCAGGCTCTGGTCACCTACTGTACATCTGAAGTATATGTAAACCCTAGAACAAAAAAAGCAATATATTCTGCTTACCAGTCATTGGTTGTGGTGGTTGGATTTGTTTTCATTTTTAAAGCATTGTTACCAAGTACAGAAAATACATGTTGATCTTAACAGAAATTAATTGTCAAGAAAATATACGTCTGTGCCACAGGAAATGAAATATCTTAAAGGTGCAGCTGCTGTCTTAAAGAATATCAGCAGGGGGGGAGTGTCCAGACGTTCAGCGCGGGGGGGGGGTCGCACGGGTGCTGAGCTCCACACAATCCAACGAAACCAAAAATCCACTGCCATCCCTGGCGTATTTCGACTCAGTGAGGCTCCATACCACCGGCATCAGTGCCTGGACTCTCCCCACTGCATTCCTGGCTGATTATCGTCAGGGCTCGGTCATTCGGACCTGCCTTGGGGCCTACGTTTTGGCCGATGCTGCAGGACTCCCACCGCCATCTTGAGGCTTCAGACACTCTGGAAGCTTTCCGCACTCCATCCCCATGTCTGGGGGATGAGTGCCCGCTCTGGCCCACCGGACGTCGCACCTTTTGAGGGCTCGGGACGCTGGCATTAACAGAAGAGGATTGCCTGGGGGCCTCATTGGTTGGCTCCGGATCTCCACGGCCCAACGCCATCTTGCGGCCTACTAACCTGGACCCCTATTTCTCCTAGACGCAGTGAGTACCAGGAGGGACAGTCCCCAGCATTTCTAAGACTTGCATCCCCTAAAAAGTGGCTACTTTCCCTTCTCGGCAGTGCACCGCTCCCTAAGCCAGCCAGAAGACCCTGAACACACACAGACCGGAGCCTGGGTAAGCGGCCACTATTTACAGGAAAGACTGCGGCTTCTGCATACCCCTGAAAGCCGGGGGCCATCCTGATACTCCAGGTACTCCTTATTTACCATTATCCCACCCCACCTGAGGAGGGGGAAAACAAAAGAATTATAATTACAATATAAAAAATGAGATTTAAGTGAGCTCAAGGTCCCACCTTCTCTCCAAGACCCCTGAAACGCTACCCTAGTCAGTTAAAGCTCCGGGGGTAAGCTTACTCATACATTACATTACTTGGACATTCCATGGGCAAAATTGGCCAGCAGCAGGAATACTATAAACCTCTGTTTGGACAGTATAAAGGGTCAAATATGGACCGCTTTGCCACCAGGTCCCAATTAGCATCCTCAAATCATCCCGTAGACCCCTTTGCCACAATGGACCCATTCCTAGGAATGGAGAATGCTGGAAGCCCTTCAATTGCTACCTCCCAAGGCCCAGACTTGGATGCACCCTCTCCACAGGGGATCCTCACCCCGGACATCTTGGATGCTAAGTTAGATGCTAAATTACAGCTCTTACTTCAACAAATTACAAGCAATGTCCCGGCTGAGGTAAGCAAACTAGCTTTGGAGTTGAGAAGGGAAATAAACCAACTCAGGGAACACACAGATACACTTGAAAACAAATTTGATGAGATGATTAACTATGTTCAGGCTATTGAGGAGGAAAATCATAACCTACGCCTCTCAGTCTGTCAACTACAACTACAGCAGGAGGATTTGGAGAGCAGAGAAAGACAGCAGAACTTGTGCTTCAGGGGTATCCCTGAAACAGCAGGAGATCCTGATCTACACGCTTATCTTCTGGGTCTTTTCAACACCCTGGCCCCCACAGTGGTGGATATAGACTGTTGCCTGGATAGGGTCCACCGGTCTCTGGGTCCGGCTGGAGCTAGACCCAGGGATGTTTTAAAGCGGTTCCATTTTTTTGAACGTAAAGAGGCACTAACCCTGGCCACACGCAACAAATCCCAAATTATGTACAAAGGGGCAAAAATGCAGATTTTTTGTGACCTCTCCCCCATCACCCTGTAAGTGTAGGAACCTGCGCCAAATCACCTCCTACTTACAACATCACAAGGTTCCATACTAATGGGGGTTTTCGTATCTAAAAACGGAGTCCAATACACTCTGCGTGAACTACAAGAGGCCGAAGCATTTATAAAAAAACCTCGGCCTGCCTCCCCTTCTGGAAGAAGATCTGAATCCTAAAGCCATCCAGGCCCGCCCGTTCCCTAACACTCCTAGCCGCATCTGGACCCCCGTGAGGGGCAAACCTAAGAAGCACCTCTCCACACCCCAACATCTACGTACCTCCAAACAACCTCCTTGAATCTTTGTGCGGTACTTCCGTGACCCATTCTTCAATGCTCCTTGCATTTACTTTTCTTTACAAAAATAAAAGAAACAAAACCTGTTGCTCTGGCTATATAAATTTATGTAGCTACCTTGTTCTTTGCCCAGGGTAGAGTTCTACTTTCCCAACCCTTCTGACACATGTATAAGTGTCTCCCGACAGCTAAAGGATCAACCTTCTGGGAATCTATGCAGTGCTGGCTCCAACCGCCCACTCTGGCTGCGAGCAAGAACAGCTGATGGGTTGATGTCACGCTGGGCCTATTCGACTTGTGACGTCTTCTCGTCACTGACGCTTGGCAGGAAGTGGGTTGTTTACAGGATTAACAGGAAAAGATAATGAAAATCATCTGCAAAAAAAAAAAAAGAAAAAAGGAAAATAATGCAGCAACCACATCTAAGAACTGGTACGCTGCAATATGTTACATTTTTATATCTTTGGGTTTAGTGATCTGTTTGTATAATCCATTTAAATTACATTGTTTGCAAAACATGGGCTCTGAATGTCACCCATAATGGTACATATATTGTATTTTCATTTATTTTCCAGTATGTTTTACTGTACTTGTTTTTACTAAATGTCTTCTTAACAGTTTGGCCTATCTACACTCCTAAAAAATGTCCTCACATAAAAATGATTTTTACTTTTCTACATGTCAACAAAGCTTGTATTTTTGACTACTTGATGTATAATATATTATCTTGTTCATAAAGTAAGCTATTTACTCTTTCAGAAGAGTTTACTTGCTGGTTGTCCGTGCATGTCATAGACACATCAGCTTATTTTCTGTATTCCATAAAGAGCACCATTCTGTAACATGGTAAAATAGAACAACATAAAGAGACCTATTGATCTTTATACTGTGATGCTTGCATTCTCCACAGGGACAGAAGTGATATCAATGGATCAGTGGAGACAGAAGGAAAATAACACAAAGATTATTTTCTGTCTAATGTTGTTGTTAAAGTAGCAGTGGCATGATATATAGATTAGAAAATGCTGAAAGATAAATGCATGCTAGCTTTGCAATAATATAGCAAAATCTAATATGCTGATAAGTATTCTGTCTATGTGAAAAATGGTCAATAAATTGGATGGTACACAGAATGCAATGAATAGCACATACTTAACTTGACTAAAATGATAACTACAACAGACAACAAGATTATGTTTAATGGCTGAAAAGGCCCATTTTTTTTTTTGGTGGTGTGTGTTAATATGAGTTGAGTAATGTTGTGTGTTAAAGCGGAGGTCAGCCCACCGCTGCAAAAATTAAAAGCCAGCAGCTGCACATACTGCAGCTGTAGACTGTTATTGACCGCTTCAGCACCGGAAGATTTTACCACCTTCCTGACCAGAGCATATTTTGCGATTTGGCACTACGTTGTTTTAACTGACAATTGCGCAGTCATGCGACATGGCTCCCAAACAAAATTGACGTCCTTTTTTTCCCACAAATAGAGATTTCTTTTGGTTGTATTTGATTACCCCTGCGTTTTTTTTTTGCACTATAAACACAAAAAGAGTGTCAATTTTGAAAAAAACGCATTATTTTTTACATTTTGCTGTAATAAATATCCCCCAAAAATATATAAAAAAATATTTTTTTCTTCAGTTTAGGCCGATACGTATTTGTCTACATATTTTTGGTAAAAAAATCACAATAAGGCCGCGTACACACGGGCGGACTGTCTGCCCAACTTAGTCCGCCGAAACACATTTCAGCGGACAGTCCGCTCGTGTGTGGGCTTCAGCGGACTTTTTCAGCGGACAGTCTGGCGGACTAAGTCTTTCGGAATGTTGGAAAGACTGTCCGTCGGACTCGCATTTCAGCGGACAGTCCGCCCGTGTGTGTGCCAGTCCGCCCTACTTTTGAAATGAGCGGACTTTTCCCACCCGGAGAAAAGTCCGCTCATTTCGAGCGGGTATCCAGGTAGGCGGGGCCCGCGACGGAGACGTCGCTGGCCCCGCCGCCTGGTATGGACTTAAAGGGGAACCCCAACGCCGAAAAAAAAGGGCGTGTGGGTCCCCCCCAAGTCCACAACAGACCCTTGTCCGAGCACGCTACCCGGCCGGCCAGGAAAGGGGGGCGAGCGAGCGCCCCCCCTCCTGAGCCGTACCAGGCCGCGTGCCCTCAACATGGGGGGTGCCTTGGGGAAGGGGGGGCCGCAGCCACAGGTGAATGGGTAGGGGTACATTGTACCCCATACTCATTCACATAGGGTGGGAGGCCGGTATCCGGGGGCCCCCTTATTAAAGGGAGCTCCCGGATTCCGATAAGCCCCCCCGCCCGCAGACCCCGACAACCAACGGCCAGGGTTGTCGGGAAGAGGCCCTTGTCCTCATCAACATGGGGACAAGGTGCTTTGGGGTGGGGGGGCCGCGCGGCCCCCCCTTCCCCAAGGCACCCCCCATGTTGAGGGCACGCGGCCTGGTACGGCTCAGGAGGGGGGGGCGCTCGCTCGCCCCCCTTTCCTGGCCGGCCGGGTAGCGTGCTCGGACAAGGGTCTGTTGTGGACTTGGGGGGACCCCCACGCCGATTTTTTTCGGCGTTGGGGTTCCCCTTTAAGTCCATTCCAGGCGGCGGGGTCAGCGACGTCTGCTTCGCGGGCCCCGCCTACCTGGAGATGCGCTCGAAATGAGCGGACTTTCCTCCGCGTGTGTGGGCGAGTCCGTTCATTTCAAAAGTGGGGCGGATTGTATGGCGGACTTAGTCCGCCGTATTAGTCCGCTCAAAAAGTGCCGTGTGTGGGCAAGTCCATTCATTCAAAATTTGGACGGACTGTCTGTCGGATTGTCTGACGAACTTAGTTGGACGGACAATCCTCTCGTGTGTACACGGCCTAAGCGTTTATTGATTGGTTTGCGCAAAAGTTATAACATTTACAAAATAGTTGATCATTTTATTTATTTATTTTTATATATATTTTTAGTGGCTATCAGTGATTTTTATCATGACTGCGACATTATGGTGGACACATCAGACATTTTTGACACATTTTTGGGACCATTGTCATTTATTCAGCAATTAGTGCTATACAAATGCACTGATTCCTGTGTAAATAAGACTGGCAGTGAAGGGGTTAACCACTAGTGGGCAGAGTAAGGGTTAAGTATGTTCTGGGGCGTGTTTCTAACTGTAGGGGGGCGTGGCTACATGTGACACTGATCTCTGCTCCCGAACACAGGGAGCAGAGATCAGTGACACTGTCACTAGGCAGAACGGGGAGATGCTTGTTTACATTAGCATCTCCCTGTTCTTCTTCCCCGTGAGACGATTGCGGGCATCCCCACAGTGATCGAGTATGCGGAACCCGTGACCCGACTCACGGAGGTCCCGGCCAGCATGCACGCATGCCGCAGGCGGCGTGCATGCGATGGCACGGTGGCAAATTTAAAGGAACGTACAGGTACGCCCATTTGCCCAGCCGTGCCATTCTGCCAACGTACATCGGCGTGCGCCGGTCGGGAACCGGTTAATAGGACACTTACCTGTCCTGGAGTCCAGTGATGTCAGCACCGCAGCTGATGTTTCAGCTGTCAGGTGCATGCTGCTTCCATTACAAGTAAGGGAACCCGGCAGTGAAGCCTTATAGCTTCGCGCAGGGAACCCTGCTGCACATGCATGAGGCTCCGCTCCTCTCTCCTACTGGCCTGGAGGCTGGGAAAGGAGGAGGGAGGAGGAGGGAGGAGGAGGGAGCCCAGGCGGTGTCATCAATACCTGCGGCTGAGGCGCCTGAAAGTGGGAACAGGATGCCTGTGAAAGACAGGTATCCTGTCCCCCTCCCCCCTGAAAAGGTGCCAAATGTGGCACCCGAGGGGGGCAGGAGTACAATGAGTATAAGTTCCACTTTGGGTGGAACTCCACTTTAACATGAGTTGTGTTAAGGCAGCCCATTGAAGATAAATGGGCTGTTAACACACCCTAATGTGCCTAAAATTGCACATAACCTTTTTCCTTCAAAGCTTTGCTATGCATTGTGGTGAGCAACAAAGCAGATGCATTGCCTTAAAGGCTAAGTTCAGATTTTCTAGAAAATTACCTATGAAGTCAAGGTGCCCCAGTAGATATTAACAATCTGTGCACCTTTGTAAAGTGATAATGAATTTTTTTATTTTAGTAGGTCCCCTTAGAAGCCTGGCTAAAAACCTCCTAGTTAGCAACCCCCACATTCTAACTTGTTGCTTGAATGCAAAAAAACATTGTTTTTTATGTCCTAGCAACAGGGAAGGACGTAGGAGTTGCTAACAGAGAGTTTTTTTAGACAGGCTTCGGAGGGAGCCTACAAGTAAAACAATAAAATTAATGATAATTTTACAACATTGCACATATTTAGAATCCCTATCACTGCACTACCCGCCTGGAGTTTGCATATTCTCCCTGTGCCTGTGTGGGTTTTCTCCAGGTACTCCGGTTTCCTCCCACATTCAAAGGGCATGCTGCTAGGTTAATTGTCTCCTGTCCAAATTGATCCTAGTATGTGTATGTATGAATGTTAGTTAGGGACCTTAGATTGTAAGCTCCTTGAGGGCAACGAATGTAGTGACATACAAGACGATCGTGGGTATCCCCGCAGCGATCGAGTCCACGGCACCCACAACCGGACTCACGGGGGGTCCTGACCGAAGTGCGCGCCGCCGGCGGCGCGCACACGATGGCACGGCGGCATTCTTAAAGGGACATACCTGTACGCCCATATACCTGTCCGTGCCATTCTGCTGACTTACATTGGGTTGGGAAGTGGTTATAGGACGATCGAGGAATCACGCTCATCAATATAAAGAGCTCCCATTTCCTTCCCTTTGGTGCTGCTTGGAGGAATTGTGTGGATGAGTGGGGACCCACAAAGTGCGACTGTGTCTGTTCATGGTCTACAACTCGCCATTGGTCTAGCAGTTAACATCTGTAATGTGTGTTATGGGTATGATTTCTATACAACTGCCACGCTGTATGTTCTAATTTTTGCAAATGATGATGTAAACTTTTTTGTTTAACTAATTACCGTATTTTTCCGTGTATAAGACGCCCCCATGTATAAGACGCCCCCCACTTTTGCAACCAAGAATTAAGAAATCCATATTTTAAACAGGTAAAACAGAACACAGTTTTATTTAGTAATTAAAGTTTACATACCAGTATATTATGCATCATATCACTTTATTCAACCTCTGTTGCATCAATGTTCTCTTCTTCATCACTAGTTCCAGACAGAATTTCTTCAACTTCTTTTGCATCACTGCTGTCTTCTGAGTCACTGTCTAAATATGTGAGATCATCCTCAGTTCCGTCCATTTCATTGCTGATTCCACATTTCTTGAAGGACTTCACAATCACCTCTTGTTTGACGCCATGCCATGAGTTTAGGACCCAATTGCAGACCTCGGTAATGGTTGGTTTTTTCACTCTTCCTGCCGGGGTCAAGTTATCACCTGCTTTTTGCATCCATCTGCTCCATTCTTCTCTCATCAGGACCTTAAATGGCTTGTTGATTGAAACATCGAGTGGCTGTAGCTGACCTGTAAGTCCACCAGGAATAACTGCTAGGTGTGTTCGCAAATCTGATGCAACCCTTTTAGTCTTTTCTGTTAAATGTGCTCGGAATTGATCAAAGACAAGCAGAGCTGGCTTCTTTAAGAGCCCTCCAGGTCTTCTGGACCAAACCTTTGCAAACCAAATGGCCATAATGTCTTCATTCATCCATCCCTTCTCTTGAACTTGCACAATAATGCCAGGTGGTATGGTCTCTTTAGGATAGGTTTTCCTCTTGAAAATAAGCATAGGAGGCAGTTTAGTACCATCTGCACAGCATGAAAGCACTGCAGTATAGTGTGTCTTTTCATGGCCACTTGTTTTTATTGGCACTGTTTTGATTCCTTTCACATCAACAGTTCTGTTGGAAGGCACATCAAAATTGAGAGGGACCTCATCCATGTTTGCAATCTGACTTGGTTCAAAATCATATTTTTTCCGAAGTTTTATGACATAGGAGTGAAACTGTTGGATTTTATCCTCGTAAACTGGTGGCATTTTCTGAGCTAACTTTGTTCGTGTTCTCATGGCCAGCCCTTCTCTCCTCATGAAATTGAAGCACCATTTTGCCTTTCCTGTAAAATCAACAATGTTCATTTCGCCTGCAAACATTCTTGCCTGACATTGAACAAGTTTGGTTGACACACATAAGCCACTCTGGCGCTGCTCCAAAATCCAAGTTTTAAGCCTCTGCTCCAAATTTGGCCATTTTGCTGGTTTTCCCCTTAAGGCCTTCTTCTTTTTTGGCATCTTAAGGAGTTGCTCTTCCTGTTTTCTCCACTGTCTGATCATACTCTCAGTGGGGGGAGGTCCAAACTGTCTCTCTGCAGCTCTATTCCCATGCTCTTTTGCATAGCTAACTACAGTGAGTTTGAATTTTGCAGAATAAGACAGTCTCTTACTTTTATTACCGGTATTCTGTGACATCTTGGGCTCAAAACGCTCCGCTCTCTGCATCTGCGCAGTCTCCACGTCGAACGGGATCGCATCTGCGCACTCTCCACCTCCGCCTCTACCTCCAGCTGACGTCACTAGCATACATCTCGTGATTGGAGGAAGCCGTTCGTAAGATACGCACTATCTACGCACCCGCGCGGCTCTCTCCCAGGCTGACTGACCGTGTATAAGACGCTGCTCGTATTTCAGCCTAACAATTTAAGGATAAAGTAGCGTCTTATACACGGAAAAATACGGTAATGTATTTTAAATTCTGTTATATAGTATGATCTCCCTCCTGACAAGTTCCCCTGACAAAGGGCTATATTTGGTCCCAAAACGCGTTGGGTTGTCCGGATTTATATGGGAACCTACCAACACAATCATCAGTGTTTTTATTGGTTTGAATACTGTTAAATTATAAAACTATACAAATTTGTACATTTTTTTAAATAAAATATTTTTTTGATATTATACTTGTATACTGTTGCCCTTAAAGTCTTATTTCCTTGGGGGTATCTCCTTTCTATCTATTGCATCAGGGATGTAGGAAACTTCTGGTATAATTGGGTGGTTCTTTTCTCTTTTATGTATATACAAAATAGGGGATAGATTTTTTGGCATTTTTTTATTTTTTTTTTTTACTGGTAATGGTGGTGATCAGATCAGTGATTTTTAGCAGCACTGCAACATTTTGCAGAGAGATC
>NW_027507903.1:322762924-322795424 GCF_037356315.1 Lithobates pipiens | reverse complement strand
GCAGGAGAAAATAATACATAAGCAGAAGTACATAAGCAAGAGTATGCAATACATATGCGTTATTACATAGGCAGGTGCATATAACATATAAGAAGATGTACATAATACACATGCAGTAGTAGGCAGCGATAAGCAGTAGTACATAGGCAGTAGGCAGTAGGCAGTAGTAGATAGGCAGGAGTATTTATACATAGGCAATACATAGGCAGGACAATTTAATACATAAACAGAAGTACATGGGCAGAAATATATAATACATAAGCAGTAGTACATAGGCAGTAGGCAGTAGTAGATAGGCAGGAGTATTTATACATAGGCAATACATAGGCAGGACTATTTATTAATACATAAACAGAAGTACATGGGCAGAAATGTATAATAATATGCAGTAGTACATTGGCAACAGTACACTATAATATATAGGCAGTAGTAAAAAGGAAGGAGTATATAAGCACTAGTATCTAAGCAGTAGAATAAATTGTATATGCAGTAGTATATTGGCGGCAGTACACTATAATACATAGGTAGTAGTAAATAAGCAGGAGTATTTCCTACAAAGGTAGGAGTATATAATACATAGGCAGTAGTAAATTAGCAGAAATACAGTATATAATACATAGGCAGGCAGTAGTACATAGCAAATAGTGCATAATACATAGGCAGTAGTACGTAGTAAACAGGCTGTGTTCCCGTAAATACATATAAATTGATTGTTTAAATAATTCTGCAATCGTCAGTTCCTTGCCAACATTGCCTAAACTAAAATGCAGGTCGGGAAAGGAATCTTCCGATCTTCTATTGACCGTGAATTGTTTCTGTGTCTAATTAATGTGGCTGATCGCTATTGCATACATATCAGTGAAGAGTGCTTTCTGCGGAGCATTGCTGAAACACCACTCTCTATTTCTCCCTTGTCCTCCTTTCTAGTGACTTCTTCATTCCTCTCCTCTGTCTTTTTCCACCCTTGTTCTTATTTCCATTGCTTTCTCTTCTTCTCATCGTTCTCAATGTTGTATTCCCTCTCTTCTTGCTGTTTAACCTTGTATTATCTCTCTTCTAGATTCCCAACCCAGCCTGTCCTCCCCTCTTCATCCTCTAATCTGCATTGGTATCTTGGGCTCTATCTCTATAGATTGATCTTGTTACATTGTTGTGTGCCTCCCCTTCTTTGTTTCCTTTTGGTATATTGACATATAATACCCCTTTCTTTGAATGTTTTCTTTTGTATTTGGTTAGTTAACTATTGTATTCTTCTTCTCTATAATACATTCAAGTCTCTCTTACTCCCTTCTTCTACCAGCCCCTCCACCTCCTTCTCTCTGTCTCTCTCTCCCTCTCTCTTTCTGTTTCTCTGTCTTTCACAGCCCACCCATTCCTAGTCCCCCTCTCTATTGTTCTCTCTCCCTCTCTTAGTCCCTTTCCCCCTCTCCCTCTCTTTCACAGCCCCTCTCTCTCACACTCTCTTTCATAGTACAGTCTCTCTCCCCCAGTCTCTCTCTTTCCCAGCCCCCCTATCTCCCAGTCCCAGGCTCTTCTCCTCTTGTTTTCTCTATTGCACTCTCTCTCTCACTCATTCCCTCTCCCAGTCCTTCTCTCTCTCTCTCTTTCACAGTCTCCCCCCCTTTCTCTTTCCCAGCCCCCCTCTCTCCCAGTCCCTAGCTCTTCTCCTCTTGCTCTCTCTTGCACTCTCTCTCCCAGTCCTTCTGTCCCTTTCCCAGCCCCCCTTTCTCTTTCCCAGTCCCCTCTCTCTCCCAGCCCCTCATTCCTCTCCCTCTCTCTCTCTTGCACTCTATTTCTCTCTCTCCCAGTCCTTCTCTACCTCCCTTTCCCAGCCCCCCCTTCTCTTTCCCAGTCCCCCTCTCTCCCCCAGCCTTTCTCTCTCCCAGCCCCCCCCCCTCCCCGAGAATTTCTCTCTCCCAGCCACCCTCTCCCCCAGCCTTTCTCTCTCCCAGCCCCCCACTCTCCCTGAGAATTTCTCTCTCCCAGCCCCCCTCTCTCCCCAAAAATGTCTCTCTCCCAGCCCCCCTCTCTCCCTCAGCCTTTCTCTCTCCCAGCCCCTCTCTTCCCGAGAATTTCTCTCTCCCAGCCTTTCTCTCTCCCCCAACCTTTATCTCTCCCAGCCCCCCCTCTCTTCCTGAGAATTTCTCTCTCCCAGCCCCCCTCTCTCTCCCCGAGAATTTCTCTCTCCCAGCCCCCCTCTCTCCCCCAGCCTTTCTCTTTCCCAGTCCCCCCTCTCTCCCAATAATTTCTCTCTCCCAGCCCCCCTCTCTCCCCGATAATTTCTCTCTCCCAGCCCCCTCTCTCCCCAGCCTTTCTCTCTCCCAGCCCCCCCTCTCTCCCAGACCCTCATTCCTCTCTCTCTCTTGCACTCTATTTCACTCTCTCACTGTCTTTTTCTCTCTCCCTCTCCCTCTTTTTCCCAGTCCCCCTCTCATTTTCTTTCCCAATCCCCCTCTCATTTTCTTTCCCAATCCCCCTCTTCTTTTCTTTCCCAATCCCCCACTCCTTTCTTTCCCAATCCCTCTGTCTTTTGCTCATGCTCTCTCCTTGTCTTTCACAATTTCTATTTTTTCCTCTGTCTTTTTTCCACCCTTCAAAACTGGTGTTTCCAAATGTCTAGGCTCTACCTAGCAGGTGCAAGTCAATGTAGTGATTTTCTGTGTGTGTGTGTGTGTGTGTGTATATTATAAAATATATATGGTCTTATGAGAGTTGGACGGCAAGAGATAGAAATATTTGTATTACCTCTACTTGATCGATGTCAATATCTCACCCCAGTAAGCTTCAATTGAAGAGGTGACCCAGACAGCATTCGGAGCCTACTCCACTCCCTCCCCACCCAGTGCTGATACTGACTACAGATGATGGGATGTCTTCACTGTTCTCTTAATGAAGCACTTCTTGGAGTCGTGTTTGTTGTTTCTTGTGGTAAAAATGTGGAAGAAAACTTCTCATGTAACCAGGAAAATATTTGGTTGAAAGCCAGGGCCTGCATGGGATAGAAACAAGCAATACAGGGGAACAGTGTTTAATCATTGCTAGCAACATTCCCATAACCCTGCCCTGGAGACACAGCAAGCGCTTTACTATTAGAGCTGGGGCAGACCTAGAGAAATTCTTGTTGGAAAGAAAGCTTAGTGATAATAAATCCTGGTCCTGAGCTGGTGCTACATACACTGAGAAACTGAGGAAAACACTGTCTGCTGCTTAGGTTATGTGCTAGGTCAATATGGGACAGCTTCTGAATAAAGGGGTACTCAAATATGGCTCCTGCCAAAAGGCTACAACATGAGACTACTGATATGCTTTAGACCAAAGACTGGAAACATGCTACAGAAGACCATCAAAAACTGAAGATGTGCAAAGGAAGGTTATCAAAGCATGATAACCCATTGAGGGAGACAGTCAGAGAATGAAAATAGAAGTAAGTAGGAAACTGCAGACACTTGAAGACTGGGAACTTGCTATAGTGGTTAAACTGGGAAATACTATAAAAGACAACCAAAACTAGCATACTACAGACTATACAGACCCACTGCAAGCACAGTCATAGACTGCATACATACTATAGTCAGAGACTGCAAGCATGTTCCAGGAAAAAGCCAGAGGCTGGATATTTGCTCCAGGAGATGGTCAGAATCTGCATACTTCTTTCAGGAGATGGTCAAACACTACATACTTGTTCCAGGAGATGGCTGAAGACTTCGGCCAGCTTACAGGAGGTAGTATGAGACTTCATACATGCTAAAAGAGTAACCAGAGACTGTAGACATGTCGTAAGAGTGGTTATAGACTGAGGACATAATAAAGGACTGATCAGAGACTTGCCTACACTTGAGGTGTGGTCAGATATTGTAGACATGCCAAATTAGAGCCCATTTACAATTCAAATATTCAGATACGGTGCTACAAGAAGTGTTTTCTCTTACATTTTTTATGGTGCCTGCATTATAAGCTACATGACCTATGACTTGATTTACTAAAGCTGAAGAATGCAAAATCTGGCGCACCTCTGGAAAGAAACCTATCAGCTTCCAGGTTTCATTGCCAAAGCTTAATTAAACAAGCTGAGGTTAGAAGCTGATTGGCTTCCATGCACAGCTGCACTATATTTTGTACTCTCTGATCTTAGTAAATCAACCCCATTGAGACTTAGATTAAATCTAAGAACCCTTTTCTACAAGATTGGAAATCAGGAGGTCATCTGAGGGAGCATCTGGGCAGGGAGAACACTGCTAAATTGGTGCCGGGACAAACAATAAGCTTAATGGGTCCCTTGGGTTGGGCACCAGGCTCCTAATGTGATTTAACAGAAGTCCAGCTGGAGAATGATGAGGAAGCGCATAACATTAGGGAAATGACCCCTTGGCTGTTTAAGATTTAATACTGTCAGGATAAGGTGGCCTACTTCAGTGTTGTACATACTCAAGGGAAAGAAAGTTATTTACTGTATATATCTGTTAAGTAAAGTCTAGTGGCATAAGGCATTGATGAGTTCAAAAGTTTCTTAGACACACCTGGGTAAACACCACAAAAAGTAAACAATTTGGTTTAAAAGAGTGCATATTTCATATTCAGATACTTTTTTGAGCAAAATAGTGCATATTAATAGTGCTTGAGTTTCAAAGCCTACTTTCTCTAGTCACTTTACCCATATGTCACAGTCACTTTACCCCTATGGCATATCTTCATTGGTGCCCAGGTCCTGAAATGTGATAAGGGTAGGAAACAGAGGAAGAAAAGTACAAAAATGCAATAGCATGCTAAACACACAATGACGCACCACTGGAGGTGGGAGGGGGCTGGGCAGGGCAGGGCAAGCAAATACAGACCCAGGCTTTTACGTGCACATCGGGTGCCCTTCTTTTCTGCATTCCTGGCTCATGTTAAAGAAATTCAGCCAACAGATCCACTGCAATCTGCCCACAGATGTTGGCCAATGGTTGATTGTGGGGAGTGTGAGCCTACCACTATCAGAGCAAACCCAGGTGAAAGAGTGCCCTATTAACCTATCGGCTTGGCTAGGCTTGGTTTGGCAAACCTTACAAAGCAGCATCAGTGGATAGAGGAACAGAGAAGGAAACAGGAGGCTGGTGCACCCAGAAACACCTACAGTGATTGGAACAAAAATGCTACCTGTCTGTTAGATCTTCATAATAAAGGTCAGCTAAAAGGATTGGGGCCTACTTCATGATATAGCATTGTTATCAAGACTGCTGACCAGCTGACCAGACAACATTAATTTCATGTGAACTAGAGTGCTGAGGGACACATCAAACCACCCTTTGAAATCAGTGGGCACCTACAGTGGTGTGAAAAAGTGTTTGCCCCCTTCCTCATTTCCTGTTCCTTTGCATGTTTGTCACACTTAAGTGTTTCGGAACATCAAACCAATTTAAACAATAGTCAAGGACAACACAAGTAAACACAAAATGCAATTTGTAAATGAAGATGTTTATTATTAAAGGTGAAAAAAAATCCAAACCATCATGGCCCTGTGTGAAAAAGTGATTGCCCCCCTTGTTAAAACATACTATAACTGTGGTTGTCCACACCTGAGTTCAATTTCTCTAGCCACACCCAGGCCTGATTATTGCCACACCTGTTCACAATCAAGGCATCACTTAAATAGGAGCTGCTTGACACAGTAAGGTCCACCAGAAGATCCTTAAAAGCTACACATCATGCCGAGACCCAAAGAAATTCAGGAACAATTGAGAAAGAAAGTAATTGAGATCTATCAGTCTGGAAAGGGTTATAAAGCCATTTCCAAAGCTTTGGGAATCCAGCGAACCACAGTGAGAGCCATTATCCACAAATGGCGAAGACATGGAACAGTGGTGAACCTTCCCAGGAGTGGCCGGCCGCCCAAAATTACCCCAAGAGCGCAGCGACGACTCATCCAAGAGGTCACAAAAGACCCCACAACAACGCCCAAGGAACTGCAGGCCTCACTTGCCTCAGTTAAGGTCAGCGTTCATGCCTCCACCATCAGGAAAAGACTGGGCAAAAATGGCCTGCATGGCAGAGTTCCAAGGAGAAAACCACTGCTGAGCAAAAAGAACATCAAAGCTTGTCTCAATTTCTCCACAACACATCTTGATTATCCCCAAGACTTTTGGGACAACATTCTGTGGACCGATGAGACAAAAGTGGAACTCTTTGGAAGGTGTGTGTCCAAGTATATCTGGTGTAGAAGGAACACTGCATTTCATGAAAAGAACATTATACCAACAGTAAAATATGGTGGTGGTAGTGTGATGGTCTGGGGCTGTTTTGCTGCTTCAGGACCTGGAAGACTTGCCGTGATAAAAGGAACTATGAATTCTGCTGTCTACCAAGAGATCCTGAAGGAGAATGTCCGACCATCTGTTCGTGTACTCAAGCTGAAACGAACTTGGGTTCTGCAGCAGGACAATGATCCTAAACACACCAGCAAGTCCACCACCGAATGGCTGAAGAAAAACAAAATGAAGACTTTGGAGTGGCCTAGCCAAAGTCCTGACCTGAATCCTATTGAGATGTTGTGGTATGACCTTAAAAAGGCCGTTCATGCTCGAAAACCCTCTAATGTAACTGAATTAGGACAATTCTGCAAAGATGAGTGGGCCAAAATTCCTCCAGGACGCTGTAAAAGCCTCATTGCACGTTATCGCAAACGCTTGGTTGCAGTTGTTGCTGCTAAGGGTGGCCCAACCAGTTATTAGGTTTAGGGGGGCAATCACTTTTTCACACAGGGCCATGATGGTTTGGATTTTTTTTCACCTTTAATAATAAACACCTTAATTTACAAATTGCATTTTGTGTTTACTTGTGTTGTCCTTGACTATTGTTTAAATTGGTTTGATGTTCCGAAACACTTAAGTGTGACAAACATGCAAAGGAACAGGAAATGAGGAAGGGGGCAAACACTTTTTCACACCACTGTATATACTCTCTGCAGATGTACTGCATATAATATTTAAAAGCCAATTACCATTCTAATCTTCAATCATATACCACAGTCCATCTAATTTGCAATATGTTTCATAAGTTTGCCATAAAAGTAGTCCTGGATTCCAATAATTAACAGGTCCATCTATCATATACAGATACATTAATTGAATTAAAAAGATTCCTAAAGTATTGATGGAAATATTTTTTCAAGCCACCGCCAAGAGAACAAAAGATCCTCCCAAGGTTATAATAAGATCATAAATCCCAACCACAGGACATTCAGTATTTATGTCAATAAGAAACCACATTACAGGCAAAAGCATGTATGTTCAATGCGAATTTAGCATTAGCGATTAATTTTTTTTAAGATTAGATTTTTACATTAAAGTTATAGTTTTGTGCTTTAATTTTATTTCAGATGCTGTTCGGTATTTTGCCATCAACATATTTATTATATATGAGTCCTCGATATTTATTACACTTTTTGGAGCCTTTTATTGATAGGCTCCTTACATTTCAGATCCTTTCAAAGGCATGAACATGGGGGGGGGGGGGGGGGGGTATTTATGAAAACTGAAAAGTAAGCTGCTTCTGAATGACAATAAGATCTCATATAAATGTATTCATTCATAATAAAAATATTAATAATAATAGTTAAGATCACTCTAATATTACCTATTATTAATGTATAATTATTACCTATTTTGTGTCATTGTGATGGAGAATATTGAATGGTAGTAAGTACTGAAAAGAAAGCAGCTTTGTTGTTCCTAATTGTAGCAGAACCTTACTGTGACCAGTTTGATGCACCATTACTAGAACAAGCATTACCAATACATGGATTTAAATGCTGAAAAGGAAACCGCCAATTCACAATGTTTTTATTTTTCCATTAACACTGCTGATTGTTTCCCCCAGGAAACAGTCTACAGCTTCAATAAAAACAGTATTTAATGTACATTAAACAGTGATGGTTTCTGAAGAAATTTAAAAGTGATAAATGTGCCCCTAGTAGAGACGATACCTGAGAAATTTTAACTACTGTAGGTTATCTGGTCAATTTTCATTGAACTTGAAGGAACTAAAGCCTAGGAATTGGAGCCAACAGACAATGTTTTTCATTGGAGGAAAGGCTTGGGAGACCCTCATTGAGTCATAGATACCTGATGTTGTTTCTTCCAATAATATTTGTTGGTAAGGACTTTATAATATATTCCCTTAAAGGGTTGACATAACTTTGTCTGTCCCTTACCTATTATCTAGCCAGCCTATTATCTAGCCATATGTGTCCAAGATAATATACTGTTTGGGACTACAGTATGTCCAAAATGTTTTCTGCCAACAGAACACTAATTAGGTCTAGTGCAAGGGATCATATGACTTGTATCCTTGAATCCTTCCATTAGTTACCTGTCAGGTTTCACTTCAAAATCCTGCACAGCTTGATAATCCATGTATCTGTCCTAAGCCTAGTACACATGGGCCGAATGTTGAGCGACATTGACTGGTTAAATAAAAAACGTCCGACATTCGGCACGTGTGTATGGCAGCCGGTCCAACAGAAGCAGCCATTCGGCCGGCTTCTGTCTGACGTGCAGGCTGGAAAACCAGCAGCTGTCCGGCTCCGGATCAGCGCTCTCAGCCAACTACTGAGAGCACTGACTGGAGTGTTCTGGGGGGGGGGGGGTCTGTCCCCCTGTTAGAACACAAGAGCACAGCAGGGGAGATCGCTGTACTAAGATCGGTTCTGGACATAGTTTTTGCGTGACGTCGGTGTACATCCTTGGTGGTTGCTGCGGACCCTCTTTTTTTCTCTACACTGCTTCGTTCCTACAGGTGTTCAATTTCGGCTCAATCTGCCCTTACACCTAATTCTCACTCCTCTATTGGACACTGTTTTGTGTAATCCCAGGTAAACTTAACTTTTGGGTTGGGCTCTCTTGGGGTTCTTCATGGTGGTGTGTCACTTTTTGTTTCTACTTCATTACACAAAATTGCACATCTGTTCTGTTTCCTTTGTGGTGACTATTCCGGCTTATTCCGGTATCCCCTACTCATTTCTTTCCTTTTTTATTTGTCTATTCAACTCTCCTGATTTCACACTTTACTAACATTAGCCTCAATTGTTGCCTTTCACTAGTTTTTCTGGATTCATTCTTATGAATGCTATTTGGCCGAATGAATCCCATCCACAAGGACCTCTCAACTAATCTTTATGGCCCGTTTGCCAATCCAGGATGTCACCCCAGCTCCCGGGGAGGCTACTACACCCCTCCCAGCGCTTCTGATGTACACTACCATTACTATCCACTATGTATTCTATCCGTCATCCATAGGTAAGAGTGGCTAGGACCATTGTCATGCTCCCCCTCTTTGCCTATGTATATAATCAATTACCATTGATTATTATTTTAATATATGATTTATCATAGGTGTTCCAATATACAGCTGCTCCTGATGAGTGGAGACGATCCACGAAACGCGTCGAGCTCTTTACCAATGAATGCCTTGGCCTAGTGGCCATGATTCGATTATGGGTTTGATCTACTTCAATCATCAATTCATTTTATTGGTTATTATATACACACTTTGGAATGTACTGTCGGTCTACTGTTTACTATGTCCTGTTCATTATTATCATTGTATCATGAATTTTATTGGGCTATGCGACTATTATACTAATTATATTATTTAATTTTGTATATCATATATCTGATTACTATTAATATACCCATTGTACTACCTCTTGATGTGTTTCCAATAAACTAGTAATTTACTATATTATATTGATTGAAGTGATTCACCCCAAGTAATTTGTTTCATAGAAAGTCCCGTTGCCCATTTTTTGCCCCCTTCCCTTTTCCTTATCAAATATCGGGGATGGAGTCTTGTGTACTGGATGGTCACGGCTCATATAAAGTCCCATTAGTTCTTGTTTTTTATTTTCATTTTGTCTAAAAGATCGGTTTATTAGTACAGCGGCTCAGACTGGAGCTGTCAGTTTTGTGTCATTCAATCCACTTAGTTAAATGGAAAAAAACTAGTGGTGTGAACCAGACTTTAACTTTTATCAACTTAGACAGGCTATACATGTTTTTGAATCTCGGCCGGTTCCTGCTGAATTTGAACAATTTGAACAATGTATGGGCAGGCTGAATGTACCAAGTTGATTGATAGATCAACTTGGGTACAACCAGCCTGTGGGATTTTCTTGCAATTATCACTAGCAACTGCTATAGTTGTTATCAATGATCACTGTCTTCTTCCAGCGGGTGAAGCTTCCCCTACTCTGGAGAAGACAATGGCCCGCCGGGAGGAATTCCCCTGTCAGCACTGTCTGTGTTGATAGAGAAATCACGCAAATTTCTTTCCTGCAACCCGTGTATGGCCAGCCATACTCCCACCTCATAACTTTGCTCCTTTAATTCTGGCCTTTTGTGTGTCCCTTAAATTCATCTGTACTCTTAGGGGGTACAAGGCTTTCTCCTGTAATGATGAGCTCAAAAGACCTTGTTTTGGTTCAGTATGGGTTAGCCAAACTTCAAAAAAGTTCGGATCCTAAACCCAACCCCTTTGAAATCAATGGAAGCCAAATCTGTCAAATTAAAAATGTCAATTTCTGGGCTAATATGTAAGGGGGTGGCAAAAATGTTTATGGGGATTGGCACTGCCCCTGGGGAAGGTGTACCAATGCAAAAAAAATAAAAAAATAAATACAATTTCACACAGCCAGGAGCAGTGATTTTTTTTAGCACTAACATTTGCAAAGTAAAATGTTTTACAATTGCCCACTAATGACTTTCATTGTCAGCTTCTTCATTAAAAAAAAAAAAGACCACAAAACCTCTAATGCCCTGTACACACGGTCTGACTTTCTGATGGAAAATGTGCGTTCGGATCGTGTTGTCGGAAAATCCGATCGTGTGTGCGATCCATCAGACTTTTTCTGACAGAATTTACAACACAAATTTTGAGAGCTGGATCTAAAATTTTCCGACAACATCCGATCGTTTAAATTCCAATCGTGTTCCGACGGACAAATGACACGTATGCTCAGAATAAATGACAAGACGAAAGCTATTGCCTACTAGCCCGTTTATAGTCCCATTGTATGTGTTGTACGTCACCGCTAGGGATGAGCTTGGTGTTCGAGACGAACGCATGTTCGAGACGAACGCATGTTCGACTCGAACACCGGCTGTTCGCCCGTTCGGCGAAGCCAGAACTCTGTGGGCCGTTCGTGACAAATTCATGTGGCGCTCACGGCCCACAATGCACTGCACCAGCGCAGTGCATTGCTGGCTCATGATTGGCCAAGCATGCACTGTGACCCCGCATGCTTGGCCAATCACAGCGCCGGCAGCGAGGAGAGCCATAATTGGCCACAGGCAAGATGTCTGTGGCCAAATATAGCTCAGGCTGTTTAGTACACGCCCCACACTATATAAGACTGCAAGCTCGGCGGCCTTGTGTAGTGTTCCGGGGTCTGCAGGAGTTAGTAGGTGTTGTGTGACTTCAGCGCAGTATACACCTGTATCTACCTTTATTGCTGTTCTCTAATAGAGCCATCTGCAGGAGTTAGTGGGTGTTGTGTGCTTCCAGCGCAGTATACACCTGTATCGACCCTTTATTGCTGTTCTCTAATAGAGCCATCTGCAGGAGTTAGTGGGTGTTGTGTGCTTCCAGCGCAGTATACACCTGTATCTACCCTTTATTGCTGTTCTCTAATAGAGCCATCTGCAGGAGTTAGTGGGTGTTGTGTGCTTCCAGTGCAGTATACACCTGTATCTACCTTTATTGCTGTTCTCTAAAAGAGCCATCTGCAGGAGTTAGTGGGTGTTGTGTGCCTCCAGCGCAGTATACACCTGTATCTATCTTTATTGCTGTTCTCTAATAGAGCCATCTACAGGAGTTAGTGGGTGTTGTGTGCCTCCAGCACATCACGGTATACACCTGTATCTACCCTTTATTGCTGGTGTTCTATAATAAAGGCACCTGCAGGAGTTAGTGGGTGTTATGTGCCTCCAGCACAGCACAATATACAGCTGTATCTACCTTTTTTTTCTGGTGTTCTATAATAAAGGCATCTGCAGGAATTAGTGGGTGTTGTGTGCCTCCAGCGCAGTATATGGCTGTATCTACCCTTAATTGCTGTTCTCAAATAGAGCCATCTGCAGGAGTTAGTGGTTGTTGTGTGCCTCCAGCACAGCACAGTATACACCTGTATCTACCCTTTATTGCTAGTGTTCTATAATAAAGGCATCTGCAGGAGTTAGTGCTTGTTGTGTGCCTCCAGCACAGCACAATATACACCAGTATCTACCCTTTATTGCTGGTGTTCTCTAATACAGCCATCTGCAGGAGTTAGTGGGTGGCGTGTGCCTCCAGCGCAGTATACACCTGTATCTACCCTTTATTGCTGTTCTCAAATAGAGCCATCTGAAGGAGTTAGTGGGTGTTGTGTGCCTCCAGCACAGCACAGTATACACCTGTATCTATCTTTTATTGCTGGTGTTCTCTCATACAGGCATCTGCAGTAGTTAGTGGGTGTTGTGTGTCTCCAGCACAGTATACACCTGTATCTACCCTTTATTGCTGGTGTTCTATAATAAAGGCATCTGCAGGAGTTAGTGGGTGTTGTGTGCCTCCAGTACAGCACAGTATACACCTTTATCAACCCTTTATTGCTGGTGTTCTATAATAAAGGCATTTGCAGGAGTTAGTGGGTGTTGTGTGCCTCCAGCGCAGTATACACCTGTATCTACCCTTTATTGCTGTTCTCAAATAGAGCCATCTGCAGGAGTTAGTGGGTGTTGTGTGCCTCCAGCACAGCACAGTATACACCTGTATCTACCCTTTAATTGCTGGTGTTCTATAATAAAGGCATCTGCAGGAGTTAGTGGGTGTTGTGTGCCTCCAGCACAGCACAATATACAGCTGTATCTACCCTTTATTGCTGGTGTTCTCTAATACAGCTATCTGCAGGAGTTAGTGGGTGTTGTGTGCCTCCAGCGCAGTATACACCTGTATCTACCCTTTATTGCTGTTCTCAAATAGAGCCATCTGCAGGAGTTAGTGGGTGGTGTGTACCTCCAGCACAGCATAGTATACACCTGTATCTACCTTTTATTTCTGGTGTTCTATAATAAAGGTATCTGCAGGAGTTAGTAGGTGTTGTGTGCCTCCAGAGCAGTATACGGCTGTATCTAACCTTTATTGCTGTTCTCAAATAGAGCCATCTGCAGGAGTTAGTGGGTGTTGTGTGCCTCCAGCACAGTATACACCTGTATCTACCCTTTATTGCTAATGTTCTATAATAAAGGCATCTGCAGGAGTTAGTGGGTGTTGTGTGCCTCCAGCGCAGTATACACCTGTATTTACCCTTTATTGCTGTTCTCAAATAGAGCCATCTGCAGGAGTTAGTGGGTGTTGTGTGCCTCCAGCACAGCACAGTATACACCTGTATCTACCCTTTATTGCTGGTGTTCTATAATAAAGGCATCTGCAGGACTTAGTGGGAGTTGTGTGCCTCCAGCACAGCACAGTATACATCTTTATCTACCTTTTAATTCCTGGTGTTCTATAATAAAGGCATCTGCAGGAGTTAGTGGTTGTTGTTTGCCTCCAGCACAGCACAATATACACCCGTATCTACCCTTTATTGCTGGTGTTCTCTAGTACAGCCATCTGCAGGAGTTAGTGGGTGTTGTGTGCCTCAAGCACAGCACAGTATACACCTGTATCTACCTTTTATTGCTGGTGTTGTCTCATACAGGCATCTGCAGTAGTTAGTGGGTGTTGTGTGCCTCCAGCACAGTATACACCTGTATCTACCCTTTATTGCTGGTGTTCTATCATACAGGCATCTGCAGGAGTTAGTGGGTGTTGTGTGCCTCCAGCACAATATACACTACCCAATTGCTGGTTTTCCCATCTCCCTGCAGGCCATTACCATGTCTGCAACGCCAACAAGGAGAGGCAGACAGGCACGAGCCAATAAAAGAGGGCAAGCAGGCTCTGTGTCTAGAGACAACAGTGCTGGTCGTGGACACGGTGCATCGTCAAAAGCACGTGACCATGGGACACGCTTTTCCTTATTTTCGGCAGCTGGACATGTTGAGCCGCAACATGCCGAAGACTTGGTAGAGTGGATGACCAAGCCCTCCTCATCCTCCTCATCCTCTCTCACCCAGGTTCAGGGTACTAGCAAAGCAGCTGCCAATGCATCCTCTTCCCTCGTCTCAATGTCATCATCAGTCACTCCTTCCCTAGACCCATCATGTCCGAACTGTTTGAGCACAGTGTTGGGTACATGCTCCAGGAGGATGCCCAGTGTTTTGTAGGCTCTGATGATGATACTCAGCTAGAGGAAGGCAGTAGCATGAGCGCAGAGAGAGGGGATGGTCAAGAAGGACAGCAGTCTGGCAGTCATGTTCCACAAGCTGCAGCATACTGCCAGGTTTGCTCCAGTGATGAAGAGGGAGGGGATGATGAGGTCACTGACTCCACGTGGGCGCCTGGTAGGAGAGAGGAGGAGGAGGCACATCTCCAACGAGGCAGAATGCCCTCCGGGGGCCAGCTTAGGGGCAGCACACTGACTGAATCACACCGCAGAGCTCCGCCTGTGCAGGGTGCTGCCTTTGCTCGTTATTCTAAAAGTTCTTTGGTGTGGGATCAGATCGCACCGCTGCTATTTGCAACATATGTCTCAAGCGTATCTCACGTGGCCAAAACATCAGCCGCTTGGGCACCACATGCTTGACCAGCCATATGTTGACCTGCCATGCAGCTCATTGGCAAGCGTACCTCAAAGACCCACACCAAAGAACAAAGCGGACCTCTCCTTGCTCCTCATCAGCTGGGATCTCCAATAGTGATGGCCGAACGGTTCGCCCGGCGGTCGTTTCGCGGCGAATTTCCGACATTCGCGGTCCGCACGTTCGAACGCCTTTTTCCGTCGTTCGCCGCGGCGGACTTACGTGTTTAATGTATACAAGAACTTTAACCTTTGGTGACACGTTTATCATGTGATACAGGACAGCCAATTGAGACATGACAGCACATGGACACTTGGACATTCCCCCTAACCTATAAATACACCCGATCCGGTGGCCATTTTACATTCTTTCTTCTGTTACGATAGGGACAGGTTCCTGTGTGGAGTAGGGAGAGATAAACCACTAGCTATTTGGTACACAAAAGTTCTTTTCAGGACTGGTATAGGTGTTAGGTGTTGATAGGTTTGCTGTGCTGCTGATTCTTGCAGCAGCCTGAGTGTCTTTTGTTAGTTTAGAGAAAGGGAAAGGACGGTGTATGCTACAGGGACAGCCAGATTAGTCTTTCATCATCATCATCATCATCATCATCATTAGCTGTTACTATCAAGGTCCACAAAAGAGCTGTTCCAGTAACCACTAATCGTTCTCTTTTTTTGCCAATTTGTATAGGGACAGGAAGGAAGCAGTGTTGTCAGGCAGTGAGGGTAATTTTAAAGACTTGCTGTTATTATTAGTTCCACAAAGGTTCTTTTCAGGACTGGTATCAGTGGTACAGTAATAGGCTTGTACATGTATAATATTCTTTCTTCCAAATATAGAAAGGATATTATACTTGACTGCTGCCCTTCTGCTGCAGTCTGCTAAACATTCACAACTCACTTGTTCCACAAAAGTTCTTATAAGGACTGGTAACTTGGTATAGGGTGCTACGGTACATAGGCTTGAGTGCGGTACAGTCTGCTGTTCTGTAAGGACCGCTATCGGTCCACAATAGATAGGGTTGACGTGCACCACTGCTGACCGCTGCCCTATACTGCAGCAGTCCTTCAGCGGTATAGGGACTGACGTACAGTCTGCTAATCACTAACACACAACCTGCTTGTTCCACAAAAGTTCTTATAAGGACTGGTAACTTGGTATAGGGTGCTACGGTACATAGGCTTGAGTGCGGTACAGTCTGCTGTTCTGTAAGGACCGCTATCGGTCCACAATAGATAGGGTTGACGTGCACCACTGCTGACCGCTGCCCTATACTGCAGCAGTCCTTCAGCGGTATAGGGACTGACGTACAGTCTGCTAAACACTAATACACAACCTGCTTGGTCCACAAAAGTTCTTATAAGGACTGGTAACTTGGTATAGGGTGCTACGGTACATAGGCTTGAGTGCGGTACAGTCTGCTGTTCTGTAAGGACCGCTATCGGTCCACAATAGATAGGGTTGACGTGCACCACTGCTGACCGCTCACCTATACTGCAGCAGTCCTTCAGCGGTATAGGGACTGACGTACAGTCTGCTAATCACTAACACACAACCTGCTTGTTCCACAAAAGTTCTTATAAGGACTGGTAACTTGGTATAGGGTGCTACGGTACATAGGCTTGAGTGCGGTACAGTCTGCTGTTCTGTAAGGACCGCTATCGGTCCACAATAGATAGGGTTGACGTGCACCACTGCTGACCGCTGCCCTATACTGCAGCAGTCCTTCAGCGGTATAGGGACTGACGTACAGTCTGCTAAACACTAATACACAACCTGCTTGGTCCACAAAAGTTCTTATAAGGACTGGTAACTTGGTATAGGGTGCTACGGTACATAGGCTTGAGTGCGGTACAGTCTGCTGTTCTGTAAGGACCGCTATCGGTCCACAATAGATAGGGTTGACGTGCACCACTGCTGACCGCTGCCCTATACTGCAGCAGTCCTTCAGCGGTATAGGGACTGACGTACAGTCTGCTAAACACTAATACACAACCTGCTTGGTCCACAAAAGTTCTTATAAGGACTGGTAACTTGGTATAGGGTGCTACGGTACATAGGCTTGAGTGCGGTACAGTCTGCTGTTCTGTAAGGACCGCTATAGGTCCACAATAGATAGGGTTGACGTGCACCACTGCTGACCGCTCACCTATACTGCAGCAGTCCTTCAGCGGTATAGGGACTGACGTACAGTCTGCTAATCACTAACACACAACCTGCTTGTTCCACAAAAGTTCTTATAAGGACTGGTAACTTGGTATAGGGTGCTACGGTACATAGGCTTGAGTGCGGTACAGTCTGCTGTTCTGTAAGGACCGCTATCGGTCCACAATAGATAGGGTTGACGTGCACCACTGCTGACCGCTGCCCTATACTGCAGCAGTCCTTCAGCGGTATAGGGACTGACGTACAGTCTGCTAAACACTAATACACAACCTGCTTGGTCCACAAAAGTTCTTATAAGGACTGGTAACTTGGTATAGGGTGCTACGGTACATAGGCTTGAGTGCGGTACAGTCTGCTGTTCTGTAAGGACCGCTATCGGTCCACAATAGATAGGGTTGACGTGCACCACTGCTGACCGCTCACCTATACTGCAGCAGTCCTTCAGCGGTATAGGGACTGACGTACAGTCTGCTAATCACTAACACACAACCTGCTTGTTCCACAAAAGTTCTTATAAGGACTGGTAACTTGGTATAGGGTGCTACGGTACATAGGCTTGAGTGCGGTACAGTCTGCTGTTCTGTAAGGACCGCTATCGGTCCACAATAGATAGGGTTGACGTGCACCACTGCTGACCGCTGCCCTATACTGCAGCAGTCCTTCAGCGGTATAGGGACTGACGTACAGTCTGCTAAACACTAATACACAACCTGCTTGGTCCACAAAAGTTCTTATAAGGACTGGTAACTTGGTATAGGGTGCTACGGTACATAGGCTTGAGTGCGGTACAGTCTGCTGTTCTGTAAGGACCGCTATCGGTCCACAATAGATAGGGTTGACGTGCACCACTGCTGACCGCTGCCCTATACTGCAGCAGTCCTTCAGCGGTATAGGGACTGACGTACAGTCTGCTAAACACTAATACACAACCTGCTTGGTCCACAAAAGTTCTTATAAGGACTGGTAACTTGGTATAGGGTGCTACGGTACATAGGCTTGAGTGCGGTACAGTCTGCTGTTCTGTAAGGACCGCTATCGGTCCACAATAGATAGGGTTGACGTGCACCACTGCTGACCGCTCACCTATACTGCAGCAGTCCTTCAGCGGTATAGGGACTGACGTACAGTCTGCTAAACACTAATACACAACCTGCTTGGTCCACAAAAGTTCTTATAAGGACTGGTAACTTGGTATAGGGTGCTACGGTACATAGGCTTGAGTGCGGTACAGTCTGCTGTTCTGTAAGGACCGCTATAGGTCCACAATAGATAGGGTTGACGTGCACCACTGCTGACCGCTCACCTATACTGCAGCAGTCCTTCAGCGGTATAGGGACTGACGTACAGTCTGCTAATCACTAACACACAACCTGCTTGTTCCACAAAAGTTCTTATAAGGACTGGTAACTTGGTATAGGGTGCTACGGTACATAGGCTTGAGTGCGGTACAGTCTGCTGTTCTGTAAGGACCGCTATCGGTCCACAATAGATAGGGTTGACGTGCACCACTGCTGACCGCTGCCCTATACTGCAGCAGTCCTTCAGCGGTATAGGGACTGACGTACAGTCTGCTAAACACTAATACACAACCTGCTTGGTCCACAAAAGTTCTTATAAGGACTGGTAACTTGGTATAGGGTGCTACGGTACATAGGCTTGAGTGCGGTACAGTCTGCTGTTCTGTAAGGACCGCTATCGGTCCACAATAGATAGGGTTGACGTGCACCACTGCTGACCGCTGCCCTATACTGCAGCAGTCCTTCAGCGGTATAGGGACTGACGTACAGTCTGCTAAACACTAATACACAACCTGCTTGGTCCACAAAAGTTCTTATAAGGACTGGTAACTTGGTATAGGGTGCTACGGTACATAGGCTTGAGTGCGGTACAGTCTGCTGTTCTGTAAGGACCGCTATCGGTCCACAATAGATAGGGTTGACGTGCACCACTGCTGACCGCTGCCCTATACTGCAGCAGTCCTTCAGCGGTATAGGGACTGACGTACAGTCTGCTAAACACTAATACACAACCTGCTTGGTCCACAAAAGTTCTTATAAGGACTGGTAACTTGGTATAGGGTGCTACGGTACATAGGCTTGAGTGCGGTACAGTCTGCTGTTCTGTAAGGACCGCTATCGGTCCACAATAGATAGGGTTGACGTGCACCACTGCTGACCGCTGCCCTATACTGCAGCAGTCCTTCAGCGGTATAGGGACTGACGTACAGTCTGCTAAACACTAATACACAACCTGCTTGGTCCACAAAAGTTCTTATAAGGACTGGTAACTTGGTATAGGGTGCTACGGTACATAGGCTTGAGTGCGGTACAGTCTGCTGTTCTGTAAGGACCGCTATCGGTCCACAATAGATAGGGTTGACGTGCACCACTGCTGACCGCTCACCTATACTGCAGCAGTCCTTCAGCGGTATAGGGACTGACGTACAGTCTGCTAAACACTAATACACAACCTGCTTGGTCCACAAAAGTTCTTATAAGGACTGGTAACTTGGTATAGGGTGCTACGGTACATAGGCTTGAGTGCGGTACAGTCTGCTGTTCTGTAAGGACCGCTATAGGTCCACAATAGATAGGGTTGACGTGCACCACTGCTGACCGCTCACCTATACTGCAGCAGTCCTTCAGCGGTATAGGGACTGACGTACAGTCTGCTAATCACTAACACACAACCTGCTTGTTCCACAAAAGTTCTTATAAGGACTGGTAACTTGGTATAGGGTGCTACGGTACATAGGCTTGAGTGCGGTACAGTCTGCTGTTCTGTAAGGACCGCTATCGGTCCACAATAGATAGGGTTGACGTGCACCACTGCTGACCGCTGCCCTATACTGCAGCAGTCCTTCAGCGGTATAGGGACTGACGTACAGTCTGCTAAACACTAATACACAACCTGCTTGGTCCACAAAAGTTCTTATAAGGACTGGTAACTTGGTATAGGGTGCTACGGTACATAGGCTTGAGTGCGGTACAGTCTGCTGTTCTGTAAGGACCGCTATCGGTCCACAATAGATAGGGTTGACGTGCACCACTGCTGACCGCTGCCCTATACTGCAGCAGTCCTTCAGCGGTATAGGGACTGACGTACAGTCTGCTAAACACTAATACACAACCTGCTTGGTCCACAAAAGTTCTTATAAGGACTGGTAACTTGGTATAGGGTGCTACGGTACATAGGCTTGAGTGCGGTACAGTCTGCTGTTCTGTAAGGACCGCTATCGGTCCACAATAGATAGGGTTGACGTGCACCACTGCTGACCGCTGCCCTATACTGCAGCAGTCCTTCATCGGTATAGGGACTAAGAGTTTTGTCACAGGGTCATTTAAAAAATGACAGGCAGAGGAAGAGGCAGGCCCTTCCGCAGGGGTGGTAGGGGTAGGGCAGGAGCAACAGGCTTGAGCCAAAGTGGGAAGTTGCAGAAGGTGCGTTCAATTACTTTAAAGGATGCACCAGACTTGGTTGAGTGGCTCGCTCAGCCTTACTCTTCTGCACCCTCCTCATCCTCTCGATCTGCACCCTCTTCTTCACTCTCTGCTATGTGCACCCCCAAAGACACTACCACCAACAACACGACCACCACCACCACCACCACATACCTTCCGCTTGAGTCACTGGAATTATTTTCCGATCCATATCAAGAGGACATTTCTGATGCGCAGCCACTCTTGGTATTGGATCAGGAAGAGGAGGTAGCAACAAGCGCTACTCAGCAGTCTGACGCCAGTACCCAGATCAGCCCAAGGAGGAGGTTGGTCCCCGGTGTTGCTGCCTACTCCGAGATCTCTACTTATAGCGGTGGGGAAGGTGACGTTGATGATGACGTGTCTAGTGATGTCACGTGGGTGCCCACAAGAGAGGAAGAGGAGGGGAGTTCAGAGGGAGATATGGACCAGCAGATAGGGAGGAGAAGCAGCAATGACTTACATTGCACAGCAGGGACAAAGCAGACTGCAAATGTATCAGGAGCGAGTCATCGACCATGTACGGTCACATCTGGCGCTCCCAGGACACCGGCACATGGCTCCGCAGTGTGGGCTTTTTTTAACGTGTCCGCTGCTGACAATAGCGTTGCCATCTGCAATCTTTGCAGTCAACGCGTTAGTCGCGGTAAGCCCAATACTCACCTAGGGACGACCGCCTTAAGAAGGCACATGAGCAGCCATCACCGAGCCCAGTGGGAGCAACGGAACACACAAAGCCACACTGCAGGCTCTCACCGTCCAGCCTCGTCTTCTACTTCTCCTTCTCCTCTCTCCTCACAATTGTCCTCCACTCCACCTTCCATCACGCCAAGCTCACATTTTTCTGCAAAAAGGCAGGCTTCCGTGGGCCTAATGTTTGAGCGTAAAAAAATGATGACGCCGGATAACCCTCTTGCCCAACGGTTGGCGGCTGGCTTGTCAGAACTCATAGCCCGCCAACTACTGCCATATAAACTGGTGGACTCGGAGGCCTTTCGCAAATTTGTGGCCATTGGAACACCACAATGGAAGGTCCCAGGAAGGAAGTATTTCTCAGAGAAGGGCATCCCAGAGCTATATGGCCATGTTCAGCGGCAAGTGAATGTATCTCTGGCACACAGTGTCGGTGCCAAGATACATCTGACCACAGACACGTGGTCTAGCAAACACGGGCAGGGAAGGTATATCAGTTTTACTGCCCACTGGGTGAACCTTCTGACGGCCGTCAAGCATGTAACCCGTGGCACCCGTGTAGATTTGGTTTTACCGCCACGGATTGCATGCAGGCCTGACTCTTCTTCTCCTCCTCCTACTCCATCCTCCTCCCTCTCCTCCTCAGCTGCCTCCTCCTTTTCCGCTGCTAGCGTCTCTTCCACTGCACCGCCCAAGCTCCCCAGAACCTATTCCACATGCCAGGTGAGACGTTGCCATGCCGTGCTGCGTCTGTTGTGCCTGGAAGCAAAGAGCCACACTGGCCCGGCACTCCTTTCAGCTTTGCGTTCACAGGCAGATGAGTGGCTAACACCGCTCAATTTGACAGTTGGTAAAGTGGTGTGTGACAACGGTGCCAATCTGCTTAGCGCATTGAAACAGGGCAAAATCACGCACGTGCCGTGCATGGCACACGTCTTAAACTTGGTCGTGCAGCGATTCCTTGTCAAATACCCTGGGGTCCAGGACATCTTGCGGCAGGCAAGGAAAATCTCGGCCCATTTCAGAAGATCTTACACGGCCATGGCTCGCCTTGCTGACATTCAGCGGCGACACCATCTGCCGGTCAGACGTCTTATTTGCGATTGCCCGACGCGATGGAACTCAACCTTCTATATGCTTGATAGGCTGCTCCAGCAGAAACGTGCAGTTAACGTCTACCTGTATGAACTCTGCGAAAGAAACGGTTCTGGGGAGCTGGGTTTTTTTTCACCGCGCCAGTGGCTGCTCATGCGCGACACATGCAGACTTCTGCGGCCATTTGAGGAGATCACCAAACTGGTCAGTCGCAGCCATGGCGCCATCAGTGACATGGTACCTTATGCCTTCTTTCTGGAGCGTGCATTGCGTCGTGTCATTGATCAGGCTGTGGAGGAGCAGGAGCGGGAAGATGAGGAAGTCGCAATGCTGGATGAATTCCCAGGGGGGGCTACTCTATCTGAGACAAGTCAACAACAGGAGTCTGATGAGGAGTCAGAGGAGGATGGTGCCGGGGCGGATGAGCAGGAGCAAGAAGAGCATGCTTTAAACCTTTCTGGGATCCCTGTTGTGCGAGGATGGGGAGAGGAGAATGAAGAGGACGACATTATCCTGGATGATGAGCAGGAGCCAGGCCACCACACCGCTTCCACTTTAGTGCAAATGGGGGCCTTCATGCTCCAGTGTTTTAATAGGGACCCCCGTATAAAAAGCATGAGGGTCAAGGACCAGTACTGGGTGGCAACGTACTTAGACCCCCGGTACAAACACAAAATGGCGGAAATGTTACCGCCGTCGCAGAGGGCTGTCAGAATGCAGCACTTCCAGGCCTTGCTTCGAGAAATGCTGCATTCTGCTTTTGCGTGCGCTGGCAGAGGAGCAATTCCCACTCCCAGAGAAGGATTTGCGGGTACCAATCCAACAGCGCCTGCAAGAAGAGGCCGGTTTGAAGATGTGTTGGTGACTTCGGATATGAGGTCATTCTTTCAGCCGACCCATCGACAGGTGTCATCCGGATCCAGCATCAGGGAACGCCTAGACCGTCAGGTGTCCGACTACATTGGGTTAACGGCCGATGTGGACGCTCTGAGGAGTGATGAACCCCTAGACTACTGGGTGGGCAGGCTTGACCTCTGGCCAGAGCTTGCCCAATTTGCAATCGAACTGTTGGCTTGCCCCTCATCCAGTGTCCTGTCCGAAAGGACGTTCAGCGCAGCAGGGGGGATTGTGACCGATAAGCGTACTCGCCTAGCTCACCACAGTGTTAACTACCTCACATTTCTAAAAATGAATGAGGCATGGATCTCGGAGGAATTCAACACATGTGACCAGTAGACCATGTATATGTCTATAAACTATTTTTTTAATCAAGCACACAGACCTTCTTAATTCATTTGGCTCACTTCCTTGACCCAAAAAAGCACACCGTACTATATGCCCCTACCCTCCTCTTTGAAGAGGTTGAGCGGTGTCATATTTCTACTGGGGCTGCTTATGATATCCCTGTGCTGTGCTGACTTCCTCCTGGGGGTTCTTATTATGAAGGGATCACACTATCCCTGTGCTGTGCTGACTTCCTCCTGGGGGTTCTTATTATGAGGGGATCACACCATCCCTGTGCTGTGCTGACTTCCTCCTGGGGCTGCTTACGGTGCTGCTGTCAGTGCTGTATGTCACGGTGCTGCTGTCAGCGCTGTATGTCACGGTGCTGCTGTCAGCGCTGTATGTCACGGTGCTGCTGTCAGCGCTGTATGTCACGGTGCTGCTGTCAGCGCTGTATGTCACGGTGCTGCTGTCAGCGCTGTATGTCACGGTGCTGCTGTCAGCGCTGTATGTCACGGTGCTGCTGTCAGCGCTGTATGTCACGGTGCTGCTGTCAGCGCTGTATGTCACGGTGCTGCTGTCAGCGCTGTATGTCACGGTGCTGCTGTCAGCGCTGTATGTCACGGTGCTGCTGTCAGCGCTGTATGTCACGGTGCTGCTGTCAGCGCTGTATGTCACGGTGCTGCTGTCAGTGCTCTGTATTACGGTGCTGCTGTCAGATGCCTCTATCACGGTGCATGTGTCATTCCGGTATGTCACGCTGCTGGTGATCATCTCCTGCACCCTCTTCTTTGCCTACCCTGGTCCCTGACCTTCCCTCTCCTCCATTGCCTTCATTAGCTCCATAGTCCTGAATTGTTAGAACAATTTCCCAAATAAAATAAAAATGCTTGTAGTTATCGATCCCAAATTCACCTCATACATGTATTATGTCATTGTCCAGATGGTGGGACTACGTTTTACCCCCTAATAATTACCACGTGGCCGCAAATTCGACATGAAGGTTTGCAAAGTTCGCCTCCCATTGAAGTCAATGGGGCCCGCGGCGAACGTTCGGTTTCGCGAACGTTTGGGTCCGTTCGCATTTCGCTTTCGCGAAACGTCCCGTCGGAAGTTCGTCCATCACTAATCTCCAACCCCACTATACCTTCAGTCCTCTCTGAAACCTGCACTGAGAGGAATGAAGGTGTAGAATTAGGTGTGTCACAGCCAAGTGCTTGTGGGCACTCTGCTAGCAGTACACCCACGTCCGATTATAGCAGGTAAATTTCCCTGCCCCAGCTGCTGGACTGTCGAAAGAAGTTCACTCCCAGCCATCCACATGCCCAGCGGTTGAATGCTAGCTTGGCTAAATTGCTAGCACTTAAACTGCTGCCTTTTCAGTTGGTAGACTCGGCCCCCTTCTGTGAGAATGTGCCATTCCTCAGTGGCAGGTCCCCAAACTCCATTTTTCTCATGGAAGGCAATTCCGGCTGCCTTGCCTTGCCTCGCTGGACAGGGTAGTCAGCGATAAGGTGAATATTACCATGACTCATGGTCCAGCAGGCATGGACAGGGACGTTGCCTGTTTTTCACGGCCCATTGGGTCACTCTTCTGGCAGCTGGGAAGGATGCAGGACAAGGTGCAGTAGTGTTGGAGGTTGTTCCGCCACCACACCTCCAAAATGCTACTACTGGTTGTGACACACCTCTCTCCTCCATCCCCTCCTCTTCTTCCTCCATGGCCTCTTTTAGTGCTCTGTTTTCGGAACCAGCGGTGCTCTGTAGACGTTCAAGGGGCTACGCAAGTACGCAGGCAAAATGGCATGCCGTGCTTGCGCTGGTTTGTTTGGGGGACAGGAGCCATACTGGGGCAGATATTTTGTCAGCTCTGCAGGGGCAGGCTGAGAGGTGGTTGACGTCGCGCCAGCTTAAGCCAGGAATGGTGGTTTGCAACAATGGCACCAACCTCCTCTCTGCCCTCCGACAGGAACAACTGACTCATGTGCCCTGTGTGGCTCACGTCCTTAATCTGGTGGTGCAGCGGTTCTTGGGCAGGTACCCAGGCTTACAGGATGTCCTGAAGCAGGCCAGGAAAGTCTGTGTGCATTTCTGCCGATCATTTAATGGCAGTGCTTGGCTGGCTGAGCTCCAAAAGGAGTTGAACCTGCCCAAGAACCGCCTTATATGTGACATGCCCACCAGGTGGAACTCAGCGTTGGCCATGCTGCAGTGGCTGCACACGCAGCAGAGGGCCATCAATGAGTACCTGTGCGACTACGGCACCAGGACATGGTCAGGGGAGCTTGGTTTATTCTCACCACGCCAGTGGGGGATGATCAGGGATGCATGCACTGTCCTGTCACTGTTTGATGAGGCAACAAGGATGGTGAGCAGTGACAGTGCATGCATCAGTGACCCTGTACCTCTTGTCCACCTGTTGGAGCATACGCTGCGTGGAATAATGGACAGGGCACTTGAGGCAGAACAGAGGCAGGAAGAGGAGGACTTCCTTGCCTCCCAAGGCCCCCTTTATCCAGACAGTGTTCCTGCTATCCCACCCATCATACAGGAAGAGGACGAGGAGGAGGAGGAGAAGGAGGATGATTGTGTCAGCATGGAGGTGGAGCCTGGCACCCAGCATCAGCAGCAGCAGTCTTTTAGGGATGATTTACAGTCCCAAGAAACCCGTGGACTTCTACATGGCTGGGAGGAGGTGGCTGCCGATCATGTTGTCCTTAGTGACCCAGAGGACTCAGGACCTAATGCCTCAGCTAACCTACGCTGCATGGCCTCCCTGATCCTGCAAAGCCTGCGGAAGGATCCTCGTATTCTTCGGATCAAGGAGAGGGACCATTACTGGTTGGCCACTCTCCTTGATCCACGGTACAAGGGTAAGGTTGCGGACCTTATCTTGCCGCCGTAGAGGGAGCAGAGGATGAGACATCTCCGGGAGACCTTGCAGAAAGGTCTGTGCAATGCGCTCCCAGAGACTGGGAGGTTACAAACTCCTGGTCCTGGACAACGTGTTGCTGAGGCTTCGGTCAGAAGGAGCGGTGTAGAAGGTGACCATCTGACTAATGCGTTCAGACAATTTTTTAGTCCGCAGCCCCAAGGTATGATCGGTTCCAGCAACCATCATTAGCGTCTGATTTACATGGTGCAGGAATACCTAGGGGCAAGGTCAGACTTGGACACCTTTCCCACCGAAAATCCTCTGGCTTACTGCGTCTTGAGGATGGATCACTGGCCAGAGCTTGCACAGTATGCAATTGAGCTACTGGCCTGTCCTGCATCCAGCGTTCTTTCGGAAAGCACCATCAGTGCTGCTGGTGGCTTTGTAACTGATCACAGGGTGCGCCTGTCCACCGACTCGGTTGATCGACTGACCTTCATAAAGATGAATCAATCTTGGATCACCACCAGCTACCAAGCACCTGCAGCTGATGTAACCGAATAATTTTTTGGAAATATCACATCCCTTCAAGACTGCCTATGCTGATGCTGAGTGACTGTCCTGTTATGTTGATTGTCTATCCTCTTCCTCCTCCGCTGATATCTTGGAAGAGCATTTTTGGTTCTGGGTGATGCCACCGACCCAATTTTTCCGCCCCTGTTTAACAGGGGCATGTAATACAATTTTTGATGCAATACTTTGCAGCAGGACTCATCCCTGCACTCCAAATAGAGTATATGGGAGAGGTTGCAGTGTCGTGGCACCAGCACCAGTGCCTAAGGCCCAATTTTTCAGCCCCTGCTTAACAGGGGCGTGTAATTACAATTTTTGATGCAATGCTTTGCAGCATTCCTGCAATCCAACTAGAGTATATGGTAGAGATTGCAGTGTATAGGCCCGTACAGCAGGGCCCGTTCCTGTGCTCACCAAGAGTAACTGTGAGGACTTATAGTGTTGTGGCACCACCACAACCACCAAAGGCCCAATTTTTCTACCACTGTTCAACAATGGCATGTAATTACAATTCTTGATATAATTGTTCACAGCAGGGTGCTCCAGCACCCACCAAGAGTCACTTTGAGGGCTTACAGTGTTGTGGCAACACCAACACCTCAGGCCTCCATTTCTGCAGAGCATATAGGGCAGGCCCCTACTTTCAAACATCCAACTTACCAACGTCTCCTACTTGCAAACGGAGGGAGATAACAGGAAGTGAGATGAAAAAAGACGGATGGCAAAACAAATTATACAGGGATGATAACCCTTCCCTATGTTTTCCTAAAAGCTTAAAAATAGATTTTTTGACTGGAGCTACCCTTTAAAAATGTACCAGTTCAAAATTACAAACAGATTCTACTTAACACAACAAACCTACACAGTCCCTGTCTTGTTTGCACCGCCTATATACTGCTTTTCAGAGTATATAGGGCCTTGGGGCCCCACGCATTTCCTTTTTTTAATATGGGTACGGGGTTCCCCTTAATATCTGTACAAGACCCAAAGGGCCTGATAATGGGCGGGGGGGCTACCTATGCCATTTTTCTCAATGATTTTCATCCGTATTGCCGGAACCAGATATTGCATTAAAACCACAAGCAGTTTTAAATGACTTTTTTTCCGTTAAATGTAATTTTGTGGAGGGACTGTTTTAAACATGTGGCACTTCACAGGCATACTATAGACACCCCCCAGGCATTAAAGGAATATTTAACTTTTTTTTTCACTTTAATCGTCATTAAAGTCAGTGCTCCCGAAAAAATGTCCATTTTTAAAAACATTTTAGGCATTGACCCAGGTCCCCAAACCCTTTTTAGAACAATATCTTGCATATTATCCATTAAAATGAGCACTTTTTATTTTCGAACGTTCGAGTCCCATAGACTTCAATGGGGTTCTAAAGTTCGCACTAATTTTCGGTCCGTTCGAAAGTTCTGGTGCGTACTGAAACTGAACCGGGGGGGGGGGGGGGTGTTTGACTCATCCCTAGTCACTGCGTTCAGAACGATACAATTTTCTGACCACTTTGTGCGACCGTGTATGCTAGACAAGTTTGGGCCAAAATCCGTCGGACCGTTTTGACGTTGGAAAGTCCAACCGTGTGTACAGGGCATAATGGCGCGTACACAGGGTTGGATTTTCCAACGGAAAATGTTCGATGGGAGCTTTTTATCAGAAATTCTGACTGTGTGTAGGCTCCATCGGACATTTTCCATCGGAATTTCCAACATACAAAATTTGGGACCTGGATCTCAAATTTTCAAACAACAAAATCCATCGGAAATTCCAATTGTGTGCACACAATTCCGATGCACAAAGTTCCACGCATGCTCGGAATCAAGCAGAGGAGCCACACTGGCTATTGAACTTCCATTTTCTCGACTCAAGGTAAGTCACCGTGTTCTTGATGTTTGGAATTTCTGGCAACATTGTGTGACTGTGTGTATGCAAGACAAGTTTGAGCTAACATCTGTCGGAAAAATCCCATGGATTTTGTTGTCGGAATGTGTGATCATGTGTACACGGCATAAGAGTCTTCTTTGTATTTTGGGGGACCTCTGGTGGAGTTTGTGTGTTTTTTTTGTTTTTTTTATAAAGAAGCTTGCAATGACTGTCATTTGCCAATGATTTGTCAAATGCTATGCATTTTGGGAGTCTCTCCCAAAATGCATAGCAGACCTTTTGAGTCTGGTATGGATTGTAAGAGGCTATCTCACAAAAAAAATAAAAAAAAATACATTCGGCCCCCCTAAAATCCATACCAGACTTATAAGCCGAGCATGTGGCCTGGCTGGCCAGGAAGAGGTGGGGGGGGGGGGGGGGGAATGAGTGTCTGTGTACTCATTTATGAAAAAAAGAGTTGTAGCATGTAAGATACCCAAATGTTTGACAAGTCTTTCGTTTCACCACTGACTTGTCAAAAAAGAACCCTCATGACCAGCCACACTTGAGGGACTCCTGACAGTGACACTATCCAAATGACATCTTCCCGGGCTGTCATCAGCTATAAAGGAAGGTAAGAGGATAGAGGTGACATCATTGCCCAAATATGGCTGTGTGGCCATATTTTACCAATGATGTAAGGGTCCTTTTCCCACCCATTTGCTAATATGAGAATTCCCAACCATATAAGTGAATGCCCTGAGTGACATCAGTGCTGCTTCCTTAACAAACATTGAAAGCACTGCCCAAACATGGCCATGTGGCCATATCTACGCAATGATGTAACCTGCTCCACCCCCTGCCCATTTTCTTACATGCCCAAGGATTCCCAGCCATGTAAATGCATGGCCTGCGTGACATCAGCAGTTGGTAGGAAGCAGTGGCCACAAACAGTTGTTTCTATCCTGGAAACCATAGACAGTCGGAAGATGTCAAGTTCATCACCACCGAATGCTTTAAACATTTGGATGAACCTCGGAAAAGCAAGTGTTTGGTCCAAACTTACATTCATGCCAAACACTGAGCTCATTTCTATTCTCCTGTTATGCCCCAAAACTCTGGAAATCATTTCCAATGACCATTCACCTTGTCTACACCTGGACAAGTCCTCACTTAACAGTTCATTTTTGATTTTTTTTCTTGTGTACAGGGCTGTCTTTAAGGCAGGGAAAAAGGGGCAGCTGCCCTGGGCTCTGTAATTGTTGTGGGGCCCAAAGCAGCTGCCTCATACTTGCCAACTATCCTGGTTAAAATTCCCTTGTCCCTCAAGCTTTTAGTCCCATGCTGTGTCCCAATATCTCAGTGTGAAGGGCTGCTACTAATACTGCCCAGCTCTGCCATATTGTTGTGTACAGATGACTTACCTGCAGACCCTGTGTTTACATGTAAATTACTGAATTCATATGTAAATAGCGGTGGCCGGCAGCATTGATATGTATATCATGCCCCCCTGAGGTCATATCCATAATAATCTAAAGCAACCAATCAACAAGCAGAAGTTATGTGCTGTAACCTTTAGGAACTAATCAGTAAGCTGTAATGTGTGTTGTAACCTCTAGCAACCAGCAGTAATGATACACTGTAACCTCTGGCAACCAATCGCAATCGCTGCCTGATTTGATTAAGTAAACTGATTTTGAGTCTAGCTGCTATTTATTGTATGTCTCAGAGAAGGTTTGAGAGCGCAACTGCATGGGGGGCCCAAGAAAAGTTTTACCCAGGATCCAATCAATATTAAAGATGGCCCTGCTTGTTTATTACTTGAATTTTTTTCCCTTTTTTTTTTTAATCACATTGAGAAGGTACCTTTAAATGCGCTAAATAAAATAAAGATTTTCTATCTACCTATCTATCTATCTAACTATATATATATATATATATATATATATATATATATTTATATATATATATATATATATATATAGATATAGATATATATATATATATATATATATATATATATATATATATATATATAGATATATATATATATCTATATATATATATATATATATATATATATATACATATACAGTGGTGTGAAAAAGTGTTTGCCCCCTTCCTCATTTCCTGTTCCTTTGCATGTTTGTCACACTTAAGTGTTTCGGAACATCAAACCAATTTAAACAATAGTCAAGGACAACACAAGTAAACACAAAATGCAATTTGTAAATGAAGGTGTTTATTATTAAAGGTGAAAAAAAATCCAAACCATCATGGCCCTGTGTGAAAAAGTGATTGCCCCCTAAACCTAATAACTGGTTGGGCCACCCTTAGCAGCAACAACTGCAACCAAGCGTTTGCGATAACGTGCAATGAGGCTTTTACAGCGTCCTGGAGGAATTTTGGCCCACTCATCTTTGCAGAATTGTCCTAATTCAGTTACATTAGAGGGTTTTCGAGCATGAACGGCCTTTTTAAGGTCATACCACAACATCTCAATAGGATTCAGGTCAGGACTTTGGCTAGGCCACTCCAAAGTCTTCATTTTGTTTTTCTTCAGCCATTCGGTGGTGGACTTGCTGGTGTGTTTAGGATCATTGTCCTGCTGCAGAGCCCAAGTTCGTTTCAGCTTGAGTACACGAACAGATGGTCGGACATTCTCCTTCAGGATCTCTTGGTAGACAGCAGAATTCATAGTTCCTTTTATCACGGCAAGTCTTCCAGGTCCTGAAGCAGCAAAACAGCCCCAGACCATCACACTACCACCACCATATTTTACTGTTGGTATAATGTTCTTTTTATGAAATGCAGTGTTCCTTCTACGCCAGATATACTTGGTCACACACCTTCCAAAGAGTTCCACTTTTGTCTCATCGGTCCACAGAATGTTTCCCCAAAAGTCTTGGGGATCATCAAGATGTGTTGTGGAGAAATTGAGACGAGCTTTGATGTTCTTTTTGCTCAGCAGTGGTTTTCTCCTTGGAACTCTGCCATGCAGGCCATTTTTGTCCAGTCTTTTCCTGATGGTGGAGGCATGAACGCTGACCTTAACTGAGGCAAGTGAGGCCTGCAGTTCCTTGGACGTTGTTGTGGGGTCTTTTGTGACCTCTTGGATGAGTCGTTGCTGCGCTCTTGGGGTAATTTTGGGCGGCCGGCCACTCCTGGGAAGGTTCACCACTGTTCCATGTCTTCGCCATTTGTGGATAACGGCTCTCACTGTGGTTCGCTGGATTCCCAAAGCTTTGGAAATGGCTTTATAACCCTTTCCAGACTGATAGATCTCAATTACTTTCTTTCTCAATTGTTCCTGAATTTCTTTGGGTCTCGGCATGATGTGTAGCTTTTAAGGATCTTCTGGTGGACCTTACTGTGTCAAGCAGCTCCTATTTAAGTGATGCCTTGATTGTGAATAGGTGTGGTAATAATCAGGCCTGGGTGTGGCTAGAGAAATTGAACTCAGGTGTGGACAACCACAGTTATAGTATGTTTTAACAAGGGGGGCAATCACTTTTTCACACAGGGCCATGATGGTTTGGATTTTTTTTCACCTTTAATAATAAACACCTTCATTTACAAATTGCATTTTGTGTTTACTTGTGTTGTCCTTGACTATTGTTTAAATTGGTTTGATGTTCCGAAACACTTAAGTGTGACAAGCATGCAAAGGAACAGGAAATGAGGAAGGGGGCAAACACTTTTTCACACCACTGTATATATATATATATATATATATATATATATATATATACACACACACACACACATATATATATATATATATATATATATATACATACATATATATATATACACTATATTGTCTGAATATATAT
>NW_027507903.1:322727924-322757924 GCF_037356315.1 Lithobates pipiens | reverse complement strand
CTGAAAATTGTAGTTCCTTGGCATATGTAGATCTACGATTTGCATGTCATTTTGCAATTGATGTTTGCATATAAATACGTCTATTGAACGCATGAAAAAACAAACAAAAACTAAATATATACACATATACGTTTTTACTGTATAGAAGCTGCAAAGAATAATTAGATAGATAGATCGATCGAGAGAGAGAGAGAGAGAGAGAGAGAGAGAGAGAGAGAGAGAGAGAGAGAGAGAGAGAGAGAGAGAGAGAGAGAGAGAGAGAGAGAGAGAGAGAGAGAGAGAGAGAGAGAGAGAGAGAGAGAGAGAGAGAGAGAGAGAGAGAGAGAGAGAGAGATACTGCACACACACATGTGAATGAGCCATGTTTCATTATGATATACCTTTCGAAGGACTAAAAAAATCAGAGATCAAAATTACAGCTCATTAATTGAAGAAACATATATTGTTCACTTTGTAAAATGTATGTTCATTTTTTAAGGTGAACGTAAAAAGTATTTTTTTTTTTTTTTTTAAGCCAGTGGTATGTGAAGCACACCCAAAAACTCCACGGGTGCTGTAAAAAGTAATAATTTAGTGGAAGCTCTGTTTATTTTGAAAATGCAATAATGTGAGAGACATAAATAAAATAAAAAAGTGTTTGCTTGCACATGATTTATGCTTGAAGTGAACACAACTTCACAGTGGGGGTTATTTACTAAAACTGTATGGGGCAAAATCTGGTGCAGCTCTGCTTAGAAACCAATCAGCTTCCAAGTTTTATTGTCAAAGCTTCATTTAATAAGGTGAAGTTATAAGCTGATTGGCTACCATGCACAGCTGTACCAGATTCTGCATGAACCAGTTTTAGTAGTTCTCCCCCAGTTTAACCATGGTAATTAGCATACACTTTCCAAAGTGAACAGTGGCAATGCTTTAGAAAACTAACCTGCATGGGCTATGGTGTTGTGTACAGTTGGCAATCCAACTGACTTTTTCTTTTTTTTTTTAAAAGATTGTGGGGTTTATTTACTAAAGGGGCACAGACGCAGGGGCTGTTCACGTAGCAAAGTGAATGTAAGTAAATAAGGGGAAAAGTGTGTTCACATGGAATATTTCTGTGTGAGTGAAAAAAAAAGACAATAACAAAAATGTACACAATTTTATCAAGTTCTTTTAAGAACTTTCATGTTATTTGCTACTGCTAGAATATCAGTTTTATGTTTCACAAGTACTACAGTCAACTCATTTAAGAAATCTCTCAAAAGGAAATAACTACACATTCCCTGTTCAATTACCCAGCACATTTTTTGAGAGAAAAGCAAGCCACAAATCCAATTGTTTTAAGTAACAAGAATTTAATTTAATTACAAATAAGAGATATATGAAATTATAACTCTTTAATAAAATATATACCATTTTACACAATGTCCCTTTCAAAGGGATGGTAATATGAGAAAGTATGAAAGGCTGGTCAGTGGTTCGTGTTTCAGCAGTAAAACAAAAAAATATTTGTATAACAACTTCTACTTATAGAAAGATTGATTTATGGAGAATCCCTTATGAAAAAAAAAAAATGAAAAAATGAAAAAAAAAAATGAAAAATATACCTTATTGGCTTAGAAGTAAGGAAATCAGTGATTTAATCGATACAAAGTGTATGCTCAACTGGCAAAAATATAATTAATCTTCCAATAAAAAGTCATCGTGCTACATTATTATATTTGGTATTGCAGATTAGAGATGATTGATTTGCACTGGTGTAAGAGAACTCCATTATTATTGACAGTGGATGTGATTCCTAAGGCACAATTAAGAGGGCTGGTGTACCAATGGGGTTGTTTTACACTGGTCAAGTAAACCTGTGCATCAACACCCAACAAGAAACAACTTAAAGCATTGGCTAAAAAAAAAAAAAAAATGCTGAACCAGCACTTTAGTAAACCCCACCACAAGGTGAATATAAAGTTATAACCAAAATGTAACTCATTTGTATCTTCTAATAAGGAACTAACATTGTGGAGAGATTTTGTGCTACACTCACAATTGGTATCACCTATATCAAACCTTTCCTGATTAAAAAAAATTACACCATACAGTGCTTTATAAAAGTGACCTGCTTGGGCTGATATAGGAAAACTGGAGCAAAACTGCAAGATTGTTCAGCCAAGAACAAAAAAAATAAGTAATATTTTGCAAGTTGGTATGGTGCCTGCATTCATTTCCTTTTTTTAAGATTTTTCCTTTGCTTTCACATGGTGAGCCTGCCAGTGGGGGTTATTTACTAAAACTGAAGAGTGCAAAATGTGGTGCAGCTCTGCACAGAAACCAATCAGCTTCCAGGTTTTATTGCCAAAGCTTAATTAAACAAGCTGAAGTTAGAAGCTGATTGATTGGCTACTATGCCTAGCTGCACCAGATTGTGAGTGCTCCAGTTTTAGTAAATCTCCCTCACTGGGGTTGTCTGTTTATGAAACAGAAAAGCCATGACTGCCAGGATCATGGCTGGTCTCTCAGGTGTCTTCATTCCAGAATAGAGGAATAGTTTTGGTCAAACTAGGGAAAGGGTAGTGTTGGGAGTACTAGAACATTAGACTTGACTAAAAATGCCAAGCCAAAATCCAGCTAACACTTTTTAAGCAGTTACAGCGAAAAAATGTTTTTGTTTGTTTAATAAATGTTTTGCCTAAATAAATAAAGGCTAACCACTATAAGCACCCCTATCAGTGTTAAATGGTTTGTTTCAACCCTTTAACTGACACTTTTGTTGGACAGCTTGGTCTGTGAAAGGAAGCTGAAAAACAAAAGACTTACTGACTGGTTCACCAGGTTAAAATAAAGGGAAAAAAGCCTAAAAAAGGAAACTTAGGCAGCCACTGCATTTTAGAAATGGTAATCTTCAATATAATAAAAATGTTTATTTTTTGGGTTTAATACCACTCAAGCATAGCAACCAAACTAGTCATTTCATTTTGCCAAAGAACGATAATAATTGATTGGCTGCTATAGGTTAAGGCTTTATTTTTGCTCCTGATGTCTTTGCTCCAGGATTGGTGACTTGTGGTACTTCAGACACTAACATTGCAGATACTGCTCTTATCAACTGACAGGCTTTGAAAAGCCCACTCTTTGGTAAATTCTTTCGCCCTCTTCTTTTTATCTACATTTTTACACCGTCATTCTTCCAGGATTTCTTACAGATGTGATTGTAGGACCTATACAACCAACTTAGAACTAGAGGATTTTTTTTTTTAGACAGGAGTAAAAATGACAGCACATTTTTCCATCTCCTACAGAGTGTCCCTCAGTATCCAGCTTTCTGGTCCTCTCTCAAGCTGCAAGGCACTTGTAGTTAGTTTATGGAAGAGAGTAAATCCAGAGGGCCACCAGCACTGTCCTGGGTCTTTGGTGCAGCTGGGGGCTAGCAGAAGGCCCATCAAGTAGTCCATATAACCAGTGCATACAACTGCCTCAAGACAAATGATACATGCTGTATCCAACAGGAGTAGCATAGAGTCCTGGGATGGGAAGGACCGGTCTGTGGAGCTGGTAGGAGGATCCATACAATGAAGCACCTGGGATGGGGGAACTGAGAGGGAAAGGTAAACTGAAGCCATGGGAAAGCATGGGCTTTGCTGCCATTTTCAGCTTTTCCAGTTCAGCCTCCTGCAGTCTTTTGGCTTTGGCTCTGCGGTTCTGGAACCAGATCTTGACCTGGGTCTCTGTGAGGTTGAGAGAGCTGGAGAACTCAGCCCGTTCTGCTATGGAGAGGTATTGCTTCTGGCGGAATTTGCGCTCCAGGGCCAACAACTGCGACGTGGTGAAGGGAGTTCTGGGCTTGCGGTTGGTCTTGTGTTTCCTTAGGGTGCAGGTAGATGGGCTCAAATGTCCTGCAAAATAAAAAAGATATGCATTAGGAGAAAGAAGGTTAAGCATACCATGAAAACATGGTAACCATATCCACAAGCTAGGTGTACGCTAAGATTTAAAAGGAATGATGTATGAAAAATTAAACAAAAGGAGAACTGGAATGTTGCCCTTGGCAACCCATCAATGATTATCTGTCATTTCCCTGCTATGGGAAAATAAAAGGTAGCAACAGTATTGGTTGAAAAAAAAGACACAAGTCCAACCCAAAATAGAAAAAAAAACGCACAAATCAAAGATCTCCATATACACTATCCTACCGTATATATACGGTTGATCCAGAGGAAGGCAAAAAACAAAAAAAGCATGAGAAGCTATGGACAACATCTTCACTGGTCAATAGAATAATATGTACAGGCAACATTGCTCCAGTTTTTTTTTTCAATATGTAACCCCCCCCCCCCCCCCCCCCATTTCACATATCAGTCCTGGTGACCATAAACTTGACCAATGTAGGAAAATTATAAACTGCCTGCAATGAGGGGGATTTACTCAAGCTGGCCATATATACACATATCTGGTTGTATTTCCTTTAGATGTACCTTTAACTATGTAGTGCAAGGGCCTGTCTGATTGCATACAACCTGAACGTTTTTAGGTTTGACCTCATAATATATGTTTTTTGGTAAATCTAATAGAAAATTGTGCATGTATGTATATGTATGACCAGCCTAAGTCATGGAGCAGCTGTTCATGAGTTCAGAGGAGGATCTCCCACTTGACCTTGTAAACAGGTATATTGATAGCCCAACACATAAAATAATTCACTTATATAATTGGCTAAGACTCCAGATTGTGAGTTGGAGTAGAAGGTGTTCAGTTAGTGAATAAGGTGATATGTTCAGTTTAGGTAATCCAATAATGTGCACATATAAATACTTTTTAAATGTTTCCTTTAAATAATGTATATATTACATCTTCATTAAATTCTCTTTGCTAATGCAACATTGAATTTGCAAAATTAGCATTCTCTTGTTTTATTTATTTATTTATTTACTTTTTTTTTATTTTTTTATTTTAGTAAATCAACCAATTCTAGATGAAACAGCAATCGTTAAATAGGTCGTTACGTTTATGTGGCCTCTGTCATTTAATAACGGTTGAAAGAAAAAAAAAAAAATATAATGTTAGCAATCATTGCACTAAGTGTTCCACCTAATAAAACATCAAAGGAGAAGGGTGCAGAGTCGTCAATAGATCGGGAATTTATAGCAATGACACACACTTTTAAATAGCTGAACCTATAATTCAACAAGAGCATGCCAAGGGAATAGAAGAAACTCAGCTCAACCTTATGGAGGAAAAGTAATCACCATATATAAATACAGGTCTGTAATTATCTACATGCATGGAGTTCCCTCTGTACAATTAGGTTGCCATTTATTAGCATTTGTTTTATTGGGTAAAGGACACGACTTCAAAAAGCAGCATTAAGTTCAAGTGAAGTTTTACAGTAGCAATGATTAAAACGAAGATTAATGTTCTCATTTTAATAGAGGCTTCTCCTCTCATAGACACTGATGGATCATCAGAGATTATCGTAATCCTGCTATATAAAAATGATATAAACATATCAAAAATGATGATCTCCAAAAATAATACACCAATACCAATAAATATGGGGGGGGGGGGATTCGCAACAGGAGTCATTGTGTAAACTGACTCAAACACCCACATATATGTATATAAGTATATGGGTGCTCTGGGAAATAGGGGAACTCCTATTGGAGGGGATCACTCCGGTTTTAGAAGTAGATGACCAAAGCAGATCGATATATTGTTGTTCTATACACTTCTGATGCACATACATGACATCGTTAAGCTATAAAGGATCCCTAAATTGTACTGACAGCCCCGCTCACCCTAAATATACCTGTTCAATTATTGATGTGTTCATCCAGAAAGCACAGCTGGTACCCTGGGTTCACCACCCAATTACGTTTTAATTGTTTCATTCCAAAAGCTACTAATTCATTAATTAAGTATGGTTAACCAATAATGGAATAAATGGAGATCCATGCACCTATTTATAACTAAAAATGTTCTATCTTAATAAAGCCAAAGCTCCTGTAATTGCTTAATTATATTCGTAATTAGGTGCCACAAACAAATTAAAAATGTTCTGCTATAGATAGATAGATAGATAGGTCGGTAGGTAGGTAGAATCGCGACAGTTCACCCAGTTTTGTGAATAGGGTGAAGCTGTGCTCACTCCAATCATAGGCAGGCATAAATAGTATATTTTTTCTATTTTTTTTTTTTTTTTGCACATGATCAGGTATTCAAAATGAGCCCAGCTTGTTACTACTACTTGATCAGTGTGCATCCAGTTTTGTGGGGTTGATTCAATGGAGAGTGCAAATTCTGGTGCAGCTGTGCATGGTAGCCAATCACCTTCTAACTTCAGCTTATTCAAGAAGCTTTGACCAAAAAAAAAAAAAAAGAAAAAAATGGAAGCTGATTGGTTACTATGCAGAGCAGCAGCAGATTTTGCACCATACAATTTTAGTAAACAACCTCCACTGTGATGTTGTGTAGTGATGGCCGAACGGTTCGCCCGGCGGTCGTTTCGCGGCGAATTTCCGACTTTCGCCGTCCGCGGGTTCGAACGCCTTTTTCCGTCGTTCGCCCCGGCGGACTTACGTGTTTAATGTATACAAGAACTTTAACCTTTCGTGACACGTTTATCATGTGTTACAGGACAACCAATTGAGACATGACAGCTCATGGACACTTGGACATTCCCCCTAACCTATAAATACACCCGATCCGGTGGCCATTTTACATTCTTTCTTCTGTCACTGTAGGGAAAGGATCCTGTGTGGAGTAGGGACAGAGAAAACGCTAGCTATTTGGTACACAAAAGTTCTTTTCAGGACTGGTATAGGTGTTAGGTCAGCAGCCTGAGTTTCTTTTGTCAGTTTAGATAAAGGGACAGAGCGCTGTATGCTGCTATTTTAGGGACAGCTCAGCCAGATTAGTCTTTCTTCATCATCATCATCATCATCATCATTAGCTGTTACTATCAGGTCCACAAAAGAGCTGTTCCAGCTAATCGTTCCAGCCTACTCTTTTTTGCCAATTTGTATAGGGACAGGCAGGAAGCAGTGTGTCAGGCAGTGAGGATAATTTTAAAGACTTGCTGTTACTATTAGTTCCACAAAGGTTCTTTTCAGGACTGGTATCAGTGGTACGGTAATAGGCTTGTACACGTATAATATTCTTTCTTCCAAATATAGAAAGAATATTATACTTGACTGCTGCCCTTCTGCTGCAGTCTGCTAATCATTCACAACTCACTTGTTCCACAAAGCTCTTTATCAGGACTGGTAACTTGGTCTGTCTAGGGTGCTACGGTACATAGGCTTGGGTGCGGTACAGTCTGCTGTTCTGTAAGGACCGCTATCGGTCCACAATACATAGGGTTGCCGTGCACTACTGCTGACCGCTGCCCTATACTGCAGCAGTCCTTCATTGGTATAGGGACTGACGTACAGTCTGCTAATCACTAACACACAACCTGCTTGGTCCACAAAAGTTCTTATAAGGACTGGTAACTTGGTATAGGGTGCTACGGTACATAGGCTTGAGTGCGGTACAGTCTGCTGTTCTGTAAGGACCGCTATCGGTCCACAATACATAGGGTTGCCGTGCACTACTGCTGACCGCTGCCCTATACTGCAGCAGTCCTTCATTGGTATAGGGACTGACGTACAGTCTGCTAATCACTAACACACAACCTGCTTGTTCCACAAAAGTTCTTATAAGGACTGGTAACTTGGTATAGGGTGCTACGGTACATAGGCTTGAGTGCGGTACAGTCTGCTGTTCTGTAAGGACCGCTATCGGTCCACAATAGATAGGGTTGACGTGCACCACTGCTGACCGCTGCCCTATACTGCAGCAGTCCTTCAGCGGTATAGGGACTGACGTACAGTCTGCTAAACACTAATACACAACCTGCTTGGTCCACAAAAGTTCTTATAAGGACTGGTAACTTGGTATAGGGTGCTACGGTACATAGGCTTGAGTGCGGTACAGTCTGCTGTTCTGTAAGGACCGCTATCGGTCCACAATAGATAGGGTTGACGTGCACCACTGCTGACCGCTGCCCTATACTGCAGCAGTCCTTCAGCGGTATAGGGACTGACGTACAGTCTGCTAAACACTAATACACAACCTGCTTGGTCCACAAAAGTTCTTATAAGGACTGGTAACTTGGTATAGGGTGCTACGGTACATAGGCTTGAGTGCGGTACAGTCTGCTGTTCTGTAAGGACCGCTATCGGTCCACAATAGATAGGGTTGACGTGCACCACTGCTGACCGCTGCCCTATACTGCAGCAGTCCTTCAGCGGTATAGGGACTGACGCACAGTCTGCTAAACACTAACACACAACCTGCTTGGTCCACAAAAGTTTTTATAAGGACTGGTAACTTGGTATAGGGTGCTACGGTACATAGGCCTGAGTGCGTTACAGTCTGCTGTTCTGTAAGGACCGCTATCGGTCCACAATACATAGGGTTGCCGTGCACTACTGCTGACCGCTGCCCTATACTGCAGCAGTCCTTCATTGGTATAGGGACTGACGTACAGTCTGCTAATCACTAACACACAACCTGCTTGGTCCACAAAAGTTCTTATAAGGACTGGTAACTTGGTATAGGGTGCTACGGTACATAGGCCTGAGTGCGTTACAGTCTGCTGTTCTGTAAGGACCGCTATCGGTCCACAATACATAGGGTTGACGTGCACCACTGCTGACCGCTGCCCTATACTGCAGCAGTCCTTCAGCGGTATAGGGACTGACGTACAGTCTGCTAAACACTAATACACAACCTGCTTGGTCCACAAAAGTTCTTATAAGGACTGGTAACTTGGTATAGGGTGCTACGGTACATAGGCTTGAGTGCGGTACAGTCTGCTGTTCTGTAAGGACCGCTATCGGTCCACAATACATAGGGTTGCCGTGCACTACTGCTGACCGCTGCCCTATACTGCAGCAGTCCTTCATTGGTATAGGGACTGACGTACAGTCTGCTAATCACTAACACACAACCTGCTTGTTCCACAAAAGTTCTTATAAGGACTGGTAACTTGGTATAGGGTGCTACGGTACGTAGGCTTGAGTGCGGTACAGTCTGCTGTTCTGTAAGGACCGCTATCGGTCCACAATAGATAGGGTTGACGTGCACCACTGCTGACCGCTGCCCTATACTGCAGCAGTCCTTCAGCGGTATAGGGACTGACGTACAGTCTGCTAAACACTAATACACAACCTGCTTGGTCCACAAAAGTTCTTATAAGGACTGGTAACTTGGTATAGGGTGCTACGGTACATAGGCTTGAGTGCGGTACAGTCTGCTGTTCTGTAAGGACCGCTATCGGTCCACAATAGATAGGGTTGACGTGCACCACTGCTGACCGCTGCCCTATACTGCAGCAGTCCTTCAGCGGTATAGGGACTGACGTACAGTCTGCTAAACACTAATACACAACCTGCTTGGTCCACAAAAGTTCTTATAAGGACTGGTAACTTGGTATAGGGTGCTACGGTACATAGGCTTGAGTGCGGTACAGTCTGCTGTTCTGTAAGGACCGCTATCGGTCCACAATAGATAGGGTTGACGTGCACCACTGCTGACCGCTCACCTATACTGCAGCAGTCCTTCAGCGGTATAGGGACTAAGAGTTTTGTCACAGGGTCATTTAAAAAATGACATGCAGAGGAAGAGGCAGGCCCTTCCGCAGGGGTGGTAGGGGTAGGGCAGGAGCAACAGGCTTGAGCCAAAGTGGGAAGTTGCAGAAGGTGCGTTCAATTACTTTAAAGGATGCACCAGACTTGGTTGAGTGGCTCGCTCAGCCTTACTCTTCTGCACCCTCCTCATCCTCTCGATCTGCACCCTCTTCTTCACTCTCTGCTATGTGCACCCCCAAAGACACTACCACCAACAACACGACCACCACCACCACCACCACATACCTTCCGCTTGAGTCACTGGAATTATTTTCCGATCCATATCAAGAGGACATTTCTGATGCGCAGCCACTCTTGGTATTGGATCAGGAAGAGGAGGTAGCAACAAGCGCTACTCAGCAGTCTGACGCCAGTACCCAGATCAGCCCAAGGAGGAGGTTGGTCCCCGGTGTTGCTGCCTACTCTACTTATAGCGGTGGGGAAGGTGACGTTGATGATGACGTGTCTAGTGATGTCACGTGGGTGCCCACAAGAGAGGAAGAGGAGGGGAGTTCAGAGGGAGATATGGACCAGCAGATAGGGAGGAGAAGCAGCAATGACTTACATTGCACAGCAGGGACAAAGCAGACTGCAAATGTATCAGGAGCGAGTCATCGACCATGTACGGTCACATCTGGCGCTCCCAGGACACCGGCACATGGCTCCGCAGTGTGGGCTTTTTTTAACGTGTCCGCTGCTGACAATAGCGTTGCCATCTGCAATCTTTGCAGTCAACGCGTTAGTCGCGGTAAGCCCAATACTCACCTAGGGACGACCGCCTTAAGAAGGCACATGAGCAGCCATCACCGAGCCCAGTGGGAGCAACGGAACACACAAAGCCACACTGCAGGCTCTCACCGTCCAGCCTCGTCTTCTACTTCTCCTTCTCCTCTCTCCTCACAATTGTCCTCCACTCCACCTTCCATCACGCCAAGCTCACATTTTTCTGCAAAAAGGCAGGCTTCCGTGGGCCTAATGTTTGAGCGTAAAAAAATGATGACGCCGGATAACCCTCTTGCCCAACGGTTGGCGGCTGGCTTGTCAGAACTCATAGCCCGCCAACTACTGCCATATAAACTGGTGGACTCGGAGGCCTTTCGCAAATTTGTGGCCATTGGAACACCACAATGGAAGGTCCCAGGAAGGAAGTATTTCTCAGAGAAGGGCATCCCAGAGCTATATGGCCATGTTCAGCGGCAAGTGAATGTATCTCTGGCACACAGTGTCGGTGCCAAGATACATCTGACCACAGACACGTGGTCTAGCAAACACGGGCAGGGAAGGTATATCAGTTTTACTGCCCACTGGGTGAACCTTCTGACGGCCGTCAAGCATGTAACCCGTGGCACCCGTGTAGATTTGGTTTTACCGCCACGGATTGCATGCAGGCCTGACTCTTCTTCTCCTCCTCCTACTCCATCCTCCTCCCTCTCCTCCTCAGCTGCCTCCTCCTTTTCCGCTGCTAGCGTCTCTTCCACTGCACCGCCCAAGCTCCCCAGAACCTATTCCACATGCCAGGTGAGACGTTGCCATGCCGTGCTGCGTCTGTTGTGCCTGGAAGCAAAGAGCCACACTGGCCCGGCACTCCTTTCAGCTTTGCGTTCACAGGCAGATGAGTGGCTAACACCGCTCAATTTGACAGTTGGTAAAGTGGTGTGTGACAACGGTGCCAATCTGCTTAGCGCATTGAAACAGGGCAAAATCACGCACGTGCCGTGCATGGCACACGTCTTAAACTTGGTCGTGCAGCGATTCCTTGTCAAATACCCTGGGGTCCAGGACATCTTGCGGCAGGCAAGGAAAATCTCGGCCCATTTCAGAAGATCTTACACGGCCATGGCTCGCCTTGCTGACATTCAGCGGCGACACCATCTGCCGGTCAGACGTCTTATTTGCGATTGCCCGACGCGATGGAACTCAACCTTCTATATGCTTGATAGGCTGCTCCAGCAGAAACGTGCAGTTAACGTCTACCTGTATGAACTCTGCGAAAGAAACGGTTCTGGGGAGCTGGGTTTTTTTTCACCGCGCCAGTGGCTGCTCATGCGCGACACATGCAGACTTCTGCGGCCATTTGAGGAGATCACCAAACTGGTCAGTCGCAGCCATGGCGCCATCAGTGACATGGTACCTTATGCCTTCTTTCTGGAGCGTGCATTGCGTCGTGTCATTGATCAGGCTGTGGAGGAGCAGGAGCGGGAAGATGAGGAAGTCGCAATGCTGGATGAATTCCCAGGGGGGGCTACTCTATCTGAGACAAGTCAACAACAGGAGTCTGATGAGGAGTCAGAGGAGGATGGTGCCGGGGCGGATGAGCAGGAGCAAGAAGAGCATGCTTTAAACCTTTCTGGGATCCCTGTTGTGCGAGGATGGGGAGAGGAGAATGAAGAGGACGACATTATCCTGGATGATGAGCAGGAGCCAGGCCACCACACCGCTTCCACTTTAGTGCAAATGGGGGCCTTCATGCTCCAGTGTTTTAATAGGGACCCCCGTATAAAAAGCATGAGGGTCAAGGACCAGTACTGGGTGGCAACGTACTTAGACCCCCGGTACAAACACAAAATGGCGGAAATGTTACCGCCGTCGCAGAGGGCTGTCAGAATGCAGCACTTCCAGGCCTTGCTTCGAGAAATGCTGCATTCTGCTTTTGCGTGCGCTGGCAGAGGAGCAATTCCCACTCCCAGAGAAGGATTTGCGGGTACCAATCCAACAGCGCCTGCAAGAAGAGGCCGGTTTGAAGATGTGTTGGTGACTTCGGATATGAGGTCATTCTTTCAGCCGACCCATCGACAGGTGTCATCCGGATCCAGCATCAGGGAACGCCTAGACCGTCAGGTGTCCGACTACATTGGGTTAACGGCCGATGTGGACGCTCTGAGGAGTGATGAACCCCTAGACTACTGGGTGGGCAGGCTTGACCTCTGGCCAGAGCTTGCCCAATTTGCAATCGAACTGTTGGCTTGCCCCTCATCCAGTGTCCTGTCCGAAAGGACGTTCAGCGCAGCAGGGGGGATTGTGACCGATAAGCGTACTCGCCTAGCTCACCACAGTGTTAACTACCTCACATTTCTAAAAATGAATGAGGCATGGATCTCGGAGGAATTCAACACATGTGATCAGTAGACCATGTATATGTCTATAAACAATTTTTGGAATCAAGCACACAGACCTTCTTAATTCATTTGGCTCACTTCCCTGACCCAAAAAAGCACACCGTACTATATGCCCCTACCCTCCTCTTTGAAGAGGTTGAGCGGTGTCATATTTCTACTGGGGCTGCTTATTATGAGGGGTTCCCACCATCCCTGTGCTGTGCTGACTTCCTCCTGGGTGTTCTTATTATGAGGGGCTCCCACCATCCCTGTGCTGTGCTGACTTCCTCCTGGGGGTTCTTATTATGAGGGGATCACACCATCCCTGTGCTGTGCTGACTTCCTCCTGGGGCTGCTTACGGTGCTGCTGTCAGCGCTGTATGTCACGGAGCTGCTGTCAGCGCTGTATGTCACGGAGCTGCTGTCAGCGCTGTATGTCACGGAGCTGCTGTCAGCGCTGTATGTCACGGAGCTGCTGTCAGCGCTGTATGTCACGGAGCTGCTGTCAGCGCTGTATGTCACGGAGCTGCTGTCAGCGCTGTATGTCACGGAGCTGCTGTCAGCGCTGTATGTCACGGAGCTGCTGTCAGCGCTGTATGTCACGGAGCTGCTGTCAGCGCTGTATGTCACGGAGCTGCTGTCAGCGCTGTATGTCACGGAGCTGCTGTCAGCGCTGTATGTCACGGAGCTGCTGTCAGCGCTGTATGTCACGGAGCTGCTGTCAGCGCTGTATGTCACGGAGCTGCTGTCAGCGCTGTATGTCACGGTGCTGCTGTCAGCGCTGTATGTCACGGAGCTGCTGTCAGCGCTGTATGTCACGGAGCTGCTGTCAGCGCTGTATGTCACGGTGCTGCTGTCAGCGCTGTATGTCACGGAGCTGCTGTCAGCGCTGTATGTCACGGAGCTGCTGTCAGCGCTGTATGTCACGGAGCTGCTGTCAGCGCTGTATGTCACGGAGCTGCTGTCAGCGCTGTATGTCACGGAGCTGCTGTCAGCGCTGTATGTCACGGAGCTGCTGTCAGCGCTGTATGTCACGGAGCTGCTGTCAGCGCTGTATGTCACGGTGCTGCTGTCAGCGCTGTATGTCACGGAGCTGCTGTCAGCGCTGTATGTCACGGAGCTGCTGTCAGTGCTGTATGTCACGGAGCTGCTGTCAGCGCTGTATGTCACGGAGCTGCTGTCAGCGCTGTATGTCACGGTGCTGCTGTCAGCGCTGTATGTCACGGAGCTGCTGTCAGCGCTGTATGTCACGGAGCTGCTGTCAGTGCTGTATGTCACGGAGCTGCTGTCAGCGCTGTATGTCACGGAGCTGCTGTCAGCGCTGTATGTCACGGAGCTGCTGTCAGCGCTGTATGTCACGGTGCTGCTGTCAGCGCTGTATGTCACGGAGCTGCTGTCAGCGCTGTATGTCACGGAGCTGCTGTCAGCGCTGTATGTCACGGAGATGCTGTCAGCGCTGTATGTCACGGAGCTGCTGTCAGCGCTGTATGTCACGGAGCTGCTGTCAGCGCTGTATGTCACGGTGCTGATGTCAGTGCTCTGTATTACGGTGCTGCTGTCAGTGCTCTGTATCTCCTGCACCCTCTTGTTTGCCTACCCTGGTCCCTGACCTTCCCTCTCCTCCATTGCCTTCATTAGCTCCATAGTCCTGAATTGTCAGAACAATTTCCCAAATAAAAAAAAAATGCTTGTAGTTATCGATCCCAAATTCACCTCATACATGTATTATGCTATTGTCCAGGTGGTGGGACTACGTGCTACCCCCTAATAATTACCCCGTGGCCGCAAATTCGACCTAAAGGTTTGCGAAATTCGCCTCCCATTGAAGTCAATGGAGCCCGCGGCGAACGGTCGTTTTCGCGAACGTTTGTGTCCGTTCGCGTTTCGCGTTCGCGAAACGTCCCGTCGGAAGTTCGTCCATCACTAATGTTGTGTTCACAGCATAAATCATGAACCCCTGTGTGTCTTGCAAGTATCCCTGATCGCCTTGACAATGAGACGAGAATTTACAAGGAGCATCAGGTATGAGAGTGAAGTAAAGAAGAGTATCCCCTGGTCTGGAAGTGACAGGTGACGTCTTCTGAAGGCGAATGTCACTCACATCCCTATCTATTCCTCCACCATCTATTATTCTTTAGCTTGAAGTTTACGTTTCATGCCAGAAGCACCAATGGGGGGCACATTTATCAAAACTAGATACATGCTGTCCACTGCAAAAAAGTAAGCCTCCCTGCCTTTGTATAACCATTAAAAACAATGACAGCTGTCATTTGGTTGTCATGACAAACAATCACTTTTTTCATCATTCGAATAAATAAGTATACACGCGCAATGGTGCATTAAAACAGCTATCCAACATACACATAAACTGTAGTGTACATACGTCTATCTATCTCTCTTTATATATAGATACATGCATATCTCTCCATATCTATATATGTATGCACACAAATATATATCTCTATCTATCTTTCTAGATATATGCACACACATCTCTCTCTCTCTCTCTCTCTCTCTCTCTCTCTCTCTCTCTCTCTCTCTCTCTCTCTCTCTCTCTCTCTCTCTCTCTCTCTCTATATATATATATATATATGCACACATATATATGTCTCTATCTCTCTGCATATATATATATTATATAATATATTATATAATATATATATATATATACACACACACACCACACACACTTCTATCTCTCTCTGTCTCTGTATATATATATATATATATATATATATAAATATATATATGGATATATATATGGATATATAGATCTATAGATAGATATAGACATCTATCTATCTATACACACATATATATATATTGCTATCGCTATATCTATATATTTATTATATCTATATAGATATCGATTTATTTTAGCAAAGAGCAATAGTAAGCACACAAATCCATTGTAACCATCCACCAGTAATTCCCTAACTGAAGAAAAGAAGTATGACTATAACTTGAGTGCTTGCTAATAGCAAGTTATTTTCATCTTTTTACTTGGAAAAATGAAAAGGAAAAAAAAAGATAATTCCAATTGCTTGCTATGGGCAACATCTCCACTTTATTATTCTCCTTTTCCTTTTCTCTTATTTGAACGAATCAGTCCTCTTTTGCCGAACTCAATAAAGTTCTAATAGATGAGTTTTGATTGGCCTGTGTCTGTGATTACCATATTGTACTGCAGTGAAGTATCTAATAGTATACAACACTGTAGCGAAGCAACGTGCACAGTGACATCGCTTCAATGCCAGAATCATACGCAGATGACTGGGAAGGAATGATACAGTGGAAAGAAATTAGTGTCTGGGAACATTTCCTAAACCATCAAGGAAGAATTATTTAGAGTTTTGTTTTTTGTTTTTATTGCCGATCCACCAATTATTTTTAAACGTCCAGTAAAGTAATAATTCAAAAAAGATAAACATTTTTGCTAAGTTTTATGTGCCACCATTTGTGATACGAGTGGATTATAGGAGTCATTTTCACCTTGTGCTAGCCTCAAATATCTATTTTAAGGGAAAATTTAACAGCTACGTCTGCAAAACCTGATTGGCTATTTTTTTTTTTTCATTATTGCTGGCTGGCACAGTGATTATTTTTTAATTTCCAATAAAATAATATTTTATAAAAGAAATAGATTCACTTTGAACTTTTCTTAATTGGCATCGGTAGGAATCATTATAGAAGTCATCGCGTTTATTAGCCCCAAATACCCTTTTTCAGGGAACATTTAACAAAGTCATCCAAACCTGGGTATCTTTTTATTGATAGCCCAAATAATTTCAGGCTAGTATCCAAGGTGAAAACGACTCCTATTATAAATTATAGCAATTAAGTAAAGCTTAGAATAAATATTTTTCATTTCAAAAAAATATTAAGAGTTAAAAAAAACATATACTGGACCAGCAATAGAGTGGGTGATGTCTGGTAAATGTTCCCTTAAATAGATATATTTGAAGCTAGTACAAGGTGTATATGGCTCTTGTAGTGAGTGACTCCTACCTCCTGATAAATGTTTCCTGGTATAGGAGGCTAGTACAAGGCGAAAACGACTCCTATTATAAATTATAGCAATTAAGTAAAGCTTAGAATAAATATTTTTAATTAAAAAAAAAAAAAATGAGTTTAAATATAATACATCTACTGGGCCAGCAATAGAGTTACCGAATCAGATTTGAGTGATGTCTGGTAAATTTCCCCTTAGATACTTAAAGCTAGTACAAGGTGTAAATGGCTCTTGTAGTGACGCCTACCTCCTGTTAAATGTTTCCTGGTATTGGAGGCTAGTACAATGTGAAAATGGCTTGTATCCTAAATTATGCCAATTAGGTAAAACTTTAGTTTATGGAATATCATATAGATGGAAATAATAAAAAAAATAAAAAATAAAAAAAAACATTTTAAACTAGGCCTGCAAAAAAATAAATAAAAAAAAACTAAACAAGAAGAAAAAAACATAATCAGGTCTGGGTGATATGTCTGTTACATTTTCCCAAAGACAGATACTGGAGGATAGTAGGAAGTGAAAATAACTTCTATCAGAAATGATGCCAAAAATGTGTATTTTATGGAATATCATATAAATGGAAATTTAAAAAATAAATAAATAAACATTTACTAGGCCAGAAAAACAAAAAAACGAATCAGGTCTGGGTGATAGATCTGTTACACATTCCCCAAAAACAGATACTGGAGGCGGAGGCTAGTAGGAAGTGAAATAACTTCTATCATAGATGATGCCAAAAAGGTGTATTTTATGGAACGTTATATAAATTGAAATAAAAAAAATGTAATCAGGTCTGGATGTTAAAAGTTCCCTGAAAATAGATATTGGAGACTAGTAGGAGGTGAAAATGAATTCTTATCATATATGATGCCAATTAGGTAAAGCTTGCTTTTATAAAATATCACATAACTGGAAATAACAAACAAAATAAAACATTTACTAGGCCAGCAAAAAACAAATACAAAAAAACCTAATCAGGTCTGGGTGATATTATGTTCCCTGAAAATAGATATTGGAGACTAGTAGGAGGTGAAAATTACTTCTATCCTTGCTAAGATTTTTTCCTGATGCCTCACCTCTATGTTTTCGGGATTGTAAGGAAGTGGGTACTATGCACCATATTTGGTGGACTTGCCCACATATAAGAGGCTTCTGGAACAGAATTTTCCACCTGGCATGGAAACTTACAGGCATTGGAATTCCACAAACTCCTACTATTGGACTACTGAACCTCAGAATAGAAGGTGTTCCCAAACACACCAATAATCTTATTTTTTTATGCTCCTAGGAGCAAAACTTACTGTTGCAAGGGCGTGGAAAACAAACAAGGTTTCTTTGATAGTCCAAGCGGAAAATTACTTGGATTATGACCCAAGATTAAATCACTGCAAAATTATTAGATAGGGTGCCCAAGTTTGAAGCAACTTGGGATCCTTGGGCTCACTATATCAAGGTTCCCCTATATCTGGGCCACTTACCTTAACTTCCCCCAATGATTGATTCAAGTAATTGGTTCCCTCCTCCACTCCTTTTTGATAATCACATCACAGATGCACTTATTCTTTCTATGTTTTTCTTCTTTTCTATTATTCTCTTCTCTTATTACTTATTATAACGACATTATTTTGCATGTCATTTGATCAATAGTCATATATTACTAACTACATCACTTAGAGTAATGTACCTAGGCAGCCCATATATTTATTTAATTAATTAAAATGGAGGGGCAGGGAGGGGGCTGAGGGCAGAACCGAAATATCCAGGGGGACACCTACAGTCCACAGCTCGATCCCAGTTGGGGTGGCTTATGTGTTCTCCCTTGATCCCTCTGGAACAAAATCAGATATTGATACTCTGCTGACCCCTGCTCAATTTTATTATCCTATGGCAAACAAAGAATTTATTGTCACTCATTTGCTCTGATCAATGGTTTATAACAGGCCTTCAGGGGATTAGGTATCATCCATAGGTGTTATAAATTTGTTGTTACATTAATACTCTGTTATCTTCTTAAATTTTGTTTTTGATAAACTCTACTGAAGGACCATGTTGGATCTCGGTTGGGGATATTTATTATTACATTGTTTTGTTATATTGATGGAAAATTTTCAATAAAAATATTGAACAAGAAAATGACTTCTATCATAAATGTTGCCAATTAGGTAAATCTTGCTTTTATAAAATATCATATAACTGGAAATACAGGCATACCCCACTTTTAAGTACACAACAGGGTTTATTTACTAAAGCTGGAACGTGCAAAATCAGGCTCACTTCTGCATAGAAACCAATGAGCTTCTAACCTCAGCTTGTTCAATTAAGCTTTGGTAATAAAACCTGGAAGCTCATTGGTTTCTATGCAGAAGTGAGTCTGATTTTGCACTTTCCAGCTTTAATAAATAAACCCCATTGTGTACTTAAAAGTGGGGTATGCCTGTAACAAACAAAATAAAAAAAATACTAGGCCAGCAAAAAAAAAAAAAAAAATTGTCCCTGAAAATAGATATTGGAGACTAGTAGGAAGTGAAAATGACTTCTTATCAATTAGGTAAAGCTTGCTTTTATAAAATATCATATAACTGGAAATAACAAACAAAATAAAACATTTACTAGGCCAGCAACAAACAAATACAAAAAAAAAAAATAATAAAAAAAAAATAATCAGGTTTGGGTGATATTATGTTCCCTGAAAATAGATATTGGAGACTAGTAGGAGGTGAAAATGACTTCTATCATAAATTATGCCAATTAGGTAAAGCTTGCTTTTATAAAATATATAACAAAAAAAAAAAAAAAAGCATGTACTGGGCCAGCAATAAAAATACCCGATCAGGTCTGGGCGATATGTCTGAAAATTTTCCCTGAAATAGATATTGGGAGGCTAGTACAAGGTGAATATGGCTCCTGTAGTACCTCCTATCATAATGATGGAATTTAAGTAAAGCTTATGGTAAATATATATTACTTTTAATTAAAAAAAATACAAATTTTCAGAAAGATATCATCCAAGCCTGGCTGGGAATTTGTATGAATAAAAAGGACTATAGGGTAAAAATGATCCCCAGAAGAAATGTTCCCCCTGACCCTAATGTCTCCTCTCATGAGTCTAATACAGGCCACTAGTATCAATGGCATATGTTACTGTTTTAGGCAATTCCTCTGTATAGGACTCAAAGTGAAACTACATTCAGAGGTTCGCACCGAACAATCTCCAATGTCACCAGAGCCAGTTATTAATAGTTAATGTCATTGCAGATCATTGTCTTTTATTTGCAGATCATTGTCTTTGAATCTGAACCAGAGGCACTCTTTGACATCTCTTCCCGGCGACATTATTACACGCCACCACAAAACCATCTGACAATCCCGGTATTGTTCCAGGTCTCAGCAAACACATGTATTTGTAGTGCTCATCTGCAGATACCATGAAACATTTTAAATAAACATCCGGATCCCATGATCCTCATCTGCTGCAGGATTGGAGCCACACACCAGCCACAATGGCGTTTAGCTTGGGGCTGTAATGTGTGTGTGTGGGAAGGGGGTGGGGTGAGGGCTAAAACTTTATGAGAGGTTCCCTTATTGATCACTCTATTAAAAAAAAAAAAAAAAAAACTTGGGGAGCATTAAACAAATGCCTCTATTTACACTTATTGATTAATTGGTAGTCTCAAAACCAAACAGCATCATTTGACCACATTATTGGCAATCAGATAATGTGCTAAGCTGAGAATTCTGTATAGGTAAAGGATATTCATTTAGGGAGCATTAAAAAGTTCCTCTAATTGATCATTAAAAAAAACGACTTATTGATTATTTGGTAGTAGTCTCAACACAAAGCAACACAATCTGACTCCATTATTAGCAATCAGATCGTGTAAAGATACTGTATAGGTAAAGGATATTCACATAGAAAGCGTTTTCTAATTGATCACTAAAATAATACTTATAGATTAATTTGTAGGAGTCTCAACACAAAGCAGTACCCCCTGACCTCACTATTAGCAATCAGATCATGTGCTAAGATGAATATACTGTATAGGTAAGGAATATTCATATGGAGAACATTAAAAAGTTCCTCTAATTGACCAAAAAAACAAAAAAGGTAATTTAGCTCTTTAGGTCCTTTACCTATACAGTATCAGCTTACCATTGCTAACCATGATGCCAAAGGGTGCTGCTTTGTATTAAGACGTCTACCGATTAACCAATACGTGCATTTTTTAGTGATCAATATTGAGGAACTTTTTAATACCCCTTATATGAACAGTATCTTCAGCTTAGCCTATGATCCGATTACAAATGATGTGGTCAGGGGGTTCTGCTTTGTATTGAGACGTCTACAAGTTAATCAATAAGTATTATTTTTAGAAATCAATTAGATCCACTTTTTAATGCTCCCCATATGAATATCATTTACCTATATGGTATATTCAGCTTAGCACATGATCCGGTTACTAATAATGGGGTCAGGGGGTTCTGTTTTGTATTGAGACTTCTACCAATGAATCAATAAGTATTATTTTATAAATCAATTAGTGCCACTTGTTAATGATCCCCATATGAATATTCGTTACTTATACGGTATCATCAGTTTAGCACATGATCCCATTGCTAATGGTGAAGTCAGAGGGTACTGCATAGTATTGATACTTCTACCAATTAATCAATAAGTACTATTTTATAAATCAATTAGTGCCACTTTTTAATGCTCCCCGTATGAATATCCTTTACCTATACGGTATATTCAGCTTAGCACGTGATCCCATTGCTAATCGTGAAGTCAGAGGGTGCTACATAGTATTGAGACTTCTACCAATTAATCAATAAGTAACACCCTCTGATCTCATTGCAATCAGATCATGAGCTAAACTGAAGATACCGTATAGGTCAAGGATATTTATATAGGAAGCATTAAAAGGTTAATCTAATTGCTCGCTAAAAATCTATTTATTGATTACCTTATAGACGTCTCAATACAAATCAGCATCCTCTGACCTCATAATTAGCAATCAGATCATGATACTGTATAGGTAAAGGATATTACCTAAGTCAATCCCTAATCCTATACTCATTTGTAACATAACCCTGCCATCAGGGCCGGATTGCCATCATTAGATCCTGTAGGCACACAACTGTTTGGCTACACCCCTCTGCTTCGATCACTTCTTTCCCAATGACATTTATTTATTAGAAATAACTTTGTGACTAGCTCATTTCGAAAAGCTAACATACCAATATAACAATCATAAAAAAAAAAATGACAGTTGTATGAGATCTGAAAATGACAGTATTCTGAGCCTTGTGTTAAAGCTTACTGAGGTTCTTTTTTCATTTTTTATTTTTTTTTTCATTTTTTTTTTTTATTTAAAATTTTCAATTTGGAAGCCTCATACAGAAACAGAAAGGAGTAGATTTACAATGCATGTATCTAGCCTACTACCAATGCTTCCCTTTAGTGCATGTATCTAAAATGTGACAGTGAAGTGGCCTCTTAGCCTCTGCCTCCTATTGGCACAAGACCCGATTGCCATCCCATGCTGGAAAATCTACCGCTTTTCCCATCCATGCCTGGAGCTGAGATCATTACTCATTTCCTATGTGAGAAGCAACAATCTATTGAGTAACACAAATGCACCAGACAGCTTCATTTAAGCCTAACCCTTTGGTTACCGGAAGTCATTAAAAATAGCAAAAAAAAGTGTGAGGAGTTAGGGGGAGATTTGCTAAAACTGAAGGGTGCAAAATCTGGTGCAGCTCTGCATAGAAACCAATCAGCTTCCAGATTTTATTGTCAAAGCTTAATTGAACAAGCCGAAGTTAGGAAGCTGATTGGCTACCATGCACAACTGTACCAGATCCTGAGTGCTCCCGTTTTAGTAAATCTCCCCCCATAGAGCAGACCCTCCATACATGTGAGGCTGAGGAATGCATAGAGGTAGATTGTGAGTGCTCCAGTTTTAGTAAATCTAGTGAGAGCAGATCCTCTGTATATGTGAGGCTGAGGAATGCACAGAAGTAGATACTGAGTACTCCAGTATTAGTAAATCTAGTGGGAGCAGATCCTCCATACATGTGAGGATTGCACAGAGGTGGATTGAGAGTTCTCCAGTATTAGTAAATCTAGTGGAAGCAGATCCTCCATACATGTGAGGATTGTACAGAGGTGCATTGTGAGTGCTCCAGTATTAGTAAATCTAGTGGGAGCAGATCCTCCATACATGTGAGGATTGTACAGAGGTGGATTGAGAGTTCTCCAGTATTAGTAAATCTAGTGGAATCAGATCTTCCATACATGTGAGGATTGTACAGAGGTAGATTGTGAGTGCTCCAGTATTAGTAAATCTAGTGGAAGCAGATCCTCCATACATGTGAGGATTGTACAGAGGTGCATTGTGAGTGCTCCAGTATTAGTAAATCTAGTGGAAGCAGATCCTCCATACATGTGAGGATTGTACAGAGGTAGATTGTGAGTGCTCCAGTATTAGTAAATCTAGTGGAAGCAGATCCTCCATACATGTGAGGATTGTACAGAGGTGCATTGTGAGTGCTCCAGTATTAGTAAATCTAGTGGAAGCAGATCCTCCATACATGTGAGGATTGTACAGAGGTGCATTGTGAGTGCTCCAGTATTAGTAAATCTAGTGGAAGCAGATCCTCCATACATGTGAGGATTGTACAGAGGTGGATTGTGAGTGCTCCAGTATTAGTAAATCTAGTGGAAGCAGATCCTCCATACATGTGAGGATTGTACAGAGGTGGATTGTGAGTGCTCCAGTATTAGTAAATCACCCCCTTAGTGAGGGCAGATCCTCCATACATATGAGACTGAGGAATGCACAGAGGTATTGATATCAGAGCATGCAGAGCAGTCAGCTTTCATTAAGCAGATGAAAGAGGCAGTAATGGCCCTACATGAAATCAGAGAGCTGCACCGCAGATACACATCGCCCTGGCACCGCACCATAGACAATCGACTTACTTGGTGGAGGGGAATATCTGCCTCCTTCCTTTGGCCAGCCTGTGCCATCTTCAGAGTTCTCCGATTTGACAGAAGAAGTCTCCAGGTTTTTGGTGAGCCCAGGAGGAGGACTGGGGCTCTCTCTGTTGCCGACCCCCAAAGCCAGGTGCCTAGGGGCGCCGCTGGCCCCAGAAGTCTCCAAGGCACGTAGGTGGGTCACCTCCTTGGGCACCCTCTTATCTGCCATGAGCGCCTCCACGCTGAAGGACAGGCTGGAGATCTTGATCTTGTGCTCGGCTTCGGATGGGGAATGCATGGGGCGAGCGGAGCTTTCTTCATCAGAGCTGAAGTCCTCCTTGGTGTCCCTAGAAGAAGACATGGTGACAGATCCTCCTAGTCCTCCTTCCTTGGTCAGATCCCTGGGATGAAGGTAAGTCCAGCTCTGAGCGCTCCCACTCCACGGGCAACACACTTCAAGGAAAGTCAAGGAAACTTTTTTTTTTTTTTTTCTTTTCTTTTTCCTCTATTGAAAGGGAGCTCCTCTGACAGCCAACAGGAAAGGCCGGGGCGGCGTGACGTCAGCGGTGTCCTCCTGTGATTGGCCAGGGAGGCTCTCTCCTTGATGGCAGTGATTTGCGGACTGTTTTTGTTCCAGAAAAGAAGAAGAGGGAGTTAATTACACAGGCTACACACTGCGCTGTGTTATTAGTGATACCTGTAGGGCTGTAATCACAAGAAACTGAAAAGTCACTTGGGTAATTACGTTTGATTATATGAAGAGGAAGCTCATATAACCAATCTTCTCTTTCTAGTCTCCGCTTTAAAGAGCTCTTTCTTTGTCATGTCTTCATGTGTCTACATGTAAACATTTTCAGGGATCATCTTGGCGTTTAAGTGATAGAGATACATTTTGTTATCTGACTACAAGGAGGCCAATTGCCTTCTGGGGCCTTTGAAGTCAGGCCTGAGTCGGGATACCGTGACATCGGCCCAGAGACTGCAGAACATCGCATTTCTATGTCACTCAGCAATAGGCAATCAGCTTCCCACAATCCACACATCACTTCTTCATCACTTCATCACTTCTCCACTTATCCTTTCTTGCTGATCTCCTGCAGCCTCTTTGCAGCCACTTCCTTTACAGTGTAAGCTCCATGAGCACTGCCCTCCTAATTCTTCTCTATTGAACTGTATTGCAACTGAACAGTCCCCCTTTTTATATTGCAAACTGCTGCTACTATATTATTATTGTTGTTGTTATTATTATTATGATAATAATAATAACAACAATAATAACAATAATAATAATTATTATAATAATAACAATTATATATATATATATATATATATATATATATATATATATATATATATATATATATATGTGTGTATTATTTTTATTATTATTATTATTATTGTTGTTATTATTATTATTATGATACTACTACTACTACTACTACTACTACTACTAATAATAATAATAATATATATATATATATATATATATATATATATATATATAATTCTGCTTATTCTTATTATTGTGCTACTATATTATTACTATTATTATTATAATAATTATTATTATTATTCAAGATTTATATAGCAGGGGCAGTTTACACAGCACTTTACAATATAAAGGGAGACAGTACAGCAATAATACAACTTATTACAAGAGGGTTAGGAGTGGCATGCTCCTGCTAGCTAACAATATATATACATCCTGTATAATAATAATAATAATAATAATAATAATAATAATAATAATAATAATAATAAGAAGAAGAAGAAGAAGAAGAAGGGATGCACTGATACTATTTTTTTTAACCCCTTGGCACCAGTGCCTCCTGGCTTTCTAAGGGCTTTCAGATGCTGGTAAGACCCCTTTCACACTGGGGCTTAACCGCCATTATTGCAGCGCTCTTCGGCCGCTAGCGGGGCAAACTGCTGCTACATTATTATTATTATTATTATTATTCAAGATTTATATAGCAGGGACAGTTTGCACAGCGCTTTACAATATAAAGGGAGACAGTACAGCAATAATACAACTTATTATAAGAGGGTTAGGAGTAGCATGCTCCTGCTAGCTAACAATATATATATACATCCTGTATAATAATAATAATAATAATAATAATAATAAGGGATGCACTGATACTATTTTTTTTAACCCCTTGGCATCAGCGCCTCCTGGTTTCTAAGGGCTTTCAGATGCTGGTAAGACCCCTTTCACACTGGGGCTTTACCGCCATTATTGCAGCGCTCTTCGGCCGCTAGCGGGGAAAACTTCTGCTACATTATTATTATTATTCAAGATTTATATAGCAGGGAGAGTTTACACAGCGCTTTAAAATATAAAGGGAGACAGCAATAATACAACTCATTACAAGAGGGTTAGGAGTGGCATGCTCCTGCTAGCTAACAATATATATACATCCTGTATAATAATAATACTAATAATAATAATAAGAAGAAGAAGAAGAAGGGATGCACTGATACTATTTTTTTAACCCCTTGGCACCAGCGCCTCCTGGCTTTCTAAGGCCTTTCAGATGCCGGTAAGACCCCTTTCACACTGGGGCTTTACCGCCATTATTGCGGCTCTCTTTGGCCACTAGCGGGGCAAACTGCTGCTATATTATTATTATTATTCAAGATTTATATAGCAGGGACAGTTTGCACAGCGCTTTACAATGTAAAGGGAGACAGTACAGCAATAATACAACTCTTTACAAGGGGGTTAGGAGTGGCATGCTCCTGCTAGCTAGCAATATATACAGGCATACCCCACTTTTAAGTACATAATGGGGTTTATTTACTAAAGCTGGAAAGTGCAAAATCAGGCTCACTTCTGCATAGAAACCAATGAGCTTCTAACCCCAGCTTGTTCAATTAAGCTTTGGTAAAAAAACCTGGAAGCTCGTTGGTTTCTGTGCAGAAGTGAGTCTGATTTTGCACTTTCCAGCCTTAGTAAATAAACCCCATTGCGTACTTGAAAGTGGGGTATGCCTGTATGCATCCTGTATTATAATAATAATAATAAGGGATGCACTGATACTATTTTTTTAACCTCTTGGTACCAGCGCCTCCTGGCTTTCTAAGGGCTTTTAGATGCCGGTAAGACCCCTTTCACACTGGGGCTTTACTGCCATTATATCGGTGCTCTTCGGCCACTAGGGGGGCAAATATATATGTATACACCGCTCTCTCACAGCTCTCTTCCCATCCTGCAAGCGCACCGCCCCAGTGTGAAAGCACTAGGGCTTTCACACCGGGGTGGCTTGAGAGGCGCTTTACAGAGGCTATTTTTAATGCTAAAATGACTGAAAAGTGCCCCAGTGTGAAAGGGGTCTGGGTGGGATGGGGTTTATGACCATGTGACCACTGTGATTGGCTGTCCCGCTGGTCACATGATCGGAAAGCTCCTGATCGCAAGCAGCACAGAGGTGTGTGCAGCCTATTGCATTAGGGTGTGCACCCCAAAGCTCAAACACACATGCATGTGTGTGTGTCTATATATATGGCCCTGGCACATTATTATACAGGATTTATATAGTGCCAACAGTTTGCGCAGCGCTTTACAACAGTACAACAGTACAATACAGGAGGAGTCAGGGGGCCCTGCTCATTAGAGCTTACAATCTAGATTGATTTCCCTGCCAGCACAGTAAAAGAGGAGTGTGCAAGCACTTCTACTAAGGCGGAGCTGGTAAGATGGAGATCTTTCCCATCTAACGAGCAGGGCCCTCTGATTCTTCCTGTATTGAATTGTATTGAAATTGTACTGTCTGCTCTACTGTTGTAAAGCACCATGCAAACTGTCGGCGCTATATAAATCTTGTATAATAATACGAATCTCTGAGCTGCTACACAGAGCGATAAAGCTAATGTGCAGAAGGTGATTAGGGTGTGCCCAGTCACACCCAGCACACCCTGTGCGCATCCTTGTGCATTGGTAACTGTGCCAGGAGAACGCAGGGCGTGCACTCTCAGTAAAGCTGTGTTTGCAATGTAGTACACAAATCATTAATTGGTAATTTTTCATCAGTCTGAAAAAAAACTGTTACATGACACTACAAATAGGTATCAGTAATTAGCATCAGCGAGTACTTGAGAAAATGTATTGGTACTCGTACCTAACCTCTTGGTGCTGACAGCATGCAAACATACGGCCTCTCGGCAGGTGGGCCTTTTTTTCATCAGCACCAAGAGGTTAAGTACGGATACCAAAACATTTTCTCAACCACTCGCCGATACCAATTACCGATACCTATTTTTAGTGTCATGTGACAGTTTTTAAGTTTAATGCACCTTGTTCACATATACGTAAATTGGACGAGCTATGAACCCCATCCAATTCGCATGGCATGTGAACCAAAATCCTATGAAGCTGGTTCATGGCCGGCCACCGTGTGATTAAAAAAAATAGTCAACTACGATTTTAAATCTGTTTTAGGTGCGATTTCTAATGTCATATACTTTAAAAATTTGCACTGGAATTGCACCTGAACCACTGAACGAAACCACACCGGACTCTTTTACAAATTGCACTGCAAACTGGTCCCACATATAGGTATCGGTTTTAGTATCAGAGAATCAGAGAATTTGTACACGTACAAGTACTCATGCAAATGCTTAGTATGGGCACGGATACCCATACCAGTATAGGTGCAATACTACTACTAATAATAATAATATGCATTGATGGGTGCATGGCATTTCCATCAATAGTCAGAAGATATGATTGCAAGCAATTGATTGCATCTCTGTATCAAGGTGGAATATCATAATCTTAGATATGATTGAATTCATGACCAAGGCAGAGTGATGTTATACAGGCTTCAATAAATGATTGATTTTGTTTTCCGATCCATTTCTCCAGATAGGAATAATAGATCTGTAGTGCAATTCAACCGATGACATAGTGAATTTTCATCGATTCATTTCGATGAATTTCGATTTAATGATTTTTTTATAGTTGGAAGATCAATTAAAAAATAATTCTAATCACCAGCAAAGCATCTCAGTGATGTCATACAGGCTTCAATAAATGATTGATTTTGTTTTCCGATCCATTTCTCCAGATAGGAATAATAGATCTGTAGTGCAATTCAACCGATGACATAGTGAATTTTCATCGATTCATTTCGATGAATTTAGATTTAATGATTTTTTATAGTTGGAAGATCAATTTAAAAATAATTCTAATCACCAGCAAAGCATCTCAGTGATGTCATACAGGATTTGATAAATTATTGATTTGTTTTCCAATCGATCGATCCAGTTAGGAATAATCATCTGTAGTGTGCAAGCAATTCAACCAATATGCCACTCATTGGATTTTGATCCATATAGTTGGAAGATACAATGGCAAGTAATGACTGCATCTTTGTTTTCACTGTGAAATATCACATTCTGATCAAATTCAGGATCTAAGCATCTAGGTGCTGCCAGTCCATGTGAAACAATTGATTATTTTTCTAAATCAAATCCAAATTGATTGGAAGGGGAAATACACCTATTGATTGAAATGTACATCGATCAAATAATAAAATTAAAGTGTGTATGGGCACCATTAGGATGACAATAGGAAACCATTGCAGAAACTGCCATATGCAGTGTCCTTTAGCAGCCTATGTAACAGGTTAGACTCCAAGATTGGAAGGGAAGTTAAGCCTATTCAATTTTTTCTGTCATTTTGATCAAATTGCATATCGATTGGATAATCATATCATGTATAGCCCCCATTAGGATGACAACTGGGGACCAGTGTTGAAACTGCCACTTGCAGTGTCATGCAGAAGCATGTAAGACATAAAGACACCACAAAAGCTCAACTGGGAGAGAACAACAGTTCGTTTTCACCTCAAAGCAGGAAGTGCCTAAGCAAGGATCACCATGGCAGGATCACCATATATTATTGTAATGAAAGTTGCAGGTTTTTAAAGATTTAAAATACTTTTCCAAATGACATTAACATGTTTTATTAGTAGTTTTAGAGGGATAAAATGAGGATAAAATGAGAGGGTTATAAGTACTTCATTTTAAAGTTTTACATCATAAATATAACGAAAGGCATAATGGCTCAAAATAATACACATAATAATAAAGAGACAATCAACATTCTATACTATTCGTATGGTCGGTGTGTAAAATTTCCCAGAACCTCTGCAGTGAAATAGTTGTAATAACAGCACTTTCCCTTGGAGTAAAGTCGATTATCAAATAGACTGCTAACTGTCACTTTTATCTCCCCCCCCCCCCCCCTTCTGATATCTCCGAAAAATC
>NW_027507903.1:322712924-322725424 GCF_037356315.1 Lithobates pipiens | reverse complement strand
TGGAAATAACAAACAAAATAAAACATTTACTAGGCCAGCAACAAACAAATACAAAAAAAAAAAATAATAAAAAAAAAATAATCAGGTTTGGGTGATATTATGTTCCCTGAAAATAGATATTGGAGACTAGTAGGAGGTGAAAATGACTTCTATCATAAATTATGCCAATTAGGTAAAGCTTGCTTTTATAAAATATATAACAAAAAAAAAAAAAAAAGCATGTACTGGGCCAGCAATAAAAATACCCGATCAGGTCTGGGCGATATGTCTGAAAATTTTCCCTGAAATAGATATTGGGAGGCTAGTACAAGGTGAATATGGCTCCTGTAGTACCTCCTATCATAATGATGGAATTTAAGTAAAGCTTATGGTAAATATATATTACTTTTAATTAAAAAAAATACAAATTTTCAGAAAGATATCATCCAAGCCTGGCTGGGAATTTGTATGAATAAAAAGGACTATAGGGTAAAAATGATCCCCAGAAGAAATGTTCCCCCTGACCCTAATGTCTCCTCTCATGAGTCTAATACAGGCCACTAGTATCAATGGCATATGTTACTGTTTTAGGCAATTCCTCTGTATAGGACTCAAAGTGAAACTACATTCAGAGGTTCGCACCGAACAATCTCCAATGTCACCAGAGCCAGTTATTAATAGTTAATGTCATTGCAGATCATTGTCTTTTATTTGCAGATCATTGTCTTTGAATCTGAACCAGAGGCACTCTTTGACATCTCTTCCCGGCGACATTATTACACGCCACCACAAAACCATCTGACAATCCCGGTATTGTTCCAGGTCTCAGCAAACACATGTATTTGTAGTGCTCATCTGCAGATACCATGAAACATTTTAAATAAACATCCGGATCCCATGATCCTCATCTGCTGCAGGATTGGAGCCACACACCAGCCACAATGGCGTTTAGCTTGGGGCTGTAATGTGTGTGTGTGGGAAGGGGGTGGGGTGAGGGCTAAAACTTTATGAGAGGTTCCCTTATTGATCACTCTATTAAAAAAAAAAAAAAAAAAACTTGGGGAGCATTAAACAAATGCCTCTATTTACACTTATTGATTAATTGGTAGTCTCAAAACCAAACAGCATCATTTGACCACATTATTGGCAATCAGATAATGTGCTAAGCTGAGAATTCTGTATAGGTAAAGGATATTCATTTAGGGAGCATTAAAAAGTTCCTCTAATTGATCATTAAAAAAAACGACTTATTGATTATTTGGTAGTAGTCTCAACACAAAGCAACACAATCTGACTCCATTATTAGCAATCAGATCGTGTAAAGATACTGTATAGGTAAAGGATATTCACATAGAAAGCGTTTTCTAATTGATCACTAAAATAATACTTATAGATTAATTTGTAGGAGTCTCAACACAAAGCAGTACCCCCTGACCTCACTATTAGCAATCAGATCATGTGCTAAGATGAATATACTGTATAGGTAAGGAATATTCATATGGAGAACATTAAAAAGTTCCTCTAATTGACCAAAAAAACAAAAAAGGTAATTTAGCTCTTTAGGTCCTTTACCTATACAGTATCAGCTTACCATTGCTAACCATGATGCCAAAGGGTGCTGCTTTGTATTAAGACGTCTACCGATTAACCAATACGTGCATTTTTTAGTGATCAATATTGAGGAACTTTTTAATACCCCTTATATGAACAGTATCTTCAGCTTAGCCTATGATCCGATTACAAATGATGTGGTCAGGGGGTTCTGCTTTGTATTGAGACGTCTACAAGTTAATCAATAAGTATTATTTTTAGAAATCAATTAGATCCACTTTTTAATGCTCCCCATATGAATATCATTTACCTATATGGTATATTCAGCTTAGCACATGATCCGGTTACTAATAATGGGGTCAGGGGGTTCTGTTTTGTATTGAGACTTCTACCAATGAATCAATAAGTATTATTTTATAAATCAATTAGTGCCACTTGTTAATGATCCCCATATGAATATTCGTTACTTATACGGTATCATCAGTTTAGCACATGATCCCATTGCTAATGGTGAAGTCAGAGGGTACTGCATAGTATTGATACTTCTACCAATTAATCAATAAGTACTATTTTATAAATCAATTAGTGCCACTTTTTAATGCTCCCCGTATGAATATCCTTTACCTATACGGTATATTCAGCTTAGCACGTGATCCCATTGCTAATCGTGAAGTCAGAGGGTGCTACATAGTATTGAGACTTCTACCAATTAATCAATAAGTAACACCCTCTGATCTCATTGCAATCAGATCATGAGCTAAACTGAAGATACCGTATAGGTCAAGGATATTTATATAGGAAGCATTAAAAGGTTAATCTAATTGCTCGCTAAAAATCTATTTATTGATTACCTTATAGACGTCTCAATACAAATCAGCATCCTCTGACCTCATAATTAGCAATCAGATCATGATACTGTATAGGTAAAGGATATTACCTAAGTCAATCCCTAATCCTATACTCATTTGTAACATAACCCTGCCATCAGGGCCGGATTGCCATCATTAGATCCTGTAGGCACACAACTGTTTGGCTACACCCCTCTGCTTCGATCACTTCTTTCCCAATGACATTTATTTATTAGAAATAACTTTGTGACTAGCTCATTTCGAAAAGCTAACATACCAATATAACAATCATAAAAAAAAAAATGACAGTTGTATGAGATCTGAAAATGACAGTATTCTGAGCCTTGTGTTAAAGCTTACTGAGGTTCTTTTTTCATTTTTTATTTTTTTTTTCATTTTTTTTTTTTATTTAAAATTTTCAATTTGGAAGCCTCATACAGAAACAGAAAGGAGTAGATTTACAATGCATGTATCTAGCCTACTACCAATGCTTCCCTTTAGTGCATGTATCTAAAATGTGACAGTGAAGTGGCCTCTTAGCCTCTGCCTCCTATTGGCACAAGACCCGATTGCCATCCCATGCTGGAAAATCTACCGCTTTTCCCATCCATGCCTGGAGCTGAGATCATTACTCATTTCCTATGTGAGAAGCAACAATCTATTGAGTAACACAAATGCACCAGACAGCTTCATTTAAGCCTAACCCTTTGGTTACCGGAAGTCATTAAAAATAGCAAAAAAAAGTGTGAGGAGTTAGGGGGAGATTTGCTAAAACTGAAGGGTGCAAAATCTGGTGCAGCTCTGCATAGAAACCAATCAGCTTCCAGATTTTATTGTCAAAGCTTAATTGAACAAGCCGAAGTTAGGAAGCTGATTGGCTACCATGCACAACTGTACCAGATCCTGAGTGCTCCCGTTTTAGTAAATCTCCCCCCATAGAGCAGACCCTCCATACATGTGAGGCTGAGGAATGCATAGAGGTAGATTGTGAGTGCTCCAGTTTTAGTAAATCTAGTGAGAGCAGATCCTCTGTATATGTGAGGCTGAGGAATGCACAGAAGTAGATACTGAGTACTCCAGTATTAGTAAATCTAGTGGGAGCAGATCCTCCATACATGTGAGGATTGCACAGAGGTGGATTGAGAGTTCTCCAGTATTAGTAAATCTAGTGGAAGCAGATCCTCCATACATGTGAGGATTGTACAGAGGTGCATTGTGAGTGCTCCAGTATTAGTAAATCTAGTGGGAGCAGATCCTCCATACATGTGAGGATTGTACAGAGGTGGATTGAGAGTTCTCCAGTATTAGTAAATCTAGTGGAATCAGATCTTCCATACATGTGAGGATTGTACAGAGGTAGATTGTGAGTGCTCCAGTATTAGTAAATCTAGTGGAAGCAGATCCTCCATACATGTGAGGATTGTACAGAGGTGCATTGTGAGTGCTCCAGTATTAGTAAATCTAGTGGAAGCAGATCCTCCATACATGTGAGGATTGTACAGAGGTAGATTGTGAGTGCTCCAGTATTAGTAAATCTAGTGGAAGCAGATCCTCCATACATGTGAGGATTGTACAGAGGTGCATTGTGAGTGCTCCAGTATTAGTAAATCTAGTGGAAGCAGATCCTCCATACATGTGAGGATTGTACAGAGGTGCATTGTGAGTGCTCCAGTATTAGTAAATCTAGTGGAAGCAGATCCTCCATACATGTGAGGATTGTACAGAGGTGGATTGTGAGTGCTCCAGTATTAGTAAATCTAGTGGAAGCAGATCCTCCATACATGTGAGGATTGTACAGAGGTGGATTGTGAGTGCTCCAGTATTAGTAAATCACCCCCTTAGTGAGGGCAGATCCTCCATACATATGAGACTGAGGAATGCACAGAGGTATTGATATCAGAGCATGCAGAGCAGTCAGCTTTCATTAAGCAGATGAAAGAGGCAGTAATGGCCCTACATGAAATCAGAGAGCTGCACCGCAGATACACATCGCCCTGGCACCGCACCATAGACAATCGACTTACTTGGTGGAGGGGAATATCTGCCTCCTTCCTTTGGCCAGCCTGTGCCATCTTCAGAGTTCTCCGATTTGACAGAAGAAGTCTCCAGGTTTTTGGTGAGCCCAGGAGGAGGACTGGGGCTCTCTCTGTTGCCGACCCCCAAAGCCAGGTGCCTAGGGGCGCCGCTGGCCCCAGAAGTCTCCAAGGCACGTAGGTGGGTCACCTCCTTGGGCACCCTCTTATCTGCCATGAGCGCCTCCACGCTGAAGGACAGGCTGGAGATCTTGATCTTGTGCTCGGCTTCGGATGGGGAATGCATGGGGCGAGCGGAGCTTTCTTCATCAGAGCTGAAGTCCTCCTTGGTGTCCCTAGAAGAAGACATGGTGACAGATCCTCCTAGTCCTCCTTCCTTGGTCAGATCCCTGGATGAAGGTAAGTCCAGCTCTGAGCGCTCCCACTCCACGGGCAACACACTTCAAGGAAAGTCAAGGAAACTTTTTTTTTTTTTTTTCTTTTCTTTTTCCTCTATTGAAAGGGAGCTCCTCTGACAGCCAACAGGAAAGGCCGGGCGGCGTGACGTCAGCGGTGTCCTCCTGTGATTGGCCAGGGAGGCTCTCTCCTTGATGGCAGTGATTTGCGGACTGTTTTTTGTTCCAGAAAAGAAGAAGAGGGGAGTTAATTACACAGGCTACACACTGCGCTGTGTTATTAGTGATACCTGTAGGGCTGTAATCACAAGAAACTGAAAAGTCACTTGGGTAATTACGTTTGATTATATGAAGAGGAAGCTCATATAACCAATCTTCTCTTTCTAGTCTCCGCTTTAAAGAGCTCTTTCTTTGTCATGTCTTCATGTGTCTACATGTAAACATTTTCAGGGATCATCTTGGCGTTTAAGTGATAGAGATACATTTTGTTATCTGACTACAAGGAGGCCAATTGCCTTCTGGGGCCTTTGAAGTCAGGCCTGAGTCGGGATACCGTGACATCGGCCCAGAGACTGCAGAACATCGCATTTCTATGTCACTCAGCAATAGGCAATCAGCTTCCCACAATCCACACATCACTTCTTCATCACTTCATCACTTCTCCACTTATCCTTTCTTGCTGATCTCCTGCAGCCTCTTTGCAGCCACTTCCTTTACAGTGTAAGCTCCATGAGCACTGCCCTCCTAATTCTTCTCTATTGAACTGTATTGCAACTGAACAGTCCCCCTTTTTATATTGCAAACTGCTGCTACTATATTATTATTGTTGTTGTTATTATTATTATGATAATAATAATAACAACAATAATAACAATAATAATAATTATTATAATAATAACAATTATATATATATATATATATATATATATATATATATATATATATATATATATATATATGTGTGTATTATTTTTATTATTATTATTATTATTGTTGTTATTATTATTATTATGATACTACTACTACTACTACTACTACTACTACTAATAATAATAATAATATATATATATATATATATATTATATATATATATAATTCTGCTTATTCTTATTATTGTGCTACTATATTATTACTATTATTATTATAATAATTATTATTATTATTCAAGATTTATATAGCAGGGGCAGTTTACACAGCACTTTACAATATAAAGGGAGACAGTACAGCAATAATACAACTTATTACAAGAGGGTTAGGAGTGGCATGCTCCTGCTAGCTAACAATATATATACATCCTGTATAATAATAATAATAATAATAATAATAATAATAATAATAATAATAATAATAAGAAGAAGAAGAAGAAGAAGAAGGGATGCACTGATACTATTTTTTTTAACCCCTTGGCACCAGTGCCTCCTGGCTTTCTAAGGGCTTTCAGATGCTGGTAAGACCCCTTTCACACTGGGGCTTAACCGCCATTATTGCAGCAGCGCTCTTCGGCCGCTAGCGGGGCAAACTGCTGCTACATTATTATTATTATTATTATTATTCAAGATTTATATAGCAGGGACAGTTTGCACAGCGCTTTACAATATAAAGGGAGACAGTACAGCAATAATACAACTTATTATAAGAGGGTTAGGAGTAGCATGCTCCTGCTAGCTAACAATATATATATACATCCTGTATAATAATAATAATAATAATAATAATAATAAGGGATGCACTGATACTATTTTTTTTAACCCCTTGGCATCAGCGCCTCCTGGTTTCTAAGGGCTTTCAGATGCTGGTAAGACCCCTTTCACACTGGGGCTTTACCGCCATTATTGCAGCGCTCTTCGGCCGCTAGCGGGGAAAACTTCTGCTACATTATTATTATTATTCAAGATTTATATAGCAGGGAGAGTTTACACAGCGCTTTAAAATATAAAGGGAGACAGCAATAATACAACTCATTACAAGAGGGTTAGGAGTGGCATGCTCCTGCTAGCTAACAATATATATACATCCTGTATAATAATAATACTAATAATAATAATAAGAAGAAGAAGAAGAAGGGATGCACTGATACTATTTTTTTAACCCCTTGGCACCAGCGCCTCCTGGCTTTCTAAGGCCTTTCAGATGCCGGTAAGACCCCTTTCACACTGGGGCTTTACCGCCATTATTGCGGCTCTCTTTGGCCACTAGCGGGGCAAACTGCTGCTATATTATTATTATTATTCAAGATTTATATAGCAGGGACAGTTTGCACAGCGCTTTACAATGTAAAGGGAGACAGTACAGCAATAATACAACTCTTTACAAGGGGGTTAGGAGTGGCATGCTCCTGCTAGCTAGCAATATATACAGGCATACCCCACTTTTAAGTACATAATGGGGTTTATTTACTAAAGCTGGAAAGTGCAAAATCAGGCTCACTTCTGCATAGAAACCAATGAGCTTCTAACCCCAGCTTGTTCAATTAAGCTTTGGTAAAAAAACCTGGAAGCTCGTTGGTTTCTGTGCAGAAGTGAGTCTGATTTTGCACTTTCCAGCCTTAGTAAATAAACCCCATTGCGTACTTGAAAGTGGGGTATGCCTGTATGCATCCTGTATTATAATAATAATAATAAGGGATGCACTGATACTATTTTTTTAACCTCTTGGTACCAGCGCCTCCTGGCTTTCTAAGGGCTTTTAGATGCCGGTAAGACCCCTTTCACACTGGGGCTTTACTGCCATTATATCGGTGCTCTTCGGCCACTAGGGGGGCAAATATATATGTATACACCGCTCTCTCACAGCTCTCTTCCCATCCTGCAAGCGCACCGCCCCAGTGTGAAAGCACTAGGGCTTTCACACCGGGGTGGCTTGAGAGGCGCTTTACAGAGGCTATTTTTAATGCTAAAATGACTGAAAAGTGCCCCAGTGTGAAAGGGGTCTGGGTGGGATGGGGTTTATGACCATGTGACCACTGTGATTGGCTGTCCCGCTGGTCACATGATCGGAAAGCTCCTGATCGCAAGCAGCACAGAGGTGTGTGCAGCCTATTGCATTAGGGTGTGCACCCCAAAGCTCAAACACACATGCATGTGTGTGTGTCTATATATATGGCCCTGGCACATTATTATACAGGATTTATATAGTGCCAACAGTTTGCGCAGCGCTTTACAACAGTACAACAGTACAATACAGGAGGAGTCAGGGGGCCCTGCTCATTAGAGCTTACAATCTAGATTGATTTCCCTGCCAGCACAGTAAAAGAGGAGTGTGCAAGCACTTCTACTAAGGCGGAGCTGGTAAGATGGAGATCTTTCCCATCTAACGAGCAGGGCCCTCTGATTCTTCCTGTATTGAATTGTATTGAAATTGTACTGTCTGCTCTACTGTTGTAAAGCACCATGCAAACTGTCGGCGCTATATAAATCTTGTATAATAATACGAATCTCTGAGCTGCTACACAGAGCGATAAAGCTAATGTGCAGAAGGTGATTAGGGTGTGCCCAGTCACACCCAGCACACCCTGTGCGCATCCTTGTGCATTGGTAACTGTGCCAGGAGAACGCAGGGCGTGCACTCTCAGTAAAGCTGTGTTTGCAATGTAGTACACAAATCATTAATTGGTAATTTTTCATCAGTCTGAAAAAAAACTGTTACATGACACTACAAATAGGTATCAGTAATTAGCATCAGCGAGTACTTGAGAAAATGTATTGGTACTCGTACCTAACCTCTTGGTGCTGACAGCATGCAAACATACGGCCTCTCGGCAGGTGGGCCTTTTTTTCATCAGCACCAAGAGGTTAAGTACGGATACCAAAACATTTTCTCAACCACTCGCCGATACCAATTACCGATACCTATTTTTAGTGTCATGTGACAGTTTTTAAGTTTAATGCACCTTGTTCACATATACGTAAATTGGACGAGCTATGAACCCCATCCAATTCGCATGGCATGTGAACCAAAATCCTATGAAGCTGGTTCATGGCCGGCCACCGTGTGATTAAAAAAAATAGTCAACTACGATTTTAAATCTGTTTTAGGTGCGATTTCTAATGTCATATACTTTAAAAATTTGCACTGGAATTGCACCTGAACCACTGAACGAAACCACACCGGACTCTTTTACAAATTGCACTGCAAACTGGTCCCACATATAGGTATCGGTTTTAGTATCAGAGAATCAGAGAATTTGTACACGTACAAGTACTCATGCAAATGCTTAGTATGGGCACGGATACCCATACCAGTATAGGTGCAATACTACTACTAATAATAATAATATGCATTGATGGGTGCATGGCATTTCCATCAATAGTCAGAAGATATGATTGCAAGCAATTGATTGCATCTCTGTATCAAGGTGGAATATCATAATCTTAGATATGATTGAATTCATGACCAAGGCAGAGTGATGTTATACAGGCTTCAATAAATGATTGATTTTGTTTTCCGATCCATTTCTCCAGATAGGAATAATAGATCTGTAGTGCAATTCAACCGATGACATAGTGAATTTTCATCGATTCATTTCGATGAATTTCGATTTAATGATTTTTTTATAGTTGGAAGATCAATTAAAAAATAATTCTAATCACCAGCAAAGCATCTCAGTGATGTCATACAGGCTTCAATAAATGATTGATTTTGTTTTCCGATCCATTTCTCCAGATAGGAATAATAGATCTGTAGTGCAATTCAACCGATGACATAGTGAATTTTCATCGATTCATTTCGATGAATTTAGATTTAATGATTTTTTATAGTTGGAAGATCAATTTAAAAATAATTCTAATCACCAGCAAAGCATCTCAGTGATGTCATACAGGATTTGATAAATTATTGATTTGTTTTCCAATCGATCGATCCAGTTAGGAATAATCATCTGTAGTGTGCAAGCAATTCAACCAATATGCCACTCATTGGATTTTGATCCATATAGTTGGAAGATACAATGGCAAGTAATGACTGCATCTTTGTTTTCACTGTGAAATATCACATTCTGATCAAATTCAGGATCTAAGCATCTAGGTGCTGCCAGTCCATGTGAAACAATTGATTATTTTTCTAAATCAAATCCAAATTGATTGGAAGGGGAAATACACCTATTGATTGAAATGTACATCGATCAAATAATAAAATTAAAGTGTGTATGGGCACCATTAGGATGACAATAGGAAACCATTGCAGAAACTGCCATATGCAGTGTCCTTTAGCAGCCTATGTAACAGGTTAGACTCCAAGATTGGAAGGGAAGTTAAGCCTATTCAATTTTTTCTGTCATTTTGATCAAATTGCATATCGATTGGATAATCATATCATGTATAGCCCCCATTAGGATGACAACTGGGGACCAGTGTTGAAACTGCCACTTGCAGTGTCATGCAGAAGCATGTAAGACATAAAGACACCACAAAAGCTCAACTGGGAGAGAACAACAGTTCGTTTTCACCTCAAAGCAGGAAGTGCCTAAGCAAGGATCACCATGGCAGGATCACCATATATTATTGTAATGAAAGTTGCAGGTTTTTAAAGATTTAAAATACTTTTCCAAATGACATTAACATGTTTTATTAGTAGTTTTAGAGGGATAAAATGAGGATAAAATGAGAGGGTTATAAGTACTTCATTTTAAAGTTTTACATCATAAATATAACGAAAGGCATAATGGCTCAAAATAATACACATAATAATAAAGAGACAATCAACATTCTATACTATTCGTATGGTCGGTGTGTAAAATTTCCCAGAACCTCTGCAGTGAAATAGTTGTAATAACAGCACTTTCCCTTGGAGTAAAGTCGATTATCAAATAGACTGCTAACTGTCACTTTTATCTCCCCCCCCCCCCCCCTTCTGATATCTCCGAAAAATCGACAGCACATCAATGGCAGTTAATTAAAATGCGTATTATACAGTATATTATAGAATGTATTGCATTGGTAATATTTATATTTTAGATTCGCTGGTCCGTTTAACTTACACATTCTTTGGCATTCCACATCCAAAACATTAGATAATAACCACGTACTAAAGCAGCCCTATGTGTACCCTGGCCAATTAAATCAGGGGCACAGAGTCTCTGCATAGAGTCAAATCTCTCTTCTATCTGAAAACAGTCTGAAAAATAATTGTTGTTTGCTCGTGATTAATGCATTCCATAATTATCCCACTATTATAATATCCCATAATCGCTCTCTGGAACAGCGACACTAGTCTGTTACCATACCCGAACATCTAGTCTCACAATTAATTACACTATAATAGCCCACTGCCATGGAGTTCTATGTATAGGACAGGCACCCATGTACCTGGACTTTTCTACTTCTCTATGTCTACAAATCCAGGGGTATTACCAAAGTCATTTATCACCTTACAGAGCTCAGAAATTAACACTGGGGCTATTATTGTGTATATATAATGTGTACATTACCTTAGAAAGACTTCATCTCTCTGTACATATATTACACAGACCAGGGGCATCATTTATATTTACTGGTGCAGGAACAATATCAAGGATTGAAGAGTCTTCACCTAGTATAGCATTACAACATATACAGATTATAGAGAGAGAGAGAAGGAGAGAGAGTGTGTATACAGTATATATATATATATATATATATATATATATAAATATATATATATATATATATATATATATAACAGTATATATATATATATATATATATATATATATATATATATATATATATATATATATATATATATATATATATGTATATATATATATATTGTATATAGATTAGAGAGAGAGAAAAGGAGAGACAGTGTGTGTGTGTGTGTATATATATATATATATATATATATATATATACTGTATACACACTCTCTCTCCTTCTCTCTCTCTCTCTCTCTATAATCTGTATAAAATGTTGTAATGCTATACTAAGTGAAATATATATATATATATATATATATATATATATATATATATATATATATATATATATATATATATTGTATAGATTATACAAAAAGAGGAGAGAGAGAGAGAGAGAGGTATATATATATTCATATTGTAGATATTGAAGACATTGTATATAGATTATAGAGAGAGAGGGGAGAGTGTGTGTATATATATATATATATATATATATATATATATATATATATATATATATATATATATATACTGTGTATATATATATATATATATATATATATATATATATATATATATATTTAGTTAAAATAATCATTCATAAAAATGTGAGTTAAAAAAGAGAAGTGTGAAAAGAGAGAGAGACGTTATAGGTGTCCTTTTATGAAGCAGTGAAATCTATTCACTGCTTCATTCTCCGGCATTCACATAGGAGATCTTTCTCCTCTGTGTGCCACTATATGAAGCGGAGTAGATCACTTCACCCTTGGAGGAGTGAAGCGATCTACAAACGCTTCTAACACTGGAGAACGGCCCCTAATACTGGAATCTCGTGAGACTTTACGAGATTACAGTACTAGAAATTCACTCATACACACAGATGTCATTATATTAAGCAGTGATAAATTATCACAGCTCAATACACTGACACGCGGTGTGATTAATGTTAGTGAAATAAAGCGTCCCCCTACATAATATATACATGTATACACACACAGACATTATATATACATGTATATACACACACATTATATATATATACATATACACATTATATGTATATATGTATATATATGTATAC